>NW_019416525.1:1664184-1756176 GCF_000390285.2 Anoplophora glabripennis | reverse complement strand
TATATATATATATATTCACTTTGCCGGCTTTGTAAATTTTGTTGAACTTTATAATAATTTTTTACTTAAAAACTTCTGGCGGTTCTCACAATAAATGTAAGCAACCTTTGATATTGCCCGTATATTTTTAAAAGCTTAGTTATGAATTTTATAAAATTCCGTTCAAAGGGATTACAATAATCGGGCTTATTACCTTGCGGCGTCATTATGAACAAATTAGTGATCATTTACATCTCAAAGCGTTGAGTTTATAACATGCCGATCTTAAACTAAAACTCTTACTTAGTTCAATTTGCGTGTAAGCCATACAACAGGCATCCGATAATTCTCATTTACAGCATACAGTGCTATTTATACGTACATTATGTGGATAAAACGTTCTTTTGTGCGGTTACTTCTATTTTGTATGTGACATAAATGTCTCATTCAGCCGAATGTAAGCGGAGCGCAAAGAAATTTTCCCGTGGTATTGTGATGGAAGTCTATGATGTGCTTTGTTTCCCTCGGCCCTTTTAAAGGCGTAAAACGTACACACAGCGTTCAGAACATTTTTTTACGCGGTAAACTGTAAGTAATCGTATCGAGATCAGTGCTTTAATAGCGTAACTGCACCTGGCGTTAATTGTATTTTTCTTAAAATTTCGTCTGGCCTAGTAGAATTCCAAACTTTTCCCGAAGTGAAGCAAGCCATTAAAATTCTTTTGTGTGATTCACCAAGTTCAAGAATGCGAAGTAAATAATGAAATGTCTTTATTAACAAAACGTTTTCCTCTTCCTTTTTTAATATTCAACATATCTGATTTCAGACATGCCCCTGCCATATATTTTACTTCGTATATTTGAGTTGTCTGGCATTGCTTAATTAAAAAGTCCTTTCTCCGTAATTTTTCTCGTACTTCTTTACCTACATTCGAGATATTTATCGTCTAAATAAGATCCCAATTTAGAATTCTTACGGCAACCTTATACGAAATTTATTTCGTTGTATTAACTCATATTGTAAGCCACAACAAAATTGCTTCCTAAATTCTACTAAATCAATACATACGTGACTTTGCCGTTGTACTATTTTAAAATTTATTAACTACAATTTGTTCTCTTGCTCGGCTAAACATGATTTATAGCGTATAAGTCAAGTTACAAACTTTTAAAGCTCACTTTTACACCACTGTGCCTAGATCGTTTTAAACCGCTTTGAAATGCATTTGATATATTCTGAAAATGCTTTTTACGCAACCTTTACGATCTATTAAGCCCCTATTAATGTATGGCACTGTACAGCGACTGTGCTTGGACCGTCTTAGGACTGTGCTTAGACCGTTTTGAGACTGTGCAAGCGCCGTATCGTAGAAGAAACGATTTTTGATGTAGTACTATGCATTCCTAACTCTATTTTATCGATTAGATGTCTAAAATAATTATTAGAGCATAATCAATGCAGCGACTGTGCCTAGACCGTTTTGGGATTGTGCTTAAACCGATTTGAGGTGCATTTGATATATTTTGAAAACGTTTTTGCGCAACCTTTACAATTTATTAAGCCCCTATTATGGCACTGCGCAGCGACTGTGCTTGGACCGTCTTAGGACTGTGCTTAGACCGTTTCCAGACTGTGCAAGGACCGTATCGTAGAAGAAAGATTTTTTATGTATATCCATTCCTAGCTCTATTTCTAGCATAATGAATGCAGCGACTGTGCCTAGACCGTGTCCTCACTGTGTTTAGACCGTTTTGAGGCTGTGCGTATGTTGCACCGTAGGAAAAACTGTCTGTGGTGTAGTATTATGTATTCTAAACTCTATTTTGTCTATTAGGTATTTAAAATAAATTAAACCGTATCGAGACTGTGCCGAGACCGTGTTGAGGCTGTGCAAGGTCGCATCGTAGAAAAAACGATTTGCATTATGCATCCGAGACTATTTTATTTGTTAGATATAATTGTACATAATTAATTATATTGGAAAACCCTTTTATGCGCAACCTTTATAAGTTATTAAAACCCGGAAATATCGTGTTCAACCTGTAAACAATGATATTTAGCCCCTTTAAAAATATTCTGACCCAATTAAAAGCTCATTTAGGCGGAATGAATCGAAACTCTCATCCTTTGAACTGTACTTCGAGCTCATTCTTCGATAATTAAGGATAATTAAGTCATAAATCCGTTTAGCAATTTCATCATTAAAATCTCCGTGTGCAGGTCAGATGAATTTGCATGCGGTTTCGATTGTCTCCTCTCCACGGCACACCATTATGCACTTCAGAACTGTCGGGAGAGGTGCACAACCACGGCAGTTATTCATCGACGTATTCTAAAATCAGGTTTATTTCGACACCCCTCTATTTTGCGTAATCCATTGCTTATCTCAAATATTAAGAAGTTCTCGGGTTTCCAGACTTTTAAAATATCATTTATATTCCCGTTTTATCCAATAGGGTGACATGCAAACAACATTAGGTTCCTCAGAAGTCGCGAGATGGTGATAACTTTCCGAAGCTTAATTTCCAAACCAGAGCTTTCTGCTGAGCCGGTCTTCATTTCATTTCTGGAGTATTAAAAAAGCATTTTTCATCCGGCGTAGGAAAAAAATTAAGATTTAGATAATACGCAGATTAACTAACGCGTACGTTTAAAATGTTATAAAAGACGAATTTAGGATCAAAATCGGTCGCACGAGTTGACCTACACTTACACATGATATGACTGTGTACACTCATATATAAGCGCGCGGCACTGGTTGAGGAGGATTTTCCTCAAAGGGCGGCAGTTGGGGTGATTCAAGCGCCCTTGACGTCATTAACAGACCCCAACAAACGCAGTATAAGACAAATTACTGCAAGAAGCGTAGCGGTTGTGTTTAAACTAAGGAAAACCTCGCGCGGCTGAGGTTTTAGGTGTACCACCTTGCAATATTGTTTGAACTACCCCGTAACGAAGGACCTTCTACGATTCCTCAAGTCCCTTCGTGTGTAACTGTAGACACAGCAACTTTGTCCTGTCAGTTTCAATCAATCGTATTACTCCAGTCGAATTAGATCATAAAACTTGAAAAGTTATTAGTAAACATTTTATTGCGTTTTATGACGGGAAGTGACGCTAATCTAGACGACCTATCGGAAAATTAGTCATTTTGTATTCTAGGCAATTAAATTACCTACAATTTAAGGTATCTAAAGCCATATTTCACTTGAACAAAGCTTTTGAAAGCTTGAGAGCCCTTCTATAAGTGATTAAATTTTCAAGTATCTAAGGGCCTTGGTTTCTGCTGTGCAAAATTTTGAAAATTTGCAATTTTTTTGCAATCTGGATTGCAAAATTATTATGCAAAATCTATCTAACCGATTTTGATGAAATTTGGTGTGATGATTCTACATAACATGAAGTTTTCTTGAGCCAAGTATGAAAATCCTAGCCCAATTTAAAGACCTCAAAAGTAATGTTTCTTAACCCCGTATTTGGCGATTTTTTCGATATTTACAATAATAATCATGATTCAGTCGATTTGTAACTAGCCATATTTTGTAAAAAATTTAATTATAAACATTTTTTTCCTCTTCCATTTTCGCCTAAAATGAACTCTTGAAAAGATACATAATTAAATAGGAAGAAAAATTGACATTTTTCGAATTTTTTTAACATATTGTGCCGCCAAGAGTTAAGCCCACGTTTTTTTTTATGCGCATAGAAAATTTTCATTTCTAGTGATATTTGAAAGCCAAAAAGCCAAAAATCTCCGTGGATATACGATTTACCCAAATATTGACTTTTTGAAATAGATGCTGTCTGGACTATATGGTTTAGAAGGATTTGCCATAGTTATTATAAGTTTAACTTCACAAATTTATAGTATATACAGGTTCCGAAAGTACCGATGGTCCATCTGCCGTTACGTGAGAGCGATAAAGTAAGACATAGAAATCCATGCGATAGAGAAGGACCACAAATAAGATCCACTTCTTATTTATGAATAAGGTATCGTACTGCTTATTGACACCACTCCACACATTTAATAACCAAAGCAGTCAGCTGCACCGTCGAAACGCGTTATTGTATATGTCGCGCTTGCCATTTACTTACCGATGACGTCAACGTATCGACATCCCAGTCCATGGCGTTTGCGCGCGAAGCGAACCGATTAAAACTTTAATATCTATTAACTTTTTAAAAATAAATTAATATAACATAACCTTTACACATTGTTTGTGGTATTCAGTGTAGATGCAAAAACTATTAAAATATTTTTTTCTGCAAGAGGCCTATTGTCTCTAAAATCCCGGTCCGATACGTCCAATAGTCAATTAATAATTAATTGGATCTTGGATTTCTATTTTTTTAATTATCGTAAAAATAAGCTCTATTTAATGCAAAAAGAGCGAATTCCGAGCGGCTCTTGCCTGACCCTGGGACAATTTGTTCTAATTTGTTGTAAAGAGCTACTTACTTTCAACTTTTTGAAATTTTTTTGGTTCGATGCGTTTCTTTGGATCAATTAGAACCTAACTTCTAAAATTAACGTCTAGTAATTAAACAATTGGTTGCAAGAAAACGAACGGAATTAATTAACAAATACCTGGAGCAACAATTTCACAGTTAATCTAATTGGTACGCATGTTGGTCTTTGGATTGACCGTCTTTTCCATTAGTTTCATTAACATCATAACATCCATAGGTTTTTGCAATAATAATGCGCAATTTTTGATAACAAATTAAAAATTGGTGAAATACGACTTTAAATTAAATCATTTCTGCAAATTAGTGAAAAATAGGTCGTCTAGATTTTCGTGGGTAGTAAAAATGTTGAAAAAACACCTAAATTTGCAATTTGCTAACTTAGCGTCACTTCTTTCGAGTTACTTCTTCGATATTATCATCGACTGTATATAGTATCTAGTGTTGGTATTTAGTGTTGATTCTTGAATCGTTTACATTACTGGCGCTTGCAACCCTTGACCTATACTGAGGCATTCGTCTGGTATGGGAATTTATGTGGTAAAAATGGGCTACGAGGGCGACAGTTATGGCCGATCCAGTGGGTTATGAATAGTAATGACGCCAGTCGAGTCCAGATTCCAAACATGTAAATTTCGTTATTTATGGAAGGCGTATACATGTTAATTACTGATAATCGAGGAGCAAATTTTATATATCGGGGCGACGTTAGAAGCAGCCCCACGAATTGCAAATTATCCGTGAAATATTATGGTTCACATCCGCAGAGATTACTTACCAATCAACCCATTTCAATCAGCCCCTAGATTGATGGGTTGGTTAGGGCCTGATAAGATTATAATATTGCATAAAACGTGTTCCGTTACATCTCTACACCGCAATCGATTAGCTTTAAACGCGTAGAATAACAGTCCAGTGGACAAAAAGTTAGTTGAATTATTATAGAACTGTAACTAACAATTAAACAACGTAAGGGCAGCAGGCGTATGTCCGGGGGCGTGGTCATTTTCAATGTTTTCATTTGTCGGATTTACCTACTTACATGACGTCATGGTCTGTTCCAATTCTTATGCAGATCCAACTTTGTTCCCTTTGTCCTCAATCAGTTTAGTTTGAAACAAATCGACGGCTAAGCTTATCGCATTAGAGGGAAACAAAGACCGAGTATTGTATTAGATGGCAGATAGTTGGAAATTAGCAGAAGTTTCCAACTTCCTCAACCGGTTCAAATTTAATGAATATTAATCTCGACAAATTATTTTGTCAATAAGTTGGGCAACTCAGTCAGTGTATTTCATAGAGCTTTGTAATTTTTCATTGATTTATCTTGTAACTATAAAAGCATATGAGTTCGAAGTAAATTTAGTTCTTATTTACTTTTGTCGTTGGCAACTACAAGACGAATTAATTCCAAGTTGATCAAACTTGTCATCTCTCTGTTGACGTACTGAATAGGTGCTTGTGTTTTGATAATAATCAATACTGTAACTTAGTAGAATTTCACGCAAAACTAATTATTGCAAGATCTTTGAGGTTCACAATGTTTCTGACCCTCATCCCTCGAATAAAGAAATACGTATATGGACTTTCGACTTTCACTTATTTAACTTTGTAGTGTTTTGTAAAACTCGTACCGATTGTTTTTTTCTTAAACGAGTTATATTTAACCGGACAAACGCATCAACACAAACAACGGCGTTCGGTATGCACAAATAAATATTTTTGCGGTTAACACTACATTGGAAACATGCAAAAACTTTGAATTCTTCAAACGGGTAAAACGTACCTCATCGAGGGCTGCTCTTTCACGCCGCAGCAGACCACATCACATTATTCAGACGACAGGAAAGCGGCGTGCAACGTTTATTTTAATGTTGTGCTACAATGTACGTGTTACGGAGGCGTCGCAAGAGCTAGCCAGTAGTCATTTTCCGTACCGACACCAGACTGATATGCTTATCTGGCGTCGAAGGAGAGTCGACGTCTCTCGACGCTCACAATTGCGTAATTGGCGGGCATGCGCACCGTAACGCAGATGAGAAAACGTGTGAAAGAAGAAAAACTGCCAACCTATCCGACTTCCGGTGTTAAAAACGCGATTTCGGGCGCATTGTTCTGCATCTAAGTCCGAGATAAAGCGATAAAAAAGCGTTTCCGAGTTAGCGACAAACAGAACGTCGGTTGTTGACGATAGAATTGATCTCTATTATAAACTCTGGTTAATTGAATCCAATAATTAAATTTAATAAATAAATGGATACTGCTTTCTGGATCGCCAATCTCGGCGGCTTTTAGTTTTTGAGGATTTAACTTAGCCTCAATTTCAAAACGTAAATCATCTACAGTGACATTAGCCTCAATCTCAAAACCGATAGCATCTTTTTCCAGTCCATAAAAATTACAGTTTTTGTTTTATACAGGGTGTTATTTAAGTACGTGGCCAAACTTCAAGGGGTGACTCTTTGAGTGATCCTAAGACGAAAAGTTTGTATAAACGTAGAGGTCCGGTAATGCTTCGTTTTCAAGATGCAGTGTCAAATTTTTTTTTTAAAATCATTTTTTCATAAAAATCTAGCCGATTTTGTTGAAATTTGGCAGTGTTATTTATGAAGAAGGGGGCTAATTTAGCCCTAACTAGATTAAAATCATTAAGGCCAGTGGCGTCCCGGGGACCTTAACCACCTTGACCAATCTTTTTGACATAAAAAAGTGTGCATCACTGACTTTTTTAAAAGTTTCTAATTTTTTTTCGCATTAAGCAACTAAAAACACAACTCTTAATTTGACAAAGTTCTGTTGTTTCTGTTTTATACAGGGGTTTCGGAAAGAAAAAATAAGAATATTTTTTTCTATTTTCCTTTGTTAGCGTGATTTTTTAAATTCATATTTTGGCTATATCTTTTCCAGTGTATAATGCAATAAAATTTGGTATTGGTAAGTTTTAGAGGATGTTAACACTGTAAAACAATTTCACTCAAATTTCACTCAGTTTTAGTCAATAATGTACCAATATCTGTCCACACCTTATTGAGTAAAATTTTCGCTCTATTAGTTTGAGTACAACTGAGTGAAACTATTGCATCAGAAATGAGTGAGTTTTACTCAAATCCGAATCCAAATTACTGCTAACTATCAATTGAGCGATATACAGTGTTGAAATTAATTCACTTCGCGGGGCCTCCTGCTGTCCTGGTTGAGACCCGCCGCCGCCGGCTAAGCCCTGAAGATTTCACGTGAAGAATATATTTAGGAGTACCTATATTTGAGTGAAAGTACTCAGTTTAGTTTAAATATAATCACAAATGAGTTAAATGATCAAAAAGTACGTCAGTGTTATTAGTTTTGATCGTCTACTAGATGTCGCTGGCTACAACGCTTCCCGGTGGGATTTTACGACATAATTATTTTGAGGTTAGGTTAGGTTTTCATTTTTAAAGGTACTCTTATTAAAATCGTCGAAAATGCACTTTTCCTATTAAGCGCATATTAAAATAAATTAAATTATATATTCTCTGATCAGTCCTTTATATAATTTTTACCTTTAGCAGGATTATAGCGCTTCAGACAATTCAATTTTCAAGCAAAATACAATTTTAAAGAAGCCGTACTTGTTTCTTACAATTAGTAAAATATACAGTCCGTACAATATTTGTTGACATAGAATTCCAAGCCAATGAAGTTCCGTTATCGGAACTACTGTAACAATTTACCGCCGCATGGGCGTGCCTTGAAACTTTCCGCGTTATTGTCAGAATATTAAAATAAATATAAGGTGAATATAGAATAGTAGATTTTTTGGATTAAAATGTGTTTTTATTTCTTTCTCGGGTGTCGAATGCGGTTAATTCCAAGAATGTGGCGCAGGGGTCTTCGTGGAAACGTAAAGTACGTTTCGATTTTCCGCGTTGTTAAAAAGATCCGTAATTTATTGTGTTTATCAAAATAATCGTTCCGATTTAAAAATAAAATAGATTTCGCGGTTGACACGTTATTTCTATCTTATTTTAAAAATTAATTTTAGTAGTCTATTTTAAGGAACAGAATCGTACATTGCCATGAGCGATTATCCGTACGCGTTGGCAGTTCGTTAGAATAAATATTTAACGGGGGAAAAGAATATCAAATTAGTAAGTGTGTGCATGTTTGACTTGGCCGATGTACAACTTGTTTTCTAAGTTCACGTTATAAACTCGAGAAGGCCCAAGATCCTAAACAAACCGAGGGCCTAAAACCACTAGTTTCCGAGATTGCAGTTTTTGAAAAATACCACACACGGGATACGGATAATATTGTGATAAATTAAACCCTCCCGTCCCGCAGTTATCAAGTTAATCAAAACAAGAAAACATAAAATTTAAACCGTGATCATCAAAGGCCTTATTAGATTACGGCAGCTTCCTTACGTGTCTCAAAAGGGAAACTTTTGGTGCCCCGAAAAAAAATTCGAAACTTGAGCAAATTGAGGACTAATGAAACCGCGCTGAATTTTCCGAAACTGGCACGATTCGTTGGGCTCTTTGATATTTTAATACAGACGGCTCTTTGTGCTCTCTTCATAGCAACAGACGTTTCACGAACAGCAATGTTCGACAGTTACACCAGGAAAATTAGCGAAAATAAAAGAGAAACTCGAAAAAGTCCTATCGCGAGATTATTTTACATTTAAATCGTAATTAAGTAGCTAACAAAATATTGAAAAAACAAGTTTACTTTGCCTTAAGATGTAAAAAAATAACTTTTTAAATGAACGATAGCTTCATTTATTTATTTAATAATAGTAAAATAATTCCGAAATTGAAATTTTAATTAATATTTCGTTTAACAATAATTTTTGTGACATTTTTATAACTTAAAAAAAATTAAGTATAAAAGATGCATCTTTTCTGGGGTTCAGGACTATTCTACGAATTCGTAAATATGCTCATTGTTATTTTTTCGTCGAGCTACCCCAGTTTAAAAAAAAAATAAGTTTTTACGATGAATAGAAGCCAAGATATTGCAAAATTTACAGCGCGCATCAATTTGAACTATAAACAATTGCGCTACGATTTTTTTTTAAATTCTTATCTTGGCTCCTGTTGTTCGTAGAGGGTACTTTTTTTATTTTAAAAATGTATTTTTTTGCCAGCTATCCATTGCATCTATTTTCGGTGAGATAGCATAAATAGCAACAATGTTGTTCAAATTGTTTCTAAGCGAAAAACGCACGGTTTTTTAATGCACAATTTGAGAATGTTAATGTCAAAAAAACGATGAATTTTTTAATACGTCGCTTAATTAAGTCTTTAAGATTACAATGACGCTTTCAGAATCATGTCTGGTTGAAAATTAACGCCTGTACAGAGGCTTAAAGTTCATAACTTTTGGAGCCTCCGTTATAAACAAATAGAATTGTGCGAAAACTATTGCACCTACAGCGCCCACTTTTGGCACACTTTTGAAGTATGACAAAACCCTCAACTTGTCATAGGTTTTATAAAATTTTAACAATAAATGTGATAGTTATAAAACAAATTAAAAAATGGGCGCTTTTCTTGTTTTTTTGCAATAACTTTTTTGTTTATTAACCGATTTTAATTTAACAAGTCTCATTTTGTAGATAATTTTACTCCCTATAAGCTGTCTGAGAGTCACTTTCCGCTAAAATCGATGGTTTTCCCTGCAAAGTGAAAAAACTGTTTTCCTCACATATTTGTTTAAATAGAAAAGTTAGCTAATAAAAGATTTTGACTCACGAGACGAGAGATGTCTTGTATTATGTTCCTTTATACAATTTACCAATATTCTCGCGGATAGGACTTTTTTCGAGTAAAAATTTAATTTGCTTGGTCTAAGTACATTTCAATATTTTTTAACTTTTTTATTTATGATCGAATTTACCAAACGTAATTATATATACTTCTGTGTTCCTACCATAAAAGGATTTGAGTTGTCGAGAGCTCATTCAGGATACAAAAAAAGCGACCACCCTTGTGTTCCCTCATGGAAAGTTCAAGTCCTCGAGTCCTTTGTAAGGGAGTCGAGGGTGATCTTATTTTTCAATTCCCTAACCGGAGGAGTACCGACGCTGACCCCTCCAATTACCGATTTTTCTACGTTGCTCCTCGCCAAATGTAATTAACAATAAGACAAATATTTTTTACTTAAGCGAATAAAAATTGATCACGTCTTTTAACTGCATGCCGGCCTCGTCTAATTGATATTAAATGCTTTATGCAAATTCCGGAAAACGCGTATGGATTTAAATTTTATTGCAACTGTCCCGATTAACGCGTTCCTCCGCATACAGGGTGATTCATATTAAACTAACATGTTTTAACTCTAAAAGAGCGACGGTTAGGAAACAACTAATTTTAACGCGAGAAGTACGTAATCATATCGTATAACGCGATAAACCATTCTTATCGGGTTATAATTGAACACAAATGCAGGACCCTCTCGTCGATTGTCGTAAGATATCATAATGGGGACTCACAAAGACTGTTTGAGACAGGTGCCTAGGTTCACAATTACGTAACGGGTACGTTAATTAGAAATTAATAGACTTGAGATGATACGATACATAATCGATATCACCCGAATATCCATTGTCACTTGCCACTCAAGTGTGTGCCAATATGTATCCTTCCCGAGATGTGTCTCTGTTTTGTTTATAAATTTGTACACCTAAATCAACAGGGAATCGGGCGAAAATTAATATATTGTACATTAAAGGGTTCTTAGGTATTTGTTTAGTAGAATAGGGTCACCGCGTTCGATCAGGTGTGTATAATGTTTTCTTATAAAAAAAGTTGGTTTAAAAAAAGGGAGCAGAGATCCGATTTTGCATGTGTGTCACGTAAAATCTTGCGGTAATGTCAAATCAATAATGGCCGTTTCGCATTTTACGTATCCTAGAAATTACCTGTGCTTTAAATGAGCTCACTCGGTACTATTTAATTTGTGACTTGGTTTCATATTTTCCGTGAGCCCTTAACAAAACAAAATATACGAGATTAGAAGAAAATTGTTGTTTTCACCGATGTTTCGAAAACCAGATTGCCGCCAAACCCATCTGCCGTAGCAGACGATGCCAGCGAAGCACGCTGCCGACCGCTGAGTCGCCCCCGACGACGAAAATTTTCGACACAGTTCCGAATTTTTGGAAAATAAAACACTTCCAATTATTACCAAATTTGGACTGAAGCACCACCATCTCATCATAAATTGCCAAAATTAGTTAAATCGGATATCTGGCCAGTACATTACCTAAATCCCACAATTTTTAAAAAAATTCAAAACTATATTAAAAAATTAAACAATTAGAGCATGGATCTTGCCCCTACGCAAAACACCTCGCCACCAGTGAAGGAAGAACGACAAGCGCGGCGTACTACACGTTAATCCACGACATGGCGCCCAACGTGGGGCCATAATGTCCGAAACGCCATATGTTTTTAAATCATGTTCAATTGTTTTACTTTGTTGTTGTCTAGATATCTTAACGGAAAGGGAGTAAATTCCAATAAAAGGAGAATTACGGATCGCCACGTACATGGCGTCGAATATGGCGGATTCCTTCCAGAGGGAACGTGGCGAACGTCGGCTTCGGAGGCAGAAATTCGTATATCGCAAACATTAAGCGGTTCATTTAGTCAGAAAACGCGGATGAAGCACATAATTTATTTCCACCCATCAAAAATAAATCAAGCGTAAACCTGCGCGTTCTGAATTGACCGTTAAGTTTTTGCGATGAAACGGGCTAATGCTTAGCAATTACCAACGACTCGAAACGGCGAAAATGAGTTTCCACTGTTAAGGGGGCCGAATGTTTTATTCAAAAAATTTTTCGACCTCACCGCAAAGGTAGTTGGCCCATCGGCTCATAAAAAAATTAATTACGGTCAGCGCGGAATTATTTTACTTGTTCTAACATTTTTTCAAGTGTCGTTTGCAGGTGTTGGTTATAATTTGTATTTTTGTATTTTGCTGGTGCCAGAGGGGCGCGTATAATAAACGCAATAATGTGCTGATGTTTGATTTAAAAAAAATGTATGGCAATTGCAGTGACTAAACGATAGGGATATGTTTATAAATTATTGTAGATAATCGGAAAATGTCTTCTGCAGCGCAGTCGGTACGCGTGCACACGGAACTTCACATCGATTATTTAATTAATTATACTTGTAATTTTAACTAGTGTTTTTTTAAGTTTTTTAGTAAACAATCTAACAACTTGCAGAGGAATAAGGTAAGGAAAAGTTGTATCCAATTATGTAGTGTTTACATTTAAAGAAATACACTTAGCGATATGAAAAGCAGTTGTAGTTTTTTACTGTAATAGATAGAACTGGTACAGATTGTCAATATTTTTTTTACTAAGTCTATTGAAATGATTGTTCGTGGAATAAAAATGAAATAAACATATTTCGATTCCACTACCACCATTTTATGGAGTGGTTTGATCACGTAGTCACAATATTACAAGCAAGTTTACAGTAGAGAAAAAATAGGGGAAGAAAGGTAAATTACGTGGGTTTATACAATTTTAAAAATATTTAAATAAAATTCCTGTCATTTTAGCGATATTCATGTATTTTAGTTTAATTGTTTACCTTCTTTGATATCCTTTGTGTTAATTAGAGTTTTATTCGGTTCTGTCAGAGCGTTATTATTCGAAATAAAAATCATTTATTAAATATGGATGTTGGGTTATTTCAATTATTGTTACATTGTTCCCATAACAGTTTTACAGTTTATTCGATGAACGAGCCTTTGAGAGCTCTGATTTTTTTCATATTAAAGTGAGTTTGTGACGCATTTAATTAGTCCCTAATAACCCTAAAGCTATTCGTTCTACAAAAACAACGTAGGTATGTGGATTTTTTATTAGAAATGCATTTTAAAATGCGTCCTACGTAAAAAGTTCATTGGCGTAGAGATGATATTTTTTAAGAACTATTTCCTTAGAAAATCAATAATTTTTACATTTCGTGCGTAACTATAAAAAGTTTGTTATAAATATTTTTAATGTAATAGCTAAAGGACTTCGCAGACCCTAAAAACATTCGCGAGCGTTGGAAATATATTTACAACTACAGAAATTACACAGGCCCACAAAATGTGACTAACTTTCTAAACCAGAAACCAGACTACGACGCTCTAAATCCGAATTCAACCTCAGAATTACTCCATCACATCACTTTTAGGTTATCCTAACCGAAAAATGTTAAAAACCCGGTAATATTTGAGGTTATGGTACTCTCTTTTCTACATCAGAATTCGTTTTGAATAATTCCAATGTCTTTTCCTCTCGCAGTAATAGTCTGATTGATTGCCATAACGAGTTTTGTGGAAAAATTACCTTATAATGTAACATAACCTCAAATATAACGGAAAACCGTGTTTTAGGTTAGGATATCTCGGAAACCTGGTTTAAAATTCTGTGTTACTTATTGTTCGGTCCCGTAAATAATCCGACACGCACTCTAGGTTTGACGATTCGATACTAAACATTCATATATATTATATAATCTCGTAAAGTAGAGCCATAAAAACATTCCATGGCATATAAACTTGATCCTAAGATCCAATAAAACCAACAATATGGTTATAAACACTGTCCTTTACTGAGTTATTGTAAAAGCTTATCACATTTGCCAGTCATATTCCCCTAACATCGTTTTACTTCTATCCCCAATTATCCCAAGATTCAACGTTCTCGTACGTCACTGAATTATCGAGAAAATGCGACAAATATCGGAAGGTTTAATTCGGAATTGCTTTAATCAATCCCCATCTGCATCCGTGGGGTCGGTTATGATGAGATTCATTGTTATGTAAATATAAAGTGGTGAACTTGACATTTTTCAGATTTTTTATTTAATTGGCCTTTTAGTCGCTTATTCAAATCGGTTGGATTTCGTAAACATGTCAACGATTCAATTTAATACGATATCACTACTTCAAAATATTATTTGCAGTAAGAAAGGCGTTTTATGCAACAACTCCAAGCAGGTGCTGAGAAACGGTGGTTTTTATGCCCGTGCGCCATATAGTCACAGCATATTAGCCCTCGTAAACCAGCGTGAGACGTAAATCATAAGTGATTCATTAACTAAGGAAACCTATTAACGATAGGTTCCCATTAACGTAATTATGTTAATAAAACTGGAGTTGTCGCGTTTATAGTAGGTGAAATTAAATATATGATTTTCAATGAAAAGGGTAATTTTATTTTAGTTTTTGAGGACATAAATAACTAAAATATGTTGTTGGCCAAATGAACATATAATAGAAATTCTATACATTATATACATTACTTATAATTTTTTACCTGTAGCAGAAAACTTTTTTAGGGGCGCCTATGAAACTAATTAAATTTTATTGCTAGGCGTTTTTATACGTGTTCAACCGACTTCTGAAAGAGTTACATTAAAAATATTTCTAATGAACTTTTTATAGTTACGCACGAAATGTAAAAATAATCTTAAGCCGAAAAGAATTATAACTGCGATAATTAATTATTTACTTTTGCTAGATAAACTGGCATCTAAAGAACAAATTCGTAATTTACGTGATTGGAATTTGTTGTTTTTTATTTACATTGAAACGAACGTGCAAAAAAGTTTGTGTATATTGGCCGATGAAAAATACATGACTCTACATAAACCGTTTTTTGCAGATTTCTATTTACAAACAAAAACTCGGAATTAAAACATTTTAGTAAATTCCCACTCAACGTAATTTATATACAGTGTGTTTCTGAAATACGCGCGTTTCCTCATTTAATAGAATAGATTATTACATTTATATTTTATTATAGATACAGGGTGTTGAAATTAGAAAAAATATCATATTTTCTAAAATATCTCTTAAGAGAGGTGTTTCTGAAATGTGTGCATTCCTTCAAATGGATAATAGAATCAATACTCTTTATTATAGACACGGGGTGTTGAAATTTGACGTAAACTGATAAAGCTAGCGGTTTTAGAATTCTGATACGTTTTTTGTATCAATGTGAGCTTACAACAATGAATCTTCGTAGGAATTATTTTAGAAATACAATTTTAAATACAACGTAAAGTGTCAGAGAGTTCAAAAAAGTCGTTGGCGTAGAAATTTTGATACTTCTGCTATTGCCTTAGAAAATTAAAGGTGTTTCGTAATACTAAATAAACACCCTGTATATTTTAACTGCTGGTATAAATCTCGCGATGTTCAATCAAGTCATTTCTAAAAAATTTTTCAAATAATTCAAAATAGATAAATTATGTAACCACAGGGAAGTTAGCGGTTCTCAACAAGTTTTGTATAAAAAAAAAATAAATATTTCAAATTTGAATGTGCATATTATATCTATTTTCACCCTATATAATTTATACAGGCAACAATCCTATCTACCGTTGAAATTAAAGGGATTTTGCAGAATTTCCAATGCTTATTAGATTATATCACTTGTTCATCCCATTACAACCGTAAGCTGAAAATGAGAAACTATATTACAGGCTCTCGAAAATCTATTATTCTGAACTAGAGAACTTTCAGGGGGCGCGAGCATAAACTTACAGATTTTACGAGTTGAATATTTCTAGGTTTGCCTTGGAAATCGATATCGTTGACCAACTTGACAATGCACGAGATACAATTACTGTCGTTTGATTGACTTTGTTTCAAACGTTAATTCCAATTTCTAAATTTGATGCAAACAGGACACGTTTTTTTCCACCAAACGAAATAAATTGTCCAAGAAATAAAACGTATCGTAAGAATAATGCACTTTCGCGAAGTTTCATTCGTGTTTGCGGTTTTGATGGAGATAAAAATACTTTAAAATACTACCGGTTCCCTCTCCCATGACAAGACTAACCTAGATATTTAAATCGATAGAGATAACTTTTGTAATATCGAAAATAAACAGAAGTGCAGAACTACAAACAAGATATAACTTGTCCTACTCGGATGCGGAATAATGTCTTACATGGTTCTATTTGCGATACATCAAAGCCATTTAAAAAATTGAATAAGCACGTTGTTCAATCCCTGGTTGATCTGTTTGTAAAATTAACTTGTTCTGCATTATCCCGAAACTGGATAGTTTTAACATGAATTACGGTCCTCTCGTAAATGCATATACGGAACTTACTTTAATTTTGCATAATTTACATTCAACGTGAGCGTTTTATTAAAGACATGTACCATAAATTCCAGTTGTGTGTTTGCCGAGATAAACTTTAGTTTTAATAACGTTTTCCCCTGGAAGAGAACGGGAGGCGCGTTGCGAAGTGTGACAGGGATATTAATCCTTCAAAGGAATACGTAAATTACTCGAGCTTTCTTTGGAACAACTTTTCCTTAACGCCCTAACTAGTTACGGCACATCGAATATGTGCATACGCCTCGAGGGGCAGTATTTTGTTTTTCGCGTTCTTCATTTAGACACACGGCGAACTTTTTAAAAAGCATCCACATATTATTATTCCTTGTTGTAAGGATTAAAGAATGCTGTGTATTGTGCCAAATGATGTGGAATATTTCTGCTAGCGCGCATCACTTATTATAATTCTCGTAAAAAAACTGGCGTACCCGTGATGGATCCGAGAAACATGAACTTAAATTTGTTACAAATCCGATACCGCCTTTTTTAAAATTTTAGAGTTACCGTTAAGTTTATTTATAGCTGTTTTGTTTAATTTGGCAGGCATTGACTGGTATCAAGCTCGCGTACGGTGCATAGTTATATACACTTTCTAAATCTGTAATAAAACTAATGACATTACGATACGCTTGGCTCACGCATAAATTTAATATTAACTTTAGTCGGTATGGATTACCTGTACCTCCGTAACATACCCAGGACCTTTTCGTTTATATAGTTACCTATGTTTGTCGCGTCGAAGGTCATTAACGCCAGTGGTTGCTCGCGTGGTTTTCGATGAGCTTCAACAAAGTGATGGATACTGCAAATGTGTTACAATTAGAGACACAATAGGCCAGGGCGGATCTGTTTTGAGGTGGATGTGAGAGGGGGCAGGCAAATTTTTTCTGAATTACCTTCAGTACAACTCACATAATAAAAGTGTAGAGCCCTAGATCTGGGCGAGGTCCGGAACATTTTCAAAATTGCAAAAATGTTTAAAATATTTTTAAAAATACCTATTTTACTTATATCTTGGAACCTATGCATTTTAGAAGAATATTGAAGATGAAAAAAAGTTTTAGATTTGAATTTTGCACAATATACTGTACGTTAAAAATGTTTAAATTTATTGCCGATGTTGAAAAATACCAATAATTGATGAAAACAAGGAAAAAGTAATCAAGATTTTTTGGATAATTTTTTAAAAATATTTTAATTGCTCCAAGGGCATTGTAATTTTGGTAAAAAAAACTTTAGAGTATAATAAAATAACACACCAAATTTCATTAAAATCGGTTCTATAGTTTTCGCAAAATAATTTATTGAAAAAAAATTTGAAAAAAAAAATCGATTTTTCAAAATGAGCACAGCCTCAAATAAAGCATCTAGATACTTGAAAATTTTTTCACATAGAAAAGACCGCTCGACCTTTCAAATGGTTTTTGAAAAATTGAAATCTGTTGATTAGGACGGCCACAGTAAATTTTTAGTTTTTTTTTATTTTTATTTTTAAACAATTAGTTTACATTTATCAATTTGCAATTTAGTTTTTTTCAAAAATTTTAATTTTAAAGTACTATTTTATCTTAATTTTATCTATATTTAACAAAAAAATAAATTTCCAAATAATTTTTCTTTTTTAATTTGTTTGAGAAAAATTATTTAAATAATTGTAATAATTATAACTAAATATATTCATATTCAGAGTGTTGAAATATATACGTAAACAAATTTGTTCAATTGAAAAAATGCAATAGCATAGGGTAAAATATACACTATATTTAATGCATAAATAATCAATTTTGTTTATAACAAAATATGTGCAAATTAGACAGTTGGCATTATGATATTCGAATTCCTTGGCTCGAAATTGGTCCATTTAGAAGCCGAGATAATGCAATTTTTTTCGTACTTTCGCATTTTGAACCTCCGAATTCAGTCTCGGGAGCGAAAGCCCCCCTCCCCCACTTTTCGTGTTTTGAGTCACTTTTCGCGCGTGCGAGCGACAGCTTTTCCGCTGATTTAACTATGTTGCCGATAACTTATGGATATGGAAATTTTTTCCAGCTTAGAACTCGGAAAAACGAAGCCACTGGATCAGAAATTATTATTATTGTTTATAAATTAACGGTAAATGCCGATAAACCTTGACCGCTCGAGAACCTATAAACGGAATTTAACTTTATTTAAAAAAAAGAAACGTCTTTCCGAGCACTTTAAAATTATGATTTTTGAAAAAAAAATTTCAATTTTTCAAAAACCATTTGAAAGGTTGAGCGGTCTTTTCTATGTGAAAACATTTCTAGATGCTTTATTTGAGGCTGTGCAGCATTTTGAAAATTCGAAAAAATGTTTTCAAAATTTTCTGCAAAAAATTATTTTGCGAAAACTATCGAACCGATTTTAATGAAAATTGGTGTGTTGTTTTATTATACTCTATAAAGTTTATTTACCAAAATTCGAATGCCCTCGGAGCAATTAAAATATTTTTAAAAAATTATCCAAAAAACTTTTCCCTTTTTTCCTCAATTATTGCTATTTTGCAACATCGGTAATAAATCACAGTATATTGTGCAAAATTCAATTCTAAAACTTGTTTTCCTCTTTAATATTCTTTCAAAATGCATAGGTTACAGGACGTAAGTAAAAAACTCGGATAAAAAGACATTTTTTAAAATTTTTTAAACATATTTGCAATTTTGAAAATGTTCCGGACCTTGCCTCCCCCACGTACTCGTATTTGTTTCGGTTTGCGGTAGACAAGTTACGCTGAAATGAAATTATCAATTTTGGATTTTCTTTAACATAAAGTTAAAATTAGGTTATAGCTTAATTTGACTTCGCTGTTAAAACCGGTTCCTTTTTTTTGGTTATATCACTACATGAATGCGATATGTTTAATACAATAATAGTTCTACTTGCTGGAAGAATCGGGCCCTAGGCATTGTGAAAATTCGAATGTAGGGCTGACGTAGATAGGTTTTAATTAAAATAACGGCATGGCAACTTCGTATATGACCCAGGGATAATACAGACAAGCGAATTTCGTGATAACTCTACGATATCAGCTGTAATCAATATTTGGATGGTTAGTATTTGACAATATGGTTTATTAAAAGGGATGTGACTAACAGCACGAATCGTTAGTTGGACAAGACAATGCGTACCTCATTTATTTCTTTTTTTGTGGCTCATGTGCAATGATAAAGGGACTTCGTCGCGATAATACAAAGGCAGATAATTATCAGAAATCGTTATCTGCTTTCATTAGACAACTAATTGTAAATTATTGAGAATTAGGTCCTCACTTTTATGATAAAACATTTATAGCGCACTTTAATAATGTAATAAGTTCGTTTTATTGATTAGAGCCATTTCCGTCAGTTAAGTGAGCCTTTATTACTCCATTTTAAATGGTTTAGACACTTGTAAAAAGTGCATTAGTTCAATTGCGTCTGAAATCAAGTTATCCAGTAGGCATAGTTCGCAAAGTCCATAAATTGTTCTTTCAAAGGAACATTCCTTTGCATTTCAACAATTTTTCATATTCAGCTGACGTAGATTGACATCTCGAATGACTACCAAGTGTTTCCCCCAATTGCAACTCCTTGCATTGAATAAAAGATGAGTCTCACGTAAAAGGACGAAATTATATTCAGGATCTTTGCTTAATATCGGAAATTTATATTGTATTGACAGCATCCCCTTCTTTTAAATATTTTAGTACCTTATTCTAACTTCCCTTACCTTATTCCAATAGTTTTATCAGGGTTTCCAAAAGTGTTAATAATACATTATTGGGAACTCTAAAAGGAACCCTTACGTGACCAGATTTGTTAACATTCCCCCCTACCCTATTTACTTACTAAAGCTTGGAAGGATTTATCCAAGTAAATCTATCACTTTTAACTTACGGAATTCGGTTTTTATACTGCAGCAACGTTGATGGAAATGAAAACGAGTAGGAAACTTTTTACATAAAATTACTCCTTTGTCACCGGTCAGTGCAATTGGTAGACCTTGTACGTATCAGTTTCAAAATAGTTAGTTAGTTACGGCCTGTTCACAATCACAATTAAACTAGATTCAAATATTTGTTCTAGAAGCGACTAGATTCCAATGTAGCTGACATCCTGCCTCTGTGCCGCGCACTGAAGACACCCACTTGTCCCCTACTGTGTACCATATTCCAAACACGGCCCGCTTTGTTCTCATTAATTACATAACAATAAAATCTGTTATCAAGATAGCGATGGATAAACCGAATTTAATACATAATACGTGTGTAATCCGTGCAAATTCGTTCCTGTTCGGTTCATTAAATTGTAATTTAGACCCCGTTTCAACTATTCATTAGGATAGCAACGGATACAACATTTGAAAATCACATTTTAAACTACGGGGTGCCTGGAAATACCTTAGCCGTGTATTCTATTTCGAAAAATTTATGGAAATATAAGCAAAGCAATCCCTTTGGCTAGGGCTCATTACAAGTGAGCCCTCAAGAGCTGGAGTTATAAATCAGATAATTTTTAAAGATCTCAATATTAGTCAGGGGCGCTCCAGACTGGGTTAGAGGGGTTGTGGATAAATTTGCTCCAATTTTTTCATATGCAGACACTTTCAAAACTGATAAAATAATAATTTAGAAATAGTATCCTCCTAACGACTTACTTAACATCAAATCAAATGTTTTAGGACGCTACTGATTAAAATATAACAAAAAAATTTATATTTTTTTGCAGGAATTTTATTTATTTTCCATTACTTTTCCTGGGCTGTTTTGAGTCGGTAAAAAATGCCGTAGGCTAATTTGGAGGCAACTTATATAATAAAACATTTTTTTCATTTAGTTTTAAATCCCCGGGCATGGCCTACTTGAACATAAAAGGCATTCCAAAGAAATTGCTCGCAAAGACGTGTCGTTTACAGAGGAAGGTATGCCGTAAATGCTGCAAAACATGTGAGAGTGGGGGCGGAAGTTTGCCGAAACCTTCCAGGATTCCGTGGTGGGGCCGTATTTTGTTTATGTTAAAATTTTATTCATTCGCCGAGTTAATGCCAAGGAAATACATCGAAAGGAGATTAACTAATGTTTGGTTTAGCTGCCCAACATGAAAGGAATACAAAATGGGTTGAGTCGCAAATTTGTACATCAGGACAAACAGCCTCTGATGTATTATTCAGTGCAGGTCGGTGTTCACTGACTAAATAATCCGACTCAAAATATATTAAAAGCATAACCTTACAATATTAACACATAAATCATATTTAATTACATTTTTCCTCGGAATTTACTTCTTTTTCACTCGTGCTCTAGCCTGCCATACAAAGCAATATAAAGGCGCTATCTTTTATAACTTATAATACTTAACTTTCCGTGCCTGTTCTTGGCGACGTTTTGAAAATGAAAGCCTAGATATTTTTTGTAGACTTAGCAGATCGTAAGATGGGAAATACCCCGGATTTTTAGGGGTTAAATTGCAATTTAACTGCATTGCAAGATAGAGTCCCAGTAGCGGGATTGAATTTCGTTTAAAGTATAAAAGCAAACATCTGTTCTACTGAAGGATTTTCAGAATATTGGAATTGAACATTTACTTTATGTTAAAGTGGTGTACTGTGCACCGTAATAAAAAAGGAAAACGCTATAAGGCGGGCAGGAAATAAATTGAAATGGAAATGAAATGAACTGAATATTTCAGCGATGTTTTGAATATCTTTTGCATCTACATTTTAGGCTCCCTTTTGAAAGCAAACTTAACAATTAACTCTTTCTAAATTCTGCCAACTTTTCCATTTATTTTTTACGCTTCTAAGAAAGTTTGTATCAACTTCGTTTAATGAACAATCTGTAAGACAAAGTGCTAAGGAAAATCTCCGGCTAACCGTCAGCTTTAATATGTTTTGTCGTATAATCCCCAAGCATTAATAATATTTCAAACGCGTCAAAAATTGTCTCAAGTTGCGTTAAGCACGCGCTTTGATAAAACATTTTGACATAATATTACCCCTAGATGAAAACCGAAAAGGTCGCTTACTAAATTTCTTTAATATTCATCATACTCGAAACTGTGTTTAAAAGTTTTAGTCAGATCTAGAAATAGTTACCTAATTTTTGTTAACAACGTTAGTCAAAGATTAATTTTTAAACTATTTATCATTTTCACGTTGACTCATTTATAATATCATTCCAAGCACACAAAATGTGTCATTTACTTAATATGTTCCTTTAAAACTATTCACTTGATTATTGTGGAAATCAGAAAATTATAAAACAGTGAATAACTTGGCGAATAATTTAGTATAATAAAATTGAAGTTTTTCGTGTTTATTTTGATTAAAAAATGTAATAATATTTACCCATACGCACTGGAATTTAGCTAAATTAAGAATTAATTGAAAATAAATTACATCTTTTACTTTAAAAACTGTTTATTGCTGTAAAATAACTAAACCCATCGAAGTAAACAGGTCTCATTTGAAAACGAGTTTTTTCTACTTATGGGTGGACAAAAAACTAGAAATTATACAGGGTGTCGCCTTTTATAGGTATACAAATTATTAGTATAATAAGTATGAAACAAATGAAGCCCAAATATTTTTACTACGTTTTTTTAAGAGCCAATTTTAAAGAATTGTATTTTTCCCATTTTTTCCATTATTAAAAATTAATTACTGCGAATCGTTCCTGTTAATTTGCTCTTTTTTCGACGTAAATTTAGAAAAAAAATTCATTTAATATACATTAGTAAAATTATGGAGTGAAATAAATAAATGAAGACATACTAGGAATTGTTTTTAAATTTTATTTTCCTACAAATTTAAAAGTAAGTAGATCTTTATAAAAAAGTTATTAGAACGCGCATAAAAAAATCGCTAATATAATTTTTATGTTTTGATTCTGGAAAATCGTAGCAACCTTATGGCTTATACCATTTTGCGGAAGTTACAGTTTCCAAAATTGCAGGCTCTGTTTACTAAACAATATTTGAGCTTCATTTGTTTTTTATTTCGGAAGAAACACAGGGATAGCTAAATAACGTTTATTAAACACCTGGAACTGTATATCTATGATAGAAATATGATTATTTTTAGATCATTTAAAATATGCCCGTCAATAAAATACATATATTTGTCTAACCTAACCTATTACTTAACGGTTTACTTAAATAATATTAAATTATAACTTTGGTTGTTGTCTTGATTACATAAAATTTACACCAGTTTAGGATTATCGGTGTATAAAATGGGATCAGGGCTAAAGCACTCTTAAGTATAAATATATTATAGTACATTAATCAGTTAATATATTAAAACTTTATTTTTTCAGTTGAATATCATACATTTGATTTATGCAATTATCTATATAATTTACACTATTTGTCGCGAAAAAACACCCTGTATAGAGAATGAACTAAAATATTCAAAGACAAAAGTATAAGGGGTGTCCTCCTCAATAAATCGATTTAGATCAAGTGACCTTAGTACAATTTTGTTTACTTTTAAAATGGTTTTCTTCAGATATCTCCGTCGCCTTTAGACATTTAAATGAAATTTGACATGGAGGGAGGAGTTTTTTAGAGTGACCGAATGGGCTAATTTTTTTTTCATCTAAAGTGTATAGAGGGCTCAGAGCCTTTTGTTTTTGTCATATTTTTTTGATCGGTAGAAGTATTGTGTAAATTAATGAAGCCTCAATTTATTTACTGTAAAAAATTATACTTGTCGTAAAAGCTAAAATGCACCAGAGAAAAATTTCGATTTTTAACTACAGTTCTCAGTTTAACGGACAACCGAGTATGTACTTGGGAAACCAATTAAACTTCACTCTTTGATAAATCTGCAGCTGAATTAAATTTGTTGTGCGATTTAGACCAACCTTTTTTAAAAGAACAAAATTGCGCTGTACACGTAATGTTATTGCCCTTCAGATGAATTTGTACCGTTTTAAAAGGCAGATAGTTCAAGGGAAACGCATCGCGTGAAACGAATCAAGTCGAAAGGACCGGCATTAGTTGGGCAGTAATCGTGGAGGGAAAATAACGATTACTGTTGCATAAAGCTTTGTGAATTAAAGGTAATCCCTTTGTTGTGAACGGGCTGCAGGCTCACGGATGGATACTCTGTATCTTCAAAGGTATAGTAACCTACATGGCCAAAATATCGATCGAAGTTGGGCGTGGTTTAAAGATTGCGATTTGGCCTAAATATTATGATCAATCACACATAGACGGGCCGGTGACACCGCAGGTCGGTGAAGGGTGTCGCTTGCAGTTAATTTGAGCAACCACCGAAGAAGTTTTGATAGTCGCGCCTCCTAAGCGTTTCTGTTGACAACCGGTTTTGGCGCTGATGTGGAATAATGCTGTAGCGAAACTATGGGTGGGCGTGGAGCTAAATGCACGGTGTAACATACCAGTCGTGCGAAGCGGGTCTCTTACCAGGACAGTAAAGTGCCGGATCCATAACAAATCGGAATCGGTGGTTTAATTGGGGGGATGACGGTTAAACCATACTCTCTTTTCATTTTTTCACTTGCATTGCGGATGCTGGGCGAGCGCGGCCGGGTTTTTAACACATGGAAACTTAGTCACTTAAACATGGTTATTTAAATTTCGTGTCGCGGTGTTTTTCTTACAACCTCACCCCGTTATTCATCGCCGGCTAACAAACTCTAAGCTGGATATGCCGGCGTCTGGATGTCTATTGTGGAACGCCATCCAGCGTGCGTTGTATCAACTAACCGCCAAAATCCGTTTTCCACAGGATTCGGGATTCCACTGCACTGCAGTGAATAAAGTTTTGTTTTTCTCCCGGTCTCTAAACGCTAGCCGTCATTACCCTTTCCAGGACGTTTCCAGCGGGCACACTGAACGTTTCCGCTCCAACCCGACGCCTGCCCCGGTCCACCAACAGCGCACCGAGTATAATTACAATCACCACGACAAACACTTCTTAAAATATGTTTTTCTAGAAATTTCGATGTAGACATCGCAATACTACCCTCAAAGAAGACTTAAAAGCTAACAGATACGTAATTCTTTAATAAAGTGTGCAACAAGAAACAATTCAATTCAATTCGTTATTATCCCACTTCTGATTTGTATGCATCCATATTATTTGTACTTACGTACATGTCGCTAACGCTGCGCCAGAAATATAAAAGGCCGCATAACGTACAATTCAAATAATTAGAAACATTTGTAAATAAGAAAATCGGCAATTAGTGTTGGAAGAAATATAACCTTTATACACAAATTCGCTACAAATCGTATGTACATATCAAGTAGGTCAATGACTCTAGTTATAATTTGTAATATTTTCACGAATCGTAATTAGTGTTTCGATTTATAGATGTTTTCTAAGAGGCAACTTTTATTCCTAATGTACCGATGTTATTTTACACCCTTTCGAATAGCCTATTTAAATTTTTAATTTTTTTAATGTATATGCAAGAAAAAGTATAATTCGTCAGTGAAAAAGTGCAAATTGACCCTTTTTAGATATTACACTGAGAAAAATATTTAATTGGAATAAAATTTATTGGCCATAACATAATTTTGTTGTTGTCGGGCTAAGTTATGTGGGGAATATCAAATTAAAATTTAAACATATATCGCTATGAGGAAAACTTTATTTTGAAAAATGAATAAAACACCTATCTATTAGTTGGTTAATTATGTAATTTTTTTGCAAATGTATGAGCAACTCACTTCGCCAATTTCGTACGAAATTTTTTCATCGCAAAAGTTCTCCATTTTGGTCCAGAAATCATCCCTTAAAAACGGTCTCGTTCTTCATTATTAAAATTACTGAAGCTAAAGAAAATGAAGGATTTATATCTAGTCTTATATCGATGTTACTGTCTATATAACACTTTTCACGCTCTGCATGCACAGTAATGGTTGATGATGTTCTACTCAACATGCTTCGTTGACTGTTCGCGTTTCCGGACATGTTTAATGTTAAATATTTTTTCTTCCTATAAATGTATTTGTACAACTCTTTGATAGGCACTAGCATCCTATTCTCCAAAAAATGTTTCGATTTTTATTAATTAGGTATATTAATTAATAATTATTTAATTTTGGGAACGATGAAATTTTCACTGTTAATCAATTCGTAAATGGCTCGTACACCCCGTATATCTATTTGCAAGTATTATTTTCACTGTCACTGCCGTTCTATTAAAACTTCTCACTTGTAATTTAACTTGATAAAATAAATTTTCACCACATTTGCAGTCTACTTAAAAAACTCGTTTAACTTTTGAATTATAAACACGAATTTTAAAGAGAAGAGCTTGTTTCCCTCATGCAAATTCTATAAAAAATGTAATGTAATAATCACTTAACATTTTGAGCCTTTAACAAGATTAAGCATGTTTTTGGGGGCATTATTTACACAAACCAACGATGGATGTTCTAAAAATTGGCGCGTGGACCGAAATATATATTTTCTCCTCTTCTACTTTGTTGCCTTTATTTAATTGGATATTTACCAAATTGAAAATATTGACACAAATATCGGTGTTCAAAAAGTGTGAAATTATTTTTCGTTTACTTTTCATCCCAGCCCCTGTTCAAAAGGAAAATCATCAGAGGACAATTCCGATCAAACGGATTCAGTCAAGTGAAAAAAAGACCGCTATGGTCGAGACTGTCCTTTTGGAATATTTCAAATCAACTTAAATCCACAATAAGGGAAACGTACTCGTGCCAATCAACAAGAATTGGAGTTTGTCTGCTGTGACGAGCAATATTAAACCGAACGGCTTTGGAAAAATATTGCTGATAAATCCCCAATAAATTTTCTACGCGCGTAAGTCCCAAAAAAGCGACAGTAAAGGTGTTAGGGAACAGTTATTTATAGATAAAGATCCGAGTGAGGATCCAAAATCTGATTTACGTTTCTCGTTGATAAGAATTTAAATAAATTAAACTAAAAAGAGAGGTTAATCTCTAATTTATTTATAATATCCGTAACGTAAGTTTATTTCAAATAAACTTTTTCATTTAAATGAAACTGGATAATGAACCAAGTAATAATGATGAAGTTTAATTATAATTCAATATTACAGATTTAAGAGAGATTTAAAAGTTATTTATTTGTTAGAGTATGTTTAGTTCGATGCCAGGGAAATCGCTTTGTAAATAAATTTTATTTTTATATTTGAACTAGTCATAATGACCCGGTATTCGCGGAAAAAGGATAAATATTAAGCTAGCTATATTTGTTTTATATGACGATTAACACAAGCATCAGAAAACAGACTTAAATAATTATGATTGCAATTAGAGCGGCATCGTTCTTGTTTGCGTACGAAAGTTAATGATCCTATAAAAATGGTTTAATTCTTTCGCTAGCGAAACGTTGAATTTTTCCAATAATAAACCTTTTATCATAACTGTTCATATGCGTCAATATTCTTTCATCATTTTCGAATACCATACATATAGCAGAAATATAAAAATACTTTGATATTTGTTGCATAGTAAATTCTGTTTGAATTTTCTTCGAAACAAAGTATGTAAATACTGATTTTTAAAGAAAAATTTCGTAAAATTTCAGTGTCTACAACTAGCAGCGTGTTTCCCGGTGATTAAACATGTCGAAGATTAATTCTCGAAGTCCATAGCCATGTTTTATTTTTAGTAGATCCGTCACAAAGTGTGTAAAGTTAAGGCAAAGCGGATGTTTTTCTATGATCATCAATAATACACACCATGTACAAAGTAAATAAATTCGAACTAAATATGCTTTTCATTTTCCATTAGAAGAATAAGTAATATAGTGCTGTTAATATGAAATATAAAAACTTACCTCCTTTTAGAATCTCCATCTATCTATATTTTATATTTTGCAAGTTATAATAATAAACAATATAAATTTTGTATTATTATGGCTAAAATTGGCTGCTGTGGGGTAGACTAACAAATAAAGCTTTTAAGATTTATTCCTCTCCTAGTCCTAGTAGTGTGGTATTTTCGAATAATTTTTAAAAAAAACGTATAAATAATACAAAATATCCCCTCCTCAAAACATAGTTTAAAATCATCTGCTTACCAGCACATGAAAGTAATTTAATTTTAACTTTATTTTAATGACACTCGTGAATTAAATTGCTATCATTATAATATTTTCGAATTTTGAATTCTACCGTTCGTTCTTATAAGTTGCCGCATTCGAAAAATTAGCACGTTTGCCTTTTTACTTCAAAGCGTATTGTCCTTCGGAAAGAAAATTTCATGGTTCACGTTTGTGTGACGTATGCCAATTACATTAAGGTGACTAAGTTTTACTTTAAGTTTGATCCGAATCGACTGTTGAAAGCAGTGTAGTTTCGCATGCAAACAGCTTTACAAACAATAAAACAACGGAGCAGTGCTTTCGATTTATTAAAAGGATATCAGTACAACACAAATACTAAAACACACGTATTATTAGCACATTGTTAGTGAAATTAATAGAACATCTATAAAAGCCGCGCAAGCCTTACCACGTTTGAAGCAAAGTGCACATGTTTAAATTAATGATTAAGCACCACATTCATTTATTAAACATCCCGAAAATTCGATTTGAGCACTGGTAATACTTTACGGCATTTACGACACGTTTTTTTTTAAGTTCCAATTAAATACGTGTTCTACAATCGTTCGACAGTAACGAAGAGAGCCACAATTTGACCTGTTAATTCAGCATAGGCATACGACCAAAATATATTGGAAGGGTCCAACATGTTCCGAACAGGGTGTTCTGCTGGTTTTGTATGAATTTATTATTAAACGTGCGATATAGATCTTACGCGTTGCGCTCCGAAAAAGTTGGTTGCATAAATAGATGCCACGACGATACGTTTATTGCCTCAGCCGCAACACCGTTTTAATTGACCCCTTTGGATATTTTTTTATGGTTTGGTTATGGATTTTTTTTGTTTTAGACTACTACTGCTTTGAGTAAATTGTAGGTGTAAATAAATCAATCAGCTGAGTTTAAAGTTTTAATGCGTTAAGTAAAAAATAAATACAATCTTAGTATATTATATACATGGATAAAAAAATTGAGTATATTAGCCCTTATCAATAAAAAGAGAGAAAAATAATACTGAAAAATTATAAATCTATCACATGGGAAAGAATACATTATATATACATCAGCACAAATAAATGCTCTTCGTATTATTGCTGCCTACACGTACAAAATTGTTTACAAATATATAATGAACGATACAAACACTTATACTAATATTATCAAATCTTATTATTACAAATTAAGATGTAGTGCTTGGAATAGGAACTTTAGCTAAATATTTAGTCGATCAGGGCAATTAAGTTATAAAATTCCCTTTAAACATTAATATAATTATAGTTTTTAAACTGTTTCTAATGAAACTTGTACAAATTTATTTTAAAAACAGCTTGGACCCATGCATTTACATTGTTCCCAGTCCTAGCCTACACGTTTTTGAATATGTAAATGATATGTTTAATCTCATATGATAATTAATATATTCACAATCATTAACCAGAAACTGACAAAGTACAAATTGTTCCATTTTTCATATATACCGATTTCGTGTGTAGAAGAATCCATTAAAACACCTAAATATATTAAATGCAATACTGTAGAAATTGAAAATACGAGTAAGCTTATTCTGCATGTTATACTGCTTCTTTTATACTTATGTGTGCAGTTTTCTTTACACGGGTATACCCTTATACAGCAGTCGAAAACTTGTGCAAGGTGATCCCTTACGGCAAGCTGAAGATAGGAAAAAATACCGATTGTTATCAGTATCACCGAGACTTTAATCTCGAAACCATGTAAAAATGAAGACATGAAAAAGGTCGCTAAAATCCCGTAGAATTTTCCCAAAGGTAACCAAGACTTGTAAATATCTGCAAATTAACAGAAATTATTTTGAAAAATTTAAATATTTGCTTGTCTCTTTCTAAATCAAATTTTACCTGAAAGGATCGTAAAATTTGGACATTACAGTTGTAGTGGTTTAATTTTCTGCTTAATTTTTTGTGGGTATTTCTGAACTAGTTTGATATTAGGTACTTACATCTTTTTAAGAATTCGTGCATAGGCCTATTCCAATTGGTAACGACAGTTGCCAGTGCATTCGGCACTTCAATTCTGAAGGGGTCAGTTATGAAAAATCGCCATTCATTCTTTTCGTACCAAATTTTATAATTTTTATAACCAGCGGCTAGCATAGAAGCTTCAGATAAATAACATATAAAGTAATGACTTGTCCTGAACGATAACGCTTCCTTATATCCGATTAGCCATCTGAAAAAGATTATTCAACATCCTAAAAACAGTTTTGAAATAAAATTCACCTGTTTGAGTCGTCAGTGATAAAATAACTTGTCCAGCAATTCGAAACCATCAAAAAAAATACGGATATAACCAAAGCCCTCAGTACCCCATATATCCACCATTTATTCTAAAATAAATTCCGTTAAAGGAAGGAGAATCGCAATTAAATTATGTTACCTTTCTAGTGGGGTGGTGGTACATAACATTATAGTCTTGAAATGATATCCAAGGTCCAAACATAATGTTGGCGCCACAAAAAATATAACCAAAGTATCGGGAAAATTTCGGGAAGCTTGTTACGCCTTTATCCATGTCGTCAACCAGTGAAATCAGTTTCATAGTAAATACCATGACAATTCCGCGTATTTCGAGCCATGTTGAAGGTTCCAGCAAATAATATTCACTGTAACATTTAGGAGATGTTAAATTTGTGGTAGTTTAGTTTAAAAGGTAGTCAAACCTACCATAAAACCAGTGTAGTAATCAAAATGTATTTAATTATATTTGAATTGCCTAAGTATCGAACCTTGTTAATATCTTGTTTTTGTACGGGATCATATTTGTTTTGTATCGCACGTCCCAAATGTAAAAGAAAGTATGACTGTGTGAAGAATATAAATATTAAAAGTTTTCCTTTTGTCGATTCAAGACTGCTGATTAAAAGTAAACCACTGAACCCTGATAAAATGTGGAATACTGTTTGGGGCACTCTACCTGTAGGAATTTAAAAATATAAATATATACCCAAGATATTACTCACAAACTACCTGTTGATACTATGACACTAAAACATAAATTAACCAAAATCACTTTGTATACTATATAAAATATACTTAATCCGGAAGGAACAACACAATTTACCCATACGTCAAAAAATGTTTCTTGGTAAAATTCGTTACTTGCATAAACATAATCAAGAGACCTAAAATAAAATATATGTTATGGAAAGTAAGAATTTTACATCTCGAAATCGTTTACTCTTCAGTATCGAAAGTGTCAGGTACTGAAGGCATATTTATACTGAATTATTGTTGCAAACATTACAAATACATTAAATATATTTAAATAACAAACTATTTTTAAACTACAATCTTTAGGTTAGGCTGTTGCATAGCAACCAACCGGGCACCTCCCGGATGCCCGGGCTTCCGAGATGGAATTAAATTAAAAGAGGGCATTCAGAAACCTGCATTGTACGTTATGTTTGTTGATTTGTCCCCACAGTGTGTCTGGTTTTTCGTGTTAACACCTCCTGTATAAAAACAAATAGGCTGACAGAATCAAGTAAAACTATTTTTTATGGGTAGGACCTTAAAGGGTAATCATTGGGTAACTATTGGTTTCTCAATTGTCATTGCCACGGCCTGCTAGGTTTACTATTGGAGCATTTTTCAGGAAAACGTGTTGGAATTTTTTTTATTCAAAAAATAGCATTTAGGGTTATTCTACGTTCCTCAATACTGTTATATACCAAATTTGAAGAATATCTATTATTTTTTTACACTCCGAAAAACCAGACACGTATATAAAAATTAGTCTTCTCTACGAACGCATACCAGGGAAGGGCCAGGGACCTGGGAGAGACCAAGCCCCCAATTTTCGTTTCAGTTTACAAAGAGTTTGTATACGCCATTGGAACTTTTTAATGGGGTTATTTCTTTCAACTGTAAAGAAAATGGAAATGTTTTAAAAATTTGTATATTCTTAATACTTTTTGTGAAACAATTCATGTAAATCCGTGACTTTTTTCTTATTTCAATTTGATTTTTTTTATGCGCATGCGAAATAATAGGAAAATCGCTAAATTCAATTGTTAATGATTTTGTCCATCGATTTTTTTAGGTAGCACTCGATTAATCCAACCAGCTTGTCAGATTGACGATTTCTCACAAATTAGACGATTTTTCGTTTGCAAAACATACTAATTTATATATTTAAAATAGCAATTAAAACCAGATTATTTGAATTTTTTATAATTAGGAACTTAATTAACATTTTAAGAGTTTGACCAGGTTTGCTAAAATAACTTTTTTAATTTATAAATCTTATAATACCAATATCTCAAATTTCTAATGAGTTTTGTGCTATTTATAATATTTAAATAGATATTATTTTTTAACAGATTTTAGCTATTTACTGTGCATTGTTTATGTCTGTAATGTCTGTATTGTCTGTCAGTTAAATGCAGTTAAAAAATTGGAAAACCCCCCCTTGTTAAATAAGTAATTTTTTTCAATAAATATTTTAAGTTTGAATTGTCTTCATTGAATTGAATTAATTATATACTAATAGTTATATGGTGTATCATTTTAATAAGGAAAATTGTACTTAAAGCTAGTGCGTTTGTTGAACAAAACGCATTAAAATTCATCTTACTCCATATTTCTCTATTTAGATCTTACTCTTTTCTGAACATCAAACGTAGAAGCATACTTATTTATTACAGATTTCGATTCAGTTCGGTTTGAAGTTTGAACTCACTGTTGTATTATGTATCCTAACCTATAAATAATGAAAGTTTTGTAAATATATATATTTTTTTTATACAAAGTGCAATAATGAACTCAAATTATTCTGTACCGCTTATTCCCCAAAATTTAAATAAACACGAAACTATTATCCAGATAGCAGAAGTATTAAACCACTTGACAAATGTAACTGAGAGTATATTTGGTATAGTAGAAAAAAGGTTAGATAGCAACAAAAATAAATTGACAGACATATCACAACGAGTGGATGCAGTGAATAAAAAAATAAATAAACTTAAAGGTGCAAAAAAGGCCACACAGGTATTTTCAAGCAGTAGATATCCTGCAGGTGAAACCTATAGGGAATATGTATCTACATTCAGTGATGCTCCGCCTTTAGAACTAAAACGACACAAAGTGAAATCCAAAAATTTGCCTTCCTCATACGAACCGCTAGATAAACTACAGTTTTATCACGTTAATGTATCGTCTGATAATAAACAAGAAAAATTAGAAGGCTTGGGTGATATACCGCAAGACGTTCATTGTGTTAACAATTTGTTATTGTATAATTCTGGGAAAAATTTATATAGGAATTTCGTTATAGCGGATGCTTTAAAGGGGCCCAGGAATGTAAGAGAAGAGGATGAAAACGATATATCCGATATAGGTCCAGCACCACATTCCATTAGTGAGAGGTCGACTTTAACCAAATCCACCACACAAAATTATTTCTATACGCCACAGATAGGAGAAGTGCCCGCTTTAGACGTACCACTTGATCTACCAGATTTACCAGGTATAGCCGACGACTTACATTACGATAGTGAAGTTGGCCCTGGAATTGCACCATCTGCTGTTGTTACACCAAATATAATAGAAAATGTTGACTTACCGGTGATAGAGCAAAGTGAACCCGACGTGAAAGAAGCTGACCATCCAAACATAAGTTTACCCCCTCCTCTACCACCCGTTACTGAACTTCCAAAGCCTCCACCAGCAGAACAGAATCACATACCACCTGTCCCAGAAGAAATTAAAGAAGACTTACCAAAACCACCGGAAGTGAAACAAGAAGCACCAACACAGCTGCTGCCAAAAATTGATATTCCACCTCCGAACGATGTTAGGTCTAGTCTTATGGAAGCTATAAGGAAGGCAGGCGGTTCAAAGAAGGCAAAACTGCGTTCTGTTAAAGAACCTCCTAAAGAAGTTAGTAAGCCTCCGGTAAGAATATTTTTTTTACTGTTAATGGTATAATCGGTTTATAAAATATGTACTTTAGGGTGGAGATTTAATGGCAGACCTTCATTTAAAATTATCTATGAGAAGAAAAGGTATTTCTGGGGCGAAGAAGCAAGAAAATTCCGTAGATCCAGATTCAACATTGGGAAAAATATCTGCTATGATTCCACCCCCCGAACCAAAAACCGATATTGATTCTAACTCTAATGATGAAGACTGGGAATAGAAAAGTGTTATATACTCAAAATATATATTTTATATTATTAATTGTTAAATAATTTTTACAATAAATATTAATTGCTGTTTAATGAAAAATGTGTTTATTTATTCCCCTCCAAAAAGAACTGCTATATGCTAAAGTAGAAATATGTTATTGATGTAATTTTTCCTGTATTATTAGTCATCACTGATATATTCAGATTTTAAAAATGTACTGCATTTTAAGGTGTTGTTATCATATCTACTTAGCAACTTATGGAATTGTGTGTATATTTTACTATGAAAGTAAAACTACAATTTCACTGACTAAAAAAAATTGTTAATTTCTTATTACTCTTTATGAAAAAAAACAAAATGTTTTGATCAAGGCTGAAACGTAATACTGAAGGTTCCTAAATTAAACACCGTTGAGGTCATCACAAAAACAAAAAAAAAAGTATTTGGTTAAAATTACTTTTATTGTGTATACTTGAAATAAATATTTTTACATGTAAAAGAAAAATAGTTAATATTTTAAAACATTTCTATTCTATAAATAAACAGACATACAGAAAAACAATTGCACAATGTAAAATAAAACTAGAATTTTAATACACTCTGAGGCACTTTTTTTATAAAATGTCATTTATAATGCATTTCAGATTAAGTAAAATTTAATGTTTGCAATTTAAAATGATTTTTTCTCATTTTAAAATAAAAGCATTCTTTGGAGCCAATAGGCAACCAATATAAAAGCCCGTATAATATAAAGACTTTTTTTTTAATATACTTGATACCATATATTTTTAAACAACAAATGTGAAAGTAAAATATTAAAATTATTCATCATTTCGATTTAAAACGCTGTATTTGTTTCCTGGGTGTAGGCTGCCTTTGTCTTGCTAAAAATGACTGACCTTGACCTGCACTCAGTGCAGCTAATCTTTCATCGATTGCTTCACGCTGACAAGTTAAACCTAATTTATAAAAAGCTGTGGTTAGGAGCCGTTCTTCTAATTCTTTCATAGTCGATTGTCTTAAAGATATATCAATTCCTCCATTGGCTTTAGATTCAAATTGCTGTGCCACTTCTCTAGCCTTTTCTAAATTTCTGTTGTATTTTGTTTGTGCAATTTGCAATTCGTTTTCTTTCGTACTGAGCGCTTCTTGTAAGGTCGTTATTTTCTGTTTATATTCCTTTACAACAGAGCTGTTAGAAGTAGCCTGATTATCACCTTGTGCTTGATTTTTAATTTCTTCCAGCTGTGCTTCCAACTTTACAATTGTTTGATGGAAAGTTCGATTTTTTTGTTGCAATTTTTCAATACGATTTAAGGAACTATCTAATTGTGCCTGTTTCGCTTCTAACTCTTGACGAGAACTTCTCAGTGACTTATTTTCCTTCTCTAGGAATCGTAATCTTTCTTTCATTTCTGTAGGAGTCAATTCTTGCGACATCGCTGTGCTGGTTTCATTTTTCGGACCTAGTTTTAATTCTTCGTTTTCTTCTCTCAACGAATCTCTCTCGACGATTAAACGTTCTTTTTCTCCTTGCAGCGCTACAACCCTTGCTTCCAATTTTTCTAAATTAAATTGAGCCTTATCGGCCTTTTGACCCTCTTCGTCTAATTTCTGTTGAAGTTCTGCTATTTGATTTTTATATGTATCACATTGTGCTTTCCAACTATGATTTTTTGACAATTCTTCCTCCAACTCTAAATTCTTTTGTAAATATTCCATATTTTTCTCCTCTAATTTTTGCAAGCTTCTTTTTATGTCTTGATAATTTTCTAATCGTTTTTTGTATGAAGCCAAAGCTAGTTCCAAATCCACAACTTTACCTGCGGATTCACTCAATGCATCTACTTCATCCTTTAATCTTGAGGAATCATTAGCAGCTATCTGTAATTCAGCAATTTTTTCTTGATATGTCAACATTTGCTTTTCTTGTTCCATTAGTTTCGCTTTAAAATCATCTCTCATTACTTCAGCTTTAAATAACTCTTCTTTTAACAGGTCGAGTTGTCTTCTGGCATTTTCTGGTGGATTGCGTGCTTCTTTTTCTAAGAAATCCTGATTTTGTGCTTGTAATGCTTGTTTTTCTTCAATTAGTACTTGAATTTGTTGCTCCAAATTCTGTACTTGTTGTGTTAGAGTTTCTTTGGCTTTATTTGCTGCTTCTAAATCACCAACCAGCTTAACCACTCTTGTATCACTGTCCCATATGAGGAGACTTAAGCTTGATCTACCAGGTCCTCCTGTCACCTCTTCCAATTGTTGAATCGCTTGCATTATATTCTGCTGTACTGATTCTTCCATTTCCATTATCATCGTAATATATTCTTGTTTTCTGTCACAGTTTATTGCACAACCTAAAAAAAAATATATTAATATTTATATAATCAACATGTGATCTTCATTTTACATACCTAATATTAAACGCAGAAGTTTTGCAAGTTGAACAGGATCGCTGTTTTCACCAATTTTATTGACATCGGGACGCCCTATTTCTAAAATTTGCTGTGAGAGCACATCCTGATAATATTCTACGACTGCCTCTACAATTTTTTTAAGATTGCTAACCCTTAGTCGCCAATTTGACCCAACATCTCTTTTAATTTTTGTCTCGAGTTTAGCAAAATGTTCTGGTGCAATTTGAATAAGGGCATCCAACATCCCAACACCATCACCAATTTCAGATATATTTCTGGTATTGTTAGGAATAATTTTTTGCAGCCATTTTGCAAGGCTCGCACACATTTCTTCACTGGGATCCATTCCTTTTTCTTAATTTATTCAACTGGTAAACTAATTAAACTTTCATTTATTTTAATGATGCATTTACTTATCTGTGGATATTATGACAACTCAATTACAGTGACGTTTATTTGACAGCTGTGTTCTTGACATAAAAACAAACTGCTTGGAATATTAGACATGTTTTCGTTATGTGCCTATTATACCAGCCGGTAATGGCAATGTGTATTTTGTCTATGTATACCATGTTTATTATATATAAGATAAAATAGAACTTTCGAGGTATTAAAATATATAATGTATTTAAATTTATTTCAGATTTTTAAATACACCTGAGGAAATGTCACTATCAAGTAGTGATGATGATGATTCTAGTTTGAGTAGTGATGAATCAACCTCAAGTCAATCTGATGATGATGACGATCAAAGCAGCAGTGAATATGAAAGTGTAAGTGATTACGAGGAAGACGTCAGTAGTAATGACTTCCTAGCAGGATTAAACGACTATGAAGCCAGGCCAAACCGGACATCTTCACCAATAGCGGGACCTAGTATCTATCAAGCACTTACCCTAGGTATAGGTATTAAACCTTCCTCAAAATCCCGAAATAAACCGAATTGCTGGAATGTGCGGGCCAATGGTAGTGCAATAAGAAACATTCGATTTTGTCACTGGTCTCAAGCTGCAATGACGTTGAGATCTGGCACCAGGAAAGCAAGTCTGTTACCCAACACTAAAATGATTAGGAAGTTTATACGGGCAATGATCGCATTTAACAGGTAATTTAAGATTAACTGAAATATTCTGGCCAGATACAATTAATTTTGATGTGATAATGATAAAATAACACTTAGTTATAGTGATTCTGTGATGGGAACGCTCTGATCCGTGACGTAATTCAAATGGTTGTTGACATTATTGTTGGGATTGGTACCTACCGATAATTACTGTGATTCGTTAAACCTTTTGGCACCTATCTGAAATTCCATTATTCTATCAGGCAATTAATAAAAAAACAATAATATTATTTTGTCATGTTGATGACCACGCATCAAATAGATATAGCTGCACATGTTTAATCAATTACAGATCTTTAAACTGGCTTAAGTTTTTGAATATGGATGACCCTTGTCATACTTCCGGTTAAATTAAAAACTAAAATAAAAAATGTAAATAAATGACCTCTAAAATATGATTGCTTTGCTATTGTCTTAAATTTAGTTAAATAATAGATATTATTCATAAAATTATTATGAAAAATTGAAATTTTTTGAAAAGTGTGAACACAGTAGACCATGAAATTAGAGTAGAAACAAAAATAAATTAATATTATGTAGGTATTAAAAATAATAATAAAAATCTTAAGTACCTATCTGTTCTAAACTAATCTAGAAATTAAAGCAAATTAGTTATCAATGAACATAACCTATTATTATTACGCAGGTCTTATAGTAATTGCATTTTTTTTTATCTGCCTATCATGATTTGCATTATTGAAATACGTCAGTTATTAATATTATTTAAATTCTTTGTCGTTGTAAGAGTGCTGCAAATTTTCAAATAATCCGCCACATCAATTCGTCGATTATTTTCAGCTGGTTAGTATACCTACCTATACCATGTACCTACATGACCTCAAATTATTGTAAGTTTGAATGCAGGTTTATTTTATCTTTAATCCAAAACTAATTTCTGTGTAGTTATGACACTGATCATATATTAACTTAAGCAATCTATTGTGTAGATTGGTAAATTAGTTTGAAAGTCGATAAGTAAATACATTTTTCTTCAACTTGCCGTAATTTTAACCACTGTCGCGTTGCTGAAAATTGACATTCTTTTATCCATCAAAACATATTATGCATTCTTCTAAAGTGTGTTGTTTGTAGTGCAGCTAGTGTTATTTTATTATTTTTACGATGTTTTAATGCGATTAAATTATAATAAACTATTATTTCAATAATAACTTGTGGATATCTGGCAAGAATGTTTATATTAGAATACAAAATCGAACACGTTCTTAAACGGTGAAGCATATATTTTACAGAGTTGGTACAGAAACTGTTGGAAGTCTAGGAAATATGACCGAAAATACTGTGAATAGCAGTCGCAGACCAAATTTTTCCAATATCCCGCAAAATGGGTTAAACAGGAATTTAAATCTACTAAATATTAAACCTACAACTGCTAAAAAGCTGGTAATAAAAAACCTTAAAAGTAAGTATTTTTTTATTATCTAACTATAAATTTTTTATCAAATTTTGTAATTACAGGTGAACCAAAGCTTCCTGATGATTATCGTGAACAAACATGGGATAAACTGCGTAGCGCAGTGTTGGCTATACAACAGTCAAAACCTAACCAGTATTCATTAGAGGAACTGTACCAGGCTGTAGAAAATATGTGCAATCATAAAATGGCCCCTACCTTATACTCGAGACTTTACAATTTAACAGAAAATCACGTTTCGCACAATATCGAACAATTCTTGGCGGAATCTATGGATCGCTTTCTGTTTCTAAAGAAGATGAATGAGACCTGGCTAGCTCACTGCAATCAGATGATCATGATAAGAAGCATATTCTTATATCTAGACCGAACTTATGTCCTTCAGAATCCAAATATTTCTTCGATTTGGGATATAGGCTTAGAGTTATTTAGCAAATATATATTATTAAATACTTTGGTTCAGACGCGTGTAGTTGAAGGTTTACTAATGCTTATTGAAAAAGAGCGGCAAGGAGACAAAGTTGACCGGACTCTATTAAAATCACTTCTTCGGATGTTGACAGATCTACAGATCTATGATAAAGCTTTCGAACAAAAATTCTTGCAGTCGACAGAGCGACTCTATGCAGCCGAAGGTCAACGACTAATGCAAGAACTGGAAGTTCCCGATTACTTAGCCCATGTAGATAAAAGAATCAATGAAGAAAATGAAAGAGTGTTACATTATCTCGACTCTGGTACGAAGTACCAGTTGATTCATACAGTCGAGAAGCAGCTATTGAGCGAACATGTTACCAATATTCTCCAGAAAGGTCTCGATCAGTTACTAAGTGAAAACAGAATTAGCGACCTTACGTTGCTGTACCAACTATTAAGCCGTGTCAAAAACGGACTTACGGAACTGTGCACAGCTTTCAATGGTTTCATAAAAACAAGAGGAAGAACAATCGTCATTGACCCTGAAAAAGACAAAACTATGGTTCAAGAACTGTTGGATTTCAAGGATGCTATGGATAATATCGTCGTGACTTGCTTTAATAGGAATGAAAAATTTAGCAATTCACTTAAAGAAGCTTTTGAACACTTTATTAATCAAAGAACAAATAAACCTGCTGAGCTTATCGGTAAGTTGTTTTAGTTAAACTAAATGTATGAATGTAATTCTTCGAAAATTCCTTTATCTTTAATTGCTTCATTTATAAATATTTTTAGCTAAATTTGTGGACTCCAAGCTGCGTGCTGGTAATAAAGAAGCAACAGAAGAAGAGCTGGAACGACTCTTGGACAAAATAATGGTTTTGTTCCGATTCATTCACGGCAAGGACGTATTCGAGGCCTTCTATAAAAAAGATTTGGCTAAGAGATTGCTTGTCGGCAAATCAGCAAGCGTAGATGCAGAAAAAAGTATGTTGAGTAAACTGAAACAAGAATGCGGAGGAGGATTTACTTCCAAATTGGAAGGAATGTTTAAAGACATGGAGCTTAGCAAAGATATTAATGTTGCATTCAAGCAACATTTGAATGTAAATACTCGTAATTTAGCCCCTATCGATATGACAGTTAATATATTAACCATGGGTTACTGGCCTACTTATCAAGCGATGGACGTTACTTTGCCCGATCAAATGGTCAAGTTTCAAGACATTTTTAAAGACTTCTACCTTAGTAAACATAGCGGAAGGAAGTTGCAGTGGCAACCCACGTTGGGTTATTGCGTTTTAAAGGCTACCTTTAAAACTGGCCCTAAAGAACTTGTCGTTTCTTTATTTCAAACTTTAGTAATATTGTTATTTAATAAATACGATGAGGTCACTTTTGAGTACATCAAGGCAGCGACGAGTATAGAAGATGGAGAACTGAGAAGAACATTACAGTCATTGGCGTGCGGCAAAGCAAGGGTTCTAAATAAAATACCTAAGGGACGTGAAATTGAGGACAATGATAAATTTAGGTTCAACAATGAATTTACCAATAAGTTGTTTAGAATTAAAATAAATCAAATACAGATGAAGGAAACCGTAAGTTTGAGTTGGTCAGTACGTAGGTGTTGTTTAATTTACTTATTTTACAGACCGAAGAACAAAAGGCAACCGAGGAACGTGTTTTCCAGGATAGGCAGTACCAAATTGATGCCGCCATAGTCAGAATCATGAAAATGCGTAAAACGCTTAGTCATAATTTGCTTATTAGTGAGCTATACTTACAGTTGAAATTTCCTGTCAAGGTGAGTTGCTTTCCGTATTTATAGTAATTTTGTTTTCTGTTGGTATGAGGAAATTGTTGAAATTTTGGTGTTTTTTTAGCCGGCGGATTTGAAGAAACGTATAGAATCTTTAATTGATAGAGACTATATGGAGAGGGATAAGGATAACCCGAACCAATATAACTACGTTGCTTAAGTTCTACTTTCTTGGTTTCAGTTGTCTTTTGATCTGTGTACTGTTACTATTTTTAGTTAATCCTACAGCAAATTGCAGTTGATTAAATTTCTAGTCCAGTCATAAATCTGGCCCTTTCTGCATTGTAAATATAATAGCAGGTTTATATGAGCAAGTTGTACTAAGTACATTATATATTAGTAGTATGGGGTTTTTCGTTTGTCTCTATCTCATTAATATTTTTGAAAATGATAAAATATTTTGTTTAGTTTTTGCATTTTGTGCATCAAATACCGTAATTTATAAGATTTGCAGTAAATCGCAGTAATGATATCTTCAAAATTGTAAATATTTACATCTTTATGTAATGTCACAATATCTCAGTTGAGTGATTTAAAAGTTAGTCTGCGTTTTGTGACTTTATAAAGTGTAATTATTAAACAAAAAACTGTGATGGATAAAATTTTATATATACATAAAAGTATTTAATATAAATCTATGATTTAGGGCAAAAAATATTGAGACAACGGTATTAACTGAAATTTAAATTCTGTACATAACTAACAGCAGATTTTTGTAAATATAAACTAAGCAGTTTTGCCTAGGTATTGTTACAGTTTTACAACCTTTAATTGCTTCTCAAGTTAGTTTCTTTTAAACCAGTTTTATTTTGTAGTGGTAACAAGTAACCAATTCGATCGCATAACAATTTACTAAATTATCGTTTTTATTTGCGTGTTGGTGGTGTTCACTTGTCCAATAATCACATATAAATTAATGATTGTTATGTAGAATAAAACTGGATTTATAAAAACTATAATCCTGAATGTTCTTATTTCAGTGGAAAAAAGCCTTTTGTTTTAATAAATATGTAAGTTTTGTATTTTAAAATTTAAGTAAATCTTGGTTTTGAATTGGTGTATGTTTTTATTAAATTATAATCCGAAACCTTTCAAATAAATTGTTACAGTTTGTGTTTAAATTACTTTATTGATTCTGTGAAAATAAACGATTTATACAAATTAAATACAACTGGGGTCAAGGGAAAGTACATGTAAAAAACTTTATATATTTTATTGAAAACGCTAATAAAAGACACTTACAACATAGAACTTATCTGTAAATTAAAACTTATTATAAATTAAAAACTGAAACCATCAAATACGTTCATGGTATTAAAGGAGTCCTCGTCTTCAAACCCTAAGATCTGAAATTAAAAAATAGTTGCACACATGATAAAAATAAATTTAGGTGCTTACATGTTGTTCGATGGAGTTCCTTGTTAAGTTCGTCATTGTACACTGATAGCACTCCATATAAGAAACACCCGAATTCGGTGCGGTGCACTCGCAGTCCACGCATTGTCGAGGCAAAGATTTTCGTGCGACGGCTTTAGCAAACACCGTCGAGCATTTTTTGGCATTCTTTTTGTCCTCTAAATATTTCCCGCTAAATACAGTGCCTAAAAACAAATCGTTTTTAACACGCTTATAAAGAACTTCACTCACCATTAGTTTCCATAGTCAAGGAAAGGCAATGGCCTAGCGTGGCCTTGGGAAGAATAATGGATTTTCGTAGCAACTGATCTCCCACAAGACTTCTCATATCTCTTTTTGTGAACGCGTAGCGACGGTCTATACCTAAAAAAAGTTTATAAATTTAAAATTCTCATAAATAAAAATATAGTGCTTTGATTTTATTAGAGATGTGCCGCGGATATGTCAGCTGGGACATGTCGTGAAAAGTGGACATGTCCTGAGGACACTTCAAGATTGAAAAGTTGTATGTGCATGCGCGGAATTATTTGTTGCATTCATAATTCCCGCAAAAAATTTATGAGGTTGGTACATGTAAAATTAAAGATATTATTTAGTCATTTTCTTGTAATTTGTTGATAATTGTTTAACTGAAACTGACATTTTAAACATATAACCTCTTATAAGTCTTATATGTCCATATTTTATTATTTTTGGCAAAGTTAACGATTAGTAAATGATGATTCTTAATTTAATATTTAATACACAAATAGTTTATAAATGAAGTATAAGGCCAAAATCAACAGTTTGGTTATATTTTTCTGAATTGAGTAAAAATCATAAATGTAACTTCTGAAACATTTAAATAAGTGTATTGGCTGTCCGGGGGAAATTAGAAACCAGTTTATAAAAAAGTCTAAAGGTAGGTAATAAGTAAAATACATATATCGACACATATTCATTAGAATAAAAGTAATATTTTACTTTGTGTACCCCAAACCCACAGGTCACTACCTGTGAAAACATGACGTCACTCGTAGGTGCCTTATTAGATTCAAGGTCAAAAGTACTTTTCCGACATGTCCGGACATTTCATTGACATGTCCGCAACACACTTTTCTGAAAAGTGCCCGTCTAGATTTTATTAATAGCTTACCGTATGGAATTCTAACTTCTCGTTCTTTTTGCATTGTGAAATTGTCGTTCATTATAATGTGCAGGGAAATGGCACCTTCGGATAATAACTGATGAATGGTAGAATAATCATACTAAAAAATAGTTATTTAATAAAGACTTCAATGGGGCAGGTTGCTTCAACCGCAAAAAAAATGAAATTAGTTAATTTAAAGTTTAAAATAAAATTTTATATTGTTTTATTTTACATTTATGATGTCACTAAACGAAAGATTAGGAAAATCACTAAATATCTGTTGGCACACTGATAGGGTAGAGCAACCATTAGCAATTTGTGCAGTGAATTGGAGCAAATAATTTTGGCCAGATTGAGCAATTTGTAACAAATTAGATGATTTGTTGTTTTCTAAAATACCATTTAAAATCATATTTAAAAATTTTGATGACTCATTAATTAACATTTTACAGGATTTGCCAAAATATTTTTATTTTTCTGATGTAGATGATAAAGCTTGAAATAATTATACAACTGAGAGAAATACTTACATCCATGTTATACTTGTTACACTCGGAACATGGCAAGAGAATAAAATTTCTAGACACTCCTGGCCTAAACATTAGGTTATAAGCAAATATTATAGCGTTGAACATATCCTTGTTCCCGTTTCCTAAAATCCAAAAGTTAACCGATTTGTTTCTAAAATTATTTTAGACTTACCTATCGGCAAATTATTAAAGTAGTTGACAATCGATTTAGAATCCGTAAACGTTTTTCCATTCAATATAACACTCCTTGGCTCATCAAAAATTCCGTCTCCACCAAAAACGACTGCCGAATATCTATAAAATAAAACATAAATTACAAATTTCATTTAGGCTTACAAGTTCTCAAATACCTGTTGTTCATCACGTTCAAATCGCTTAGTTCCTTGTCTAACTGTTCTATAACAGTGTCAAAGTTTTTAGATCTTATAAGGTCTTTGTTACACTCTTTAGCTTCCACTATAAAAACTACATCTGCAGTTTGCGGAACGGCGCTGCCCTGCAGTCTGATGAATTCACCCTCTTTGATTTCTGTGTTATTTAATAAGTTACACCTGAAAAAAATTCGTAATAAATAAATCTATACAGTCGTTCTAAACTTACTTGACGCAAGTGTCTGGAATCCTCAAAGGGATATTCGCATAGGAACATAAGTTGATGTAAGATATGGCTGACATGCAAGCCTCTCGTTCGTTTTGGCTGTTGTGACACATAGAGATAAAACTCTCTTTCGGGATCTTTTGGAAACATGAAGTGAGCTGTGAGACTTTGCTCGTGAAGAATTCTTCGCAAAGGGTTAGTATGTGTTGCGGGGCTGTTTTAGAATTATCGTTTAAAGGAACACTTGTTTTACAATTTTTATCTAGAGTCCAACTGTCTCCAAACGCATTTAATTTAGAAGTGTTCAGGTGAGCTTTGGATGACGTCGTAAAGTCGTCTGAAGGTTCGTTGTTGTATGTACCCCAAAGCCCTGCGGTTTTTCCAAAGTACCAACCTAGAATATATTTAATAACTTATACTGAAATTAGTTTGTCGTTGTTCTTACCTGACATTTCAAAAGTACATATGTGGAATTTCATGTTACATTCCAGATTAAATCCGGACGCACCCTTTACCGTCAGAATATCGGCATCTTGGTACAAATAATTGTCTCCGATTTGCAACGGTAGCCGTTCCATCCCCACTCCACCAATTTGAATACGCTGCAGAAAAAAAATTAACACGTCTAATTAAATAAAATATCGTAAATACATACTTTGTTAAGCATATCGATGTGAATGATACTTTTATTTAGCAAAAGTATAAGTTTGTTGGTATTCCCGACGTCATCGTAATCTACGAGCAAAGTGAAATTATGATCCACGAAATCCGTCGCTAGGAGATAAGTGCAGCGCCCTTGAAACTCGTAATATCTCCTGTCGAACGTGACGTAGTACTTAGTCCCAACCACCATCGCTTGTCCTGAGTGAAAACAAAAGAATGAAACATATGTGTTGACAGAACGGTTATAATTTACCTTTAAAAGGCGGTAACCATTCCTCGGGGTTCACGAAGGGTTTGTAGTCGTAGTATAAGTTCCAAAACGAAATCTTAGACGCCTCCAAGTACTTTTGTAAGTCGTAAATTGCTTTAATTTCGGGAATTTCCTAAAAATATAAATAAGAGTGTGAGATTATCCCAAAAAATAATTTATAATTATATTACCTTAAACTTAGGAGTTTCGTTGAAAGCGTGCCAAGGCATAGGAAGTTTCTGTTCCAAAAGCATTATTCCATCGTCAGGTTCAAAAACGAATTTCGTTTTTGCTACACGCTGTCTGTTAATAAATTTTAATAAATCAAAAGTAAACACTTTTAAGTTCAATACAGGGTGTCCCGAAATTCATGCAACAAAATTTGGTCACAGATTCTTAAGACAAATTTAGGGGACCCGTATTTTTTATGTTTGCCAAGTGGCCCCCTATTTCGGAGTTACAGCCCCCTGAAGTCCGCCCCTAAGAATAATCTTTTTTTTATATCAGAATCCTGTTGTAAGAGAATCTATAAATTTGGTACACAGGAGTTTTATGACATGCGGAATCTGATGGTGAATCTGAATTTTTCGTGGGCCCTCTTGTTTTTGGAGCCAAAAAAATTTGGTCGCATATTTAAATATCTTAAAAATTATCAGTCCACTAGAGAGCTATTAAATTTAGAAACTTTTTGTCACGTTATACTTTTTCGTAAAACGCAATGTTATCGAGAAAAATGTCAAAATGTGATCGAATGCATATCGTGATTCGCCATTTTCCTCAAAAACATTGCGTTTTACGAAACAAATATCAAGAGACAAAAAAATTTCTAAATTCAATGGCTTCCTAGCTAACTAATCATTTTAAAAAAATCAAATTTGCGACCAAATTTTTCTAGTTCCAAAGACAAGGGGGCCAACGAAAAATTGTCTTAAGGGGGTATATCCCCACAAAGCGTAGCACTGTGACCAAATTTTGTTGCATGAATTTCGGGACACCCTGTATAATAAACTTACCTGTTTTCCGCTTCCAAGGCCGTGACGGACATGTCGGATAATTTAATGTATATCATAGTAACAATCTTATGGATTCTGTTTTCAACATCAAAATGGTCGTAGTAATATTTGGCACACTCGTAAGATTCATTCCATTTAGTTATCAGATATTTAATGGACGGTATATTTCCAATTTGCTTCAGCTCCGTCCATATCTCACTTACAATCGCCGATAATTCTTTTCCGAAGGGAATTGTGTTAATAAACTTTTCTTTTAAGAAGTTCCACGTTATGGTTATGTACTTGTAAATGCTACCGATTGTATTTTTACCAGTTATATCTTTGTAGAATCTGTCTATGTCGTGCGAAAATTTCGTGAATCTCACGAAGTAGGGGGATTCCACGATCTCATTTTTCCGGAGGTACAGGAAGTCTAAAAACATGTAATTAAATATACTATATGCATATACAAAGTGCAACTTTAAATTGTTTTTTTTTTAATGTTCCCTCTCAAATAAACATTTTTCTTAAAAAAATTATATTTATTTCACGATTTATTAAATATTGAAAATTCTTTTTTTTTAATCAAATAAATAGTTCAGTTATAATTAGCTTTTTAAAATGCACTTTAATTCTTGTGTACGCCGCCACTGTAATATTCATGTGTTACAAATACATGAATTGTAGGCAACCTACAGTGCACGTGAAGGGAGATAGTGCGAGTCAACGGTGGCGAAGTGAAGGGACAGGAGTTCTAATTGTGAATTTGAATGTTTTTATAAGGTTCAACCTGTACCTAAAAATTCTTTTCCAGTATTCCAGACGATGGATTCAATGTAATGAATTAATTTTAAAAATGTAGGTTCGATAGCTGCTAACGTTTTGTGCCAGTGTTCGACGATTAGTGTGGATATCTGGGACCACATCTGCTCCATGTACTGTATTACAGTCACGTGGACGTTTTTTATGAAGTTGTCGTACTTTTCAATCAGTTTTTCAAACAGATTTGATATGTGTTCGACGGGATCGCCGTTTATAAATCCGTGGATGAAGTCGGTGGTATTCTTGTAATACAGTTTTACCTGAAACAATATATTTTTGTAATTCTTTTAGTTTAAAACATATATTAATTTTTTTTACCTTTTCTATGACCCATAATATTCCCCGTTTGATTTTCTGTCCAGACTCTCCCATCACCGACCAAATTTCTTGGACAATCGTCGGTAACGATTGCAAATGTGATTTGAGCGCCAACTCATCAAACATAGTTATAACAGTTGTAGTTATATCTCTAATATAAAACTCGTTATTATGATACGACTTATTTAAAAATGACTTAAGCTCGTCTATATCACTTTCAATGACGGATAAATTTCTTAGGTCGCTAAGAAACACGTGAATATTGGGTTTGGCATCTATCCATATACCGTGAATGGCGTCCGATGTCTCGGTTCTTGCGTATTGCTTTGTGTTGTTTATACTTTCTAACATGTCTGTGTAAAATTTCATAATACTTCTTCGTATACCCGACTAAAATTTTAAAGAAACCTTTAAGAAAACGTCACGTTTATTAAAATCAATATAACAAATACCTGTACATCCCCTATTAGCTCTGGTCTCCATTGCAATCTAGACATTATTAACCGTGAATGGTTCAGCCTTAAGAAGTAAGATACGTCAGAAACTCGTTTATCCTCGTAATCACGCCAAATGTCAAAAACGGCACTTCTAGCGTCCGGTATAAACCCATACATGTGAAGGCTCTGACTTCCATCTAAAAGCAGGAAATACGATAAAACAACCCGGCAAAAAAGTGACCTTTCTTTACCTTCTGTTAAGTTAACATTGAGGTACAACAGTTTCATTTTTAAATTAAGGTAGAACTCTCCAGCGGTATCGTTAACTCCGTGTGCGGCCCATATATTTGCCGTGTAAATAGGGAAGTTTTCACCGTACTTTCCATAAAAGTAGGACAGTCCAGTGGCAGCGCTGTCTTTCTGCAAAATGCTATGTTTTTACAAATACATGATTAATGCAGCGTATTACCTTCATTTCTATTTCGTTTTGTTGTAGATTTACCCGAGCTAAAGCCACCGATGTAGATAAGGGCAGGTACGACCGTCGGTAATTAGTGACGTGTTCGGTACCGAAAGTACTGGAATTCCAATAGAAATCACCTCTGGAGTTTAAAATTAAATTCGTGGTGTTGTGTTCGGCCCAGGCCATGTACGAGTAGTTGTAGATGCGCGAATTAGAATTGTCGCTTAGTTTTCCACGTAACGTCAATCGTTGATCGGGATCTAACGAATAATCAACAAATACTTGCCCGTCGATCGAAGTCTTATCGTATCCGTAGTCGCTAAAGAGTGAAACATCCTGTAAAACAACCGGAAATAATATAGTTTAATTTCACGTTATCGTAATTTTCGTACCCTTTCAAATGAAGGATGTTTGATTTTTAACAGCAGTTGTTCTCGTTGAACCGATGACCGCCTCCAATCCATCCCAACCTTAACCGTTTTGTTGTCTTTGTCCCACACGAGTGAAGCGTCCGTCGATACAATTGAATTACTTATGTTATAAAAGCCTTGCGCTGTAAATTTACGACGCGGGTAAATCACGTTGATTATTCCTTGCTGAACGTCGAAAGTCTCGTCCTAGAATCGATACTTAACTTTATTGCATGTAGGAAAAATTTTATGAGGTTACCGTAGTTTTGTTGATTAAAGCGATGTCGTATTCTATCCAGTTGGAGGGGCTTAGTTCTATGCGGGAGTGTTGTCTATATTCTCGATCTAAGACGTCGTAACCGTTCCATAATTTAACCGTTCTGTTTCCGTGAGTTGCTTTTAAAATGTATTCCTGTCCGCTCCACGTTGAACGTATATACAACTCACCGGTAACGTTAAACTTGGACCGATTTTGTAAATGGTATAAATGTAGATATTTATTGTCCTGCAAAATAAACGGTTAATTGAACAAATGATAAATGTAAGGCAACATACCACGTTCGGCATATTCGCTTTATCCTCCTTCGACGAATCAGACTCTTGTGTGTGAATGTAATCAGCCCCCACGGGTACCAACTTGTTCTGCAGTTCCACGTGAATTTTATCTTTATTTATTCCGACTTTCGACTCCGTCACACTTTTATACGTGCCGTCTAGAACGTTAGTACCATTGTATTTCACTACCGCATGGCCCATACTGTTTTTCGGTTTTTTCTAAAAGAAGAGCCTCTAAATATTCTTCAAATTTTTTTTTCAGTCGAAATACTTACGTCGTACTCGTAATCCATAAAAGCAACGTGACGTGTGGCCAGAGGTAACTCCACAGTTAACACACCTTTCAGGTTTCTTTCGGACGACATACCTTGCGACTTTATGTCGCATTTGCTGTCTAAAACCGCGTCGTTGCCTTGCCAAAATACCTTAATGTGCCTGTTGTGTTGAAAACTAAAATAGAAAGTCGTTATCCGTACTAAGGTTATAATTTTTTTTTACTCACTCGTTTGTTTTGGCGCTGAATAGCGCGCCTGTGTAGTTTAAGGACTTGTACGGTACAGTTACGTTGATTAGCCCGTTCATGTTACCTAACTCTTTATAATCGACCGTGGCATATGCGACGGATCGTTTCTCGGGGTGAAATATTTGACCCCTGAAAAACCGTGGAATGTTATTGCTTATTAGAAATCGTGAAAAGACTGTTAATACTCACGTCAAATTGTAGTGATCGCTTAGCGACGCGAATTTAAAATTTGTTTCTAGAAATTGCTTGTCGACAAACTTTGGAGTTTTTAGTTTGTATATAAAATCGAATACTTTACCAGATCCTTCGAAGTTAGCGTAATTATTGTACCGTTTGCTATCCCATTCCACCTCTATATTTCCGGATAAATTCGACTTATTTTCTGTTAAGATCTGGAAAATATATACCTATAAGCACAAACCTACATATGTATTTATTTTATTTACTTTTCCCCAAATGCCGTATTTTCTTTGGGAATTTCTGGTTCTGTATTTCAATAAACAGTCAGTGTTTCTATAATTCTTCGTATAGTCTAAGTTTCCATATACGCTGTGTATTTCTTTGTTATCATCATTCGGTGGTTTTAAATGCACTTCAAATTCCATGGGCTTTTCTAAGTGTAATGATACGTTTGTCCCAGCTCTACGATTATAGAAAGATAGTTAAGGACAATTTTGAGAAAACAAACTTATGATTTGTGTAACCTAACTTTAAGTGTTATAATTAGTTTTTTTAAATGAGGGGTATAGATGCAAAACTCACATTATCCATAATTTTTCGAAATAGAGTTAGTGACGCTATCTTGTTCGTGTTGAACTACACCATTTTAAAATTTAGAAGTGGTACAAACTCACATTTTCGTATTTACTTTTAAATTGTGAAATCTGTGAATTGTTTCAAAAGTCACTTTTTCCTATGATCTGAAGGTGCCAAAACTCACATTATCCATATCCACCAATGAAAAAGCTTAAAGCGATAAACCAATATGGCCGACTGCCTAAGGAGAATGTGAATTTTGCTTCTCTTATTGTTTTGCTTTCCTAGATGGTTGGTTCCGCGTTTTTTCTATGAGTTTCTGATTAAAAGTAAGATAAGTTTAGTTCTGAAGTTTCATATTTAAATATCTATGAAGAGAAACAAAGCTAAGGTTTTGAGGTTAGTTTATTTAAAACAAAATATTATGTAGAATAATTTGGAGTAAAACTACCATTATCCAAGAAGTTGTATCAAAACTCACATTATCCAAACTTTAATTCACTTTCTTGGAGTCTTGGAGTATTGTTGTGCTGTCATTTCTCCAATTAAGTCTAATACAATACCAAAAAAAAATTCAGAGCCTTAAGTCACTTAAAAAGTGAGAAATCAGTTATTCCTTCTTCCTGAAAAATTTTAAAAAGTGGATAATGTGTTTTGCATCTATACCCCTCAAATGCACTTTAATAATTATGTACGCTGCCACTGTAATATTCGTGTATTACAAATACATGAATTGTAGGCAACCTACAATGCATGTGAACCGCGAATGCAGCTAAGAGCTCGCCCTCTGGCGATGACAAGCATAGAAAATATAGTACTAACGTAGAATGAAATCTAACATATGAATAATGAAACTGTCATGGCGGCGTCACATGTTAGTTAGCTTCCAAAATAAAAGATGGCGCAGAGAATGCTAACCCTGTCATTTAGGGTTGGTTGGTAATGCAGTTTGGACTTTGCACGTATTTGAAGTTTGGCTTTCGTTATCTTTGGCACAGAATATAATTCTGTCTGGTTTGTTAGGTTATCCTCTGAAAATTGTAAATTATAGTATTGCAAGAATTGTGTTTATAATTATTTAGTGCTTAAGAGTTTTCTATTTGTTATTATATTATACTGGGAATACGATGTGTAAGTTTTAAGTTATATTTTATTAAAAACCAAACATATCTTTACCAACATTATGTGGAACACTCATACTCATGTTACCTGTATTAATCGATTAGAAACAGTCCACATAAAATGTGCATGTTTGAAATTACATATTATTTAAGTTAAATATAGATAAAAATAATTATGTGTATGATGATAAACTCCAACTAATATTTTATGAAACCTTTGATACTTAGATGCTTACAAAATTTTTAATGGTGGTGAATTGCTTTCTTTATTCAGTTTGAGACATAGAAAATATACTGTTAATATTAAGGTTTGAAAGTTCCAAACTATATGAACTATTGAATTTAACCCAATATTGTACAAATATTCGGTTAGGTATACTCTCCGGAAAGTAAGATTATTATAACAGTTCATGCATAATTTTTATATTTTTACAGCTTACTTGCCAACTTATCAAGTTTATGAAGCAAATGAATTAAATCGTTGTCGTTTTTACCTACAATTAAATACATAACAAGAAATTGTTTTAATAGTACATGCATAACAACATTCTGTATAAATCAATTAGGAATTCTTGTAGATACAAAATAAACTTAAAATTATTAAAAAATGTTTTATTTCCTTATCGAAACCATTTACTAAGTATATCTTGGCAAATGTCAAAATTTGAAAAATACTCTAATATAATAAAATAATAAATAAGAAGAAATTGTCTGTATTTATTTGTGGCATTATAAATGTTATAATTTGGATATTTTGCCATAGTTTGAAGAAAAAAAAACTGGAAAAATAAACCCTTGTACCGATAGGGACAGTCAAGTGTCAATACTGAAAACTTTTGCCTAATAGTGAGATGCCAGACATAATCTACATGTATAAGTCTGGTTACGCACTGGAAAAACAAATACACATCACAATAACACTGACGTTTATGAAACCTCTAGTTTCGTTATCAAAGCAGAAGTGAATTAGAAAAGTACTGAATATTAGTTTTTCGCTACATTTTCTGTTTAACTAAATAATCTGTTCTCAAAAGTATTGACACTTGACTATTCCTATTTGTATAAGGGTTTACTTTTAAAATAATATAATATAGAGGATATAAGTGAGAAGTCGTTTCCATACGATAGATGGCGCTGTAATCAGTTCACAAAGTATAAAGTGTTGCCTACTCATTAGGGGCTAAGTAGTAGTAAGCTTCCAAAACGTTACGTGGCGCTGTTTCGCGGTTTAGTGACAATATTAGGGATATTTCATTCTACGTTAGTACTATATTTTCTATCAGTGATGGGCATAATCGACCAATTTTGATAATCGAGTACTTCTAATAATCGAGTGATCGCTCGAGATACGAGATATTGGTCGTTTTCATCCCAGCGGCGCACAAATATGTTTGTATTAGTCATATATTACTTATAAGCGTAGCTAAAAAAAAAAAAGCTCACGCACTTCAAAACCTAACCACTTTTTCGTTTTATTCTAAAAAAAAAAGGTTACGCAATCAGTGACTATTTGCAGTATGCACTAACATTTTGGGGTGCAACCATAGGGTAATAATCACTCGAGTGGTGGGAGTAAACATCTCCAGATATCTCGAGTGATCTCAATAATCGAGTACCACTCGATTTTTCACTCGAAATCTCCCATCACTATTTTCTATGATGACAAGTGATACTAGCGAAACAAGGTAAACATTTCTTGTGTGCGAGACATTTCGTTTCGTATTTTATTAAAACTGTGTTTAGTGTTCGTTTTTTGAACACTTATTTTAAGAAAATAGTGTGAGGAAAACTTCAGCAGTTACGGATAAAAAGACGAAATTGTCGAACTCGCTGAATTTCAAAAAGGTTGTTAGTAAAGTTTGTAGGTATATAGACACAATGAATAAAATTCTAAATTTAAGTCACTTTGTCCAATTTTCCCATATAGTACCAAGACCAGCGTTAAAAACTGCCTCTCCTTCTGATATATAACGAGTTTTCGTTGGCATTTAAATAAGAAATGTAAGGTATTCCACAAGGGATAACTTCATAGTTATAACCTCAAAAAATGTACATTAAATTGTAATGCTACAAACAAACAAGGTAGACATAAATACTTGCATTAAAATTTATTTATGAAATATTTGAAACCTATAAAATAACACAAAAGCAAAATAACCGCAGTTTAATAACAAAATTACTAATAATAATGGGAAATAAAACGAATGTTGTTCAAATGAATGTGTAAACACGAACGGCAATGTCAAAATTACCTTGTCTCGAAGCTTACCGCTTTCGCCGCTTGGAGACAGTACATCTAACTGTGAGTTTGAATGTTTTTTATCACTGGAAGCCTTCGACAGATTATTTAATTTTGTGTATTTCATTTATCATTATTGATTATTGCGTGAGTTATTTTGTTAGGTTACTTGTTAAGTACTGTTTGCGTGGTGCATACAAATTCAATTCATTTAAAAAAATTAAGTTTTTACGACGGAATTTGAAAAAATAAATATTGAAGGTCAAAAATTAGAAAAACATAAAAAACATATACATACTCCCAAATCTGTCCTATTTTGGTATCGCTTCCAGCTTTAACAGATCGGAATGCCTTCTGGGGGTTTTCGTAAAATGCCTTGAGTGATGATTCGCCGATGTAATTGACGCTTTCATACCGCCCAACTGTTTTTATGTACATGTTTTCCAAAAACATCCATATAAAATTGACGTCTATGTTCCCTCTTGCCTTGGTGGCTTCGAAGAATCCATGAATCACATGTTCCGGTCCGGAAATGCTGAAGGGTAGAGGAATGTTACGAGAAATAAATGTAAGTAGAGATACTCACGTATAGGTGGCGCCTAGTTTGGGTTTTTCGAGTCTTAGAATTGGCGTGCGTGCATTTATAATCAAATTTTTGCTGGTTGTGTTAGAGTCTGCTTTAACGTGGACAGTGATCCGCGCAGAATCTGAAGTATCAAGCTAAAATTGTACGCAACGGTAAAATGTAGGTTGACAAAATATTCATCAAATACCTGTAGGTTAAACTCCCAGTTAAATTTATCCGTAGTGCTTAGATATGCATTGAAATTAGTAAAACGGTTGAAGTGTTGCACGCTGCCAATTATTTTGTATTTATTTAAGCCTACCGCCGAAAGCTGATACTCAAAGTCTAAAGGAGGCGTTTTATCGATCGGAGTGAATCGAATGGCAACTCTTGTTGGTAAACCACCTATCACGTCGGCGGTTCCCGATATATCAAACAATTTGTCTTTCAACATCAGGTTACCGTCGAACTCTCGAATGTCTTCCGATGGTTTCGATATCGTGCAGTTTATGAATACTGGAAACCTATAACAAAGTCCTAGTAACCCAGGAAATAAAACAGATTAATTAATTACCTTTTCCTGTTAAAAGTTAATACCGACGTGGACGTAAATAAATTATTTTGTAGCGTCGAGTGAATCTCCATGTCCAGTGGGTGCATCTGGAGCGCGAATATAAAAGTGGATTTTCCTTTAGACACATGGACATCAACAGCTGTTGTCGTGTTCTCTAAACCGGTAAAAGGCGTCATCAGTTGTACTTTTGAACGGAATTCGTTTCTCGATTTCATAAGCCACGACGATCGGAAGTGAATCTGGGGAATACAACTGATGAATTAGTAATAATAAATAATAATTTTTTTTTTAATCAGCTGCGTTTTATAATAATACTTACATCAGTTGGTAGCTTTTCCGGCATATTTAAATTAATTTCCACATAATTGTCTGACTTTGAAAACAATTTAGTTAAGTTTAGCTGACAGGGCGGTATGTATATAGACGGCGTTATCATATTAAATTTCGAAGTTAGCACCAGTAAACCACCATTAATCTATAAAATTAAATTTAATTTCACGTTGTGATATAAAAAAATGTAAGCAGTTACCTTGGTAGTAGCGTCCAGATGTACGTCACTTCTATTTGTTTCAAATGTTAGTAACGTGTGATAATTATTTGCGTCCATCATAAAGCCGCCGAATATATTTAATTTTGGGAAAACTTGCAACGGGGTGTTAACATTAAGGGTTACGTTGTACACTCTATTTTGCGTTTCCTTCGTCTCGGCTAAGTATTTCGCATGGAAACCAGTCTAAAATAAAGAATAGGTCGTATTTGTTGTGTTAGAAGTGAATTGTCATCACACCTTTATTAATTTTGTCATGTTTTGGTAATCCACATCGAGGCCAAATATGTAAGCACGTCCAGTATCCACGACGAAGTTAAAATTTGACGAAATAGTTTTCATACTTTGGTAAGGTGTGTCCACTTTCAGACTATTCCTCATTGAAAAGATATCCTGAAAAAGACAGCCGAAACTTTAACGTTGCTCGAATTAAAAAAATATATTTTATAAAACGTATACTTGCAATGTACTCGAATTCATCATAAACTGTGGCCATTCCGTGAGGCAGTGTCAGCGTTGATTGTAAAATGTAGGAATACTCCTTCTGGTCAATTTCCAATTCACCTTTTATCGTCGGGTAAATTATTACATCTAATTCCAACAAACCGTTCCAACTAAGCGGATTTTCATTCCTTTTCTCCATCTGGGAGGCTTTGGATTTTAAGTAGACTTTCCGTACTTCTATGCCTAACTCCTTCAGTGGCTTCGACTTACCTAATAACTTAACACCGAGCTGAAAAAAAATTGTATGAAATAAATCATTCGGTAGATGAAAAAATACAAACCTTATAATTAGATAATTTTATAGACGCTTCAGAATCTAGACCTTCTTTTGATAATACAAGCTTCGCGACACAGCCGTTTTCCTCGAAATCCTGTAGAGGGGTGTAGATCTTGTAGGCATATTCAAAGTTCGTGATGTTAACGTAATTCCAAACCCCGGAGAATCCTATCAAGAGGAAATTCCATCCCAGACGAAAGTCAGCCTAAAATTTCCCAATTTTAATGGTAAAATAGTAACAGTTAGCGAAACCTTACCTGGTTTGGTACTAATTTGGCGGCGATTATAACTTTTTGCAAAAATTCCACCGGCGTGGCTACGTACAATTTCGTGTTGAAATTGGCGAGGCTATTAACAGAAAATAGCACCTCCGCACCGAGATTTCCTGTCGGATACGAAAATAATGCGATAAAATGACGATCCTCCACCGAGATTCGAAATCGTAACTGATAACCTTCTGTGGGCGTCGTTACATTTACTATTAACATACAGTTTGTTATTTTTCTGAATTTCCCCTCTAAGTTCACCGTAATTTTTTTATTATCCAGATCCAGCTCTGCGATTCCTTTGAGGTCGTTCGTATTTTTCAGGAAAATTTTACTGACTAGTATGCCTTTGTTTAACCCTTTGAAAGGGGTGACCGAATGAACCGTTCCTGTTAAGTTGGTGGAGTCTTTATTTGATTCGATTTCCCACTGACTGTCTAAGTCAATTATAAAATCCGGATTGTACTAAAAAATTTAAAATCGTAGTCACAATAATATTTTAATTAATTAAACTTACCATTAAATGTAAAACTGAATTGAAATTGGTTTCGTTTTGTTCATGACTGATCGTAGTATTAATATTTGGAATGTGACTGAGAGAACTTGCTAGGGAACAACTATATTTACAAGTGAAAATGGACTCGGTCGATGTATAGTCCCCAAATATGTCTATCGCAACTCTTTGCCCTCGATCCCAAGCCGTCATACCGTTCATAATGTACTTATTATTTAAATGTTCGAACCTGAAATACGAAATCGATTGGTGTTAGTTTCATAATATTTTAAATTAATACTTACAGTCCGTTTAACTTCATCAATTTCCAATTCTCAAACGGAGTTCTTAGATTTGAAGAAAATTCCAAAAACAACTTCTCTTCGCTTCCATATCTTAAATTTAGGTCTATCGCAAAGGTGCTTCCATCGTCCCACGACAGGCTTGCAAGAGTGTTAAGATTCCTGTCTATAAGACATTTGGAGAGATTATGATAAAATATGTTTTAAATAAAAAACACTTACCCTGTAAGACGAATTTATATTCCCCTCTGACAGTACGGGACGGATAGTTGAGTGTGAAGTCTGCGACATAATTAAAATCCGCTATTTTGGTATATTTCGCTAAAACCATCAACTTTTGGTCCGGATCTCGGTTTGCATCCCAATTTATTTCAAAACCAAATTCTTTATGTGTCTCCAAATTGTAAACAGAGATAGTAAAGTCGATATCTCTGATCCTAAAATAAGTATACAGTGCAGCCACTTGATTTACATTTTTATTTACATAATAGCCTCCTAGATGAACTTAATTACAATATTATAGTAGGTTTACATGGCCTTCTATGAGTTTTGTTTGTTTGGAAAGAACTTTTTTAATTGGAACTTCAACAATTTATAATGCAAAATAGACTTGCTATTGTTTGTGATTCAGCTTAAAAATCTGGGATGCATTGGAAATGCCTAAAGATGTAAAATAAGCAACAAATGCATTTCCAAAGCCTTCTAGATTTTTAAACTGAAAGAGAACATCCCAATTAATTCACAAAATATCTAGAAAGCTTCTGTAATAAAACAATAATAATAAAGCTACAGCTATACTGTACTACACTGTGAAATAGCAAGAAAAAAGGGATCTTACTGGTCTAGGCGCAGTTCTGCATGGATTTTTTTGTAGTTTTCGTCGTAGACCGTGCAAAAGAATCTGTAAAGCTTGTCTTTAATATTCACTTTGGCCAATGTCCTAGTTTCTTCGGGCGACATTGTTTGATGGTGAAGGAGTATCTGATAATCGTCATTATTATGCGACACCTAAAAATAAATTTTTAAACTTGTCGATATTCCTTCAATAGATCGCTTACTTTAAGGTCCAGCTTCAGTACTTCGTTATTGCGGTAATATTGTACATCTACGTTGGCATCCTGAAAACTAGGGGAGTTCAAGAACAGTTTGATATGATGATTTGACGACGACGCCGTGCTCTTATCTTGATAAAAGCCTATCGTGTTCAAGCTGTGGCCGCTGAACCAAGTAGCTTTAATGTCGATCTGCAAAAAGCGCTTTCTGAATATGATGTCTGAAAAGGTAATAACTTGGGTACGTACCATAAAATCTTTGGGATGTTTCTCTTGTACGTCGAGTTTTAGAATCATAGGCGTGAAGGACGGTATGGTGATGTTAATGTGTGTCTTAATCTGCTCCAACGTTAACCTCGGATGTGACCAAAATATTGTCACGGCAACTTCTTTATTGTCTCCGTATTTGACAAGAGCAGCTATGTTCACATCGTGTCGGAAGCTTTCATAGATAAATTCACCCTTTAACGCTAAATTACTGGATTTTCTACTTAAACCGGTGACCAATTTCAACGTACGTTTGTTGTCAGTAAACGATTTATATGAAAACAGTAAATCGAACTTTAAAGTTTGAATGTCAGCGTCTGGTTGATCGGCAACCGGGTTCTGAATCAGTTTTATTATCAAATCCATGTGGCTACCGCTTCTCTGTAACAAACATAAATAAACATTAAAAGTGTTTGATTGTACGTGTGTTACTGACTTACTTGAAACGTTGCATTTGACGCAAAATTCAAGTTGGGGTAAGCGGAGGAATTTAGGTTACAAAATCCAAGGACGACTACCATGTTGTTACGAGATCTGTTCGCGACACCGAACTTTAAAGTAATCCTCTGTTCTTTCGTGTGGTGGAACTTGTAGTCTTGGTATAAGTTTACTTCTAGAGACGACTCACTTTTTGATATATATCCGAATAGTTTGGAATTCAGTCTTTTAGTTTCGAATTTTATATCCACCGTGTATTGCGATATGCTCTTTTTGCTCATCAAATCTATAGACCCTAAAATATGTTACGTGGTTTCATGCAGCTAAACCATGATACTTTTTATACTTACCATCTAGTTTAACTACTCGTTCTCCGTTAACCCCTACGTAGACTTTCGGTTTGTAAGAAAATCCATTTTTAATTTGAGATCGTACAAGAGACATGCTGGCATCGAAATGTTTCTTGTCATTGATATCTAAAGCAACTTGGATGAACTTCTCATTCTCCGTATTTTTGTATCTGCCCCGTGCTAATACCGTCCCTACCGAGGACTGTAGTAACATCGTCAGATTCTGGCTTTGCCTATCTATCGTTAAGTTCCCATTAAGTACTCTGTTTATCTCGGATCCGGGGGTATCGAAAATTAAAGAAATCACGCTTTTGTCCCTTTGGTGCGTCCACTTATATTCGAATAAGTAAACGTTGGCTGTCGGATCCGACTTGTTTATGTACCACCTAAACCCGGCTGGCCCCGCAAGCAGGAAATGTGCCACGTTATCCATTCCCGTCACATTTGCATAGTAATATTCTGCGCAAAGCTTGAGCCCTATCGTTTTATCCACTGAAGGCCACGAGCATATAGATTTTAAGTTGATGTTGCTTGAGATTCCTCTTTGCCTCTCTTCTTTGTTATTTCTTTTTATCAGCAACTCGGACCTGAAATTTGAAACTTTTTTATTCTCGATACGGATGTCTTTATTATTGAGAATTACCTTACGCCAAATATTTCATTCTTCTGTCTCGGCAAGCTAAACTTGACACTGACTAGTTTTTTACCCCTTACTTTAACGGACGCTCTTACAGCGCTATCCGTATACATATTGGCTTTGAGTTTGGCCCCTGTACTGGCATAAAAAGCGTCAACCGACATTTCACCGCTAACATCTAATGAAACGGTTGGTTGTATGTCGGCAGTAAGGTCTATTTCCAGGTCTTTATCCTTGGACAATCCTGCTGTCTTTAAGGATCCGTATAGTTTTAGATTTATCGAAGATGTTCCCAATGCCGTTAGTTGCAACGGCAAACCGGCTCCGGTGGGTACTATATAGTTGCAATCAAGGAACATTACAGCCTTGTTATAAGAAATTTCCTGCAAAGACAATAATATTAGTTAAATATAATTGGGTGTGATGTACAATGCATACCTTTCCAGAAAATATGTGTTTTAAGTGGTATACGGGATCAAGATCTTGTACCGCATCCCATATTTCTTTTTTCCCCCTAAACGAGGCATATTTTAGTTCATTTCCAAATACCTTCAAACCTAGCAAAACCTTAGAAAAAGATACACATGTTTATATATAGCATATATAAGCAGTTGGATAAATTACACAAAAATTGCGTATCATACCCTGTGAGATTATGAAAAAAAATTGAACATAAAATTTTAAAACTCGTTTTTTTCAAATGTCAAAAATTGTCGGTTCCATAACCTATTTAAATTAATCTTAGTTGCAATAGAAAACAGAAGAAAATTTTATATAAATTAATCATAGGTGCCATAAGAGACAAATGAAAACTTTATTCAAATTAATCATAGTTGCCATGAAAGACAAATGAAAATTTTATTAAATTAGTCATAGCTGCCACGAGAGACAGATGAAAATTTCGACTTCCCATGGACTTACCTTCGGTTCCTTTGTTACATTATCCATGACATTGGGTAATCTACTGATTTGATTTTTCAAAACTTCATCCGGTCTTGCGTTTCTCGTACCGCGCACCTTGTCTATTATGCTCTCCGCCATCGATTTTGATGACCCTTTGGGTCCGAAAAGCGATTCTAAGTAATGTTCGAAGCCTTCTAATCGACCGTTAATCTGAAAGTGACCTGTTACTCACTATTTTTTATTATTGTGTGCTATATTATTACCTCAAATAAGTTTATAGCTTCCCCAAACACGTCAACAGTGAAATTAAACATGGCAGATTTTGGAATAAACGACGACGTTGAAAATATAATATTACTTTCGTAGCTACCGCCTGCAAACATATTTGTTAAAAAAACGTTACGTAAATGCGGTTAATTTTTACCCATATTGTAATCGTCGAAATACAGCGACCCCTCGAAATTATTTGAGAATTTTCTGATGTCGCTACTAAATTTTTTAACCAAGTCCTTTTCCGAGAGTAAGCTTTGAATTTCTACTTTACTTGGAACGGAAGTTTTAAGCAGATTGTTTAAATGCGTCCATATAAACGATCCAACTAAAAATATACCGGGTGAATGATGTAAGGCCGGAAGTGATATTAGTTATAAAACACAGCTACCTTGATTAACCTCCTCATGCAGTAGAGAATGGCGGATTGTACGTATAAGTAAATAATTAGGGCATCTCATTATTTGAAGATAGGAAGCTATGCGAATTTCAGCATCTTCGTCCTGGTTCCGGAAGATATACTCAAAATAATTTCTAGAGTCCTCGCAAGGCAAGCGACGAAAGCTTTCAACCGCAGCAACTCTCAACCCCACGTCCAAATTATTATTATCTATAACTTTAAAAAGCTCTTTTTGGAAATCTTCAGACATCACGCCGATGTTGGATAAAGCTTTAATGGTAACCATGATCTGTGGATGAAAACAGAATTCTTCCCCGCTTCTTAAACATAAAAAAATTACTTACCTCGTCGTATGTTTCTCTTTCTAAATAATCCATCTTTAACAACTTCAAAAAATTAAGTTCCAAGTATCGAACAATAGAAAACACCGAATCGATATTTTGGCAGTTGGAATGTTGAGTGCAGTATGAACGTGTGAGAGAGGCCACGCTTAAAGCGATAGTCGGAGAGAATTTATGTTTATGTAAAAGATCCATTCCGACCTCCATCATATCTTCGTTCGGGTTTGCAATAAAAGCTATTGAGAGAACCCATTCGTTGACTGTACCTTCTGGGACATTTTCGTGCAAAATAATGTCTCGCATTACGGAAACCGACGCGGCGGTATTTACGAAAGGCATAATGTCTAGTAAGTGCTTCCTAAAACGTTACACAAAAAAAAATCGTTGCGGTTTAAAAAGAATAATAATATAGAAACTGGCCATACCTTCCTGTGGGACATGTTGCTTTGGAATGTCCGTACAAAGCCGAAAGGGCGGGATAAGAAAGCAGCCGCAAGCTTTTAATAAACTTGCCAAATATATCCGACAGATCGGTGTGATCGTCATTTTTACTCCGCTTGCACAGCTTTTTTATCAAATCCCTTGAAATTTTCAATTCCGCGTGCGTTATTTTCGGCTGCACGGTGTGATCGAAACGTAAAGCTTCCCTCAGCGATATTTCCGTTTCCGAGTTATACGCGTTAGTAGTAACTTCATTTAGTAAACTCAGTTTCTGCACCATGGTGGTGCTAACACCCGCGCCTTGATTGGAAAAAGGTTGCAAAACGTAGGTTTCTTTGCAAGTTATGTCATTGTATACGTTATGGTCGATTGATACGAGGCAGTGACTTGACGAATTCAATATTTTATCGGTTTTCTAAAAATTTGAAGGGTACATTAATGTTTTAAGCATGAGAATTAAGTATATTTACCGATTCGATGTTTAAGGTGCTTCTAGTCTGTAACACGGAATGAAACTTGGATCTTCTTTGGCAAGAATTCAAATCCTTAGTTTTTTCTATCAACAAACTAGTTTGGTCTGCCCCTAGGATCCTATACTGTGTAGGGCACTTTCCTCTAACGTCCTCCTCTTCAGTCGAATGGTCCAAATCAAACCTTTTCATCGTATTGTGCAGCATGGACAGAATACCCCTTTTGAAATTCAAAATCCAAACTTTTTCTTCCTCCGACGGGCATATTTCATTAATAACACCATCTTTAAAGGAAAACCTTAAGGAATATTCACTGACAGCGTAGGCGAATTGCTGATCGTTGGGATTATTCGGGTCCGATGGGGTGTTTTCGCTTAATTTAACATCAGACAGGGTCAGAACGCCGTCACAAGGTGTGAAAAAACCGAGGCTGACTATCCCTTCTACGTACAGACTAGATTCGTTTTTGCTTGTGCCGTTAAAAAATGTCTTTACGTCCACCGAATATTTGTAATTCTGTTGGGTTCCGGGTCCGTATTTAAATTTCCTCGCACCTGTAAATTAGAGCTTTTAAGATATTTAACACGCGATTTTTGTTGCAGAAATTTGCAGCTAATTAAAGTATTTATTTCTTTAGCCACCAAGCTACTAAAAATAGATGTCTAATGCGTAAAATTCCTTAATCGAATTTATAGTTACGTCAAACTATAAAATTATTTGTTAACATGTGTCACGAGTAGTATTGATTGGAAATATTAAGTAATTAATGGTAACTATTTTTCAAAGGTGTGGTAAATTTTTGGACTTTATTTTTAGAACATTGTGTAAACATATTTTATTAAAAAAAAAAAAACAATTACCTTTACATTCTGGTAAACCACATATATTTGGATCCTTTAAAGGGTCTGAAAATAATAAAATGTCAGTTTTCAATGGAAGTATGGAAATTTGTAGTGTTTTATATATTGTTTCAACAAAATAATTATCAAATGAATTTGCGATAATATTCTAACATTATTAAAAACAATTATTTCTCTAGTTACGCAAATATTGAAATAATTGTTTACTTCCATGCAGTCGTGCTTTAATTACTTAAATCCTGGTATAATCTATAAATTTGTTTTTCTATGATAACTTTTTGAAGACCTCAATATCAGATATAAACTTCACTCGACATATAATTAATTTAATTGGACAAAATTGTTAATTTTAGGTTTAACGGGATAACAAAAATTGTAGATGTTTTATCAGGCACGTCTGGCGGATCTATTAATTAGTTGCCGCTTTGAGATGAACATAAATGTTTAATGCGGTTTTATATATATATATATTAAGTGTTATGTACTTCGTGTAGTCATAAAATTTATTCTAGGTACTTGAAAGGCTATTTAGTCGAGACAGTCGTGCAATTTGTCCGTATTTCCGCCGATAAAAGAACTCCCAAATGCAAATAAAATAATTCTTTGGCATACTTACTTTGAGCAAAGTTCCACTTTACGAGCAGTAAGCCTATTACAAGCTGGAGGATTAATTTCATTTTACAAACAACATGGAATTGTGCACTACGTATCAGAGGATATTTAAGCACTCAGCACTAACACACACAGGCCTGATTGCAGTCTCGCTGGTCGCTGGTAATAAATCAGATATTATGGCAAAGGTCGCACAGGGTCCAAAAACGAGATAAATAAATAAGAGGTTCAATAGGTCAGATGCTCTAATGGTAATGGGTATTATCATTAAAATGTATGTACCTCTTATCTATTGTACATCCAAATATATGTACATATTTTCATTGAATGGTTAGAGGCTTATCCACAGGGTGATGAGAATTGAAACGAAATTACCCACGTAATTATTTCCGTTTTAAATCCATGATAAACTAATGCCTACTCGTTCGGACGTTGCCATAAAGGTTGTTTGTTTAAGGTTTTAGTTACTCTTTGTTTGGATATTGGGAATAAATAAATACCGATGTAATAAATAAAATTTTATTTTGGTTTTCACTGAATAGATAATTTTACATTTGTAGGAAATATATTTGTGTTATATAATATCTTTAATGATTGATTTGTTGCCATCGATGAGATGAGAATAAAATTATTATATGATCAATAAACCACGTAACATCCTAAATGAGGGTACATAACCAGCTCTGTAATTTACAAAAATTTCAACAATTCAAATATATCTCTACTATACAAATAATAGTTTATAGTGGAACATTATTTAAATCTACAGTTTGATTTACAGAGTCGAAAGAAATCGTAATGTTTTTAAATTTTAGTGTAATAATCGTGTTATATTTTCCGAATAAAGTCAAAAAGTTATTATCCTATGAATATTCAGATAATACATTAAAAATTATTTTATTTATAATATACACAACTTCTATCTTTAAAACTCAGTTTCTATGTACAAATATCTCACATATACAGGGTAAATATAGTAAAAAGTCATCATTTATTTATTTATTTAATTATCTCAGTGCTTCTGTTAATAGCCTGAATTAACTTATGTAAATTTTATGCTGAATTGCCTATTTTTTTACAGTTTTTGTCACACGTCTTGTCATAGTAGGCGTTGTAATTTAATTCTGCAAATTTCTCCATTTGGCGGTACATTTTTCAAACTACTACAACCTTATTATTACGGGAGAGGGAGTAATTTAAGGTACATTGTATACATACATACATAAGTTTTGCGATAAACTGTCTCTTCATATTATAATAATTGAATTTGCTTCAATTAAAAAAAAATATGAAAACGTGGCATCACGGCTGTCCGGGATTTTGCATTCCTTTTCAGCTGTGGGTTATTAATACCCACCGAGTGCGGAATATTTTCATATTTTTTTGAGTGGAAGTTTTCGAAATCCTGTACAGACTGGAAAAGTTTTACATTAAGCGAGTCTGTTCTCCGCACGTATTTTTTTGTAAAGTATTTTTTTTTCATTTGTTTCATTTAGTTTTTCTGGGACACGGTATATACAGGGTGACGCAGCTGTACGCGATTAAATTTCTCATGAAGCAAAAACCTATGTGTTCTTTCAGTTATAACCAATGTTGAAAATCAGTATACATACATCTAGCGTCAGCCTGTATAATATTTATTTACAGATCGATATAATCTATAACGGTATATTAAAAAAAAAAACAAGTTATACTTCTATAGAAAATATCTATGCATGTCTATAACTCGTAGAAGACGGTTATTCGAATAGCTACCTGTTCGACCAAACCCTCAGGTATAGGTTACTAAAATAACACATGGTATAAATATATGACATGGTGATTAAACCTAAAATATTTAGTGAGCTGTTAGACAAGGCAGCTGATCCAGTTTGCATAGCTGCGGGTCTTTCGCCTGGAAATAAAGGGAATAGATCAGAATTTCATAGGAATAAAGTCGATCCAGTTACCATTTAACACATGCACTCTGACACTTGCGACATCTGCATTGGAAGGACTACAGGAATATTTTCCGGAATCAGATATATCAGCGTGCTGAATTAAAAGAAAGCTGGTCGTCACGTCACCTTTTTCGGTTATGACGCTTACACCACCGCGATTCGAATCGTAGCTTATGACCTGGAAATCAAAACTAATATACGGGGTGTTTCACGACGAACTGTACATGTGTAGTGGCAGAGGGGTCAAATTAGTTCCCACAAACGGTTTAAAAAACTGCTAATACCCAGACCCAGATTCTGCATCACTCTGCTACTACGGTATGTACACACCCTCACTGAGGGAAATCCACCAATAAGAGAGTTTAAAAACTAAGTTAATAATTGAATCTAGCGAAGTGCACATAATGGCAAATAATTAATTTATTAGTATCTAAAAAGTCACTTATCAAAAATCATAGAAAAGAACCAACTTTTCTCGAATATCTAGTTTGTGACATCCGAACTACTTTTTTCGCGAAAGGGTCTCATTTGACCTACCCTATACATCGAAAATAATTTAATGCGATTAATTCCCGTACAAAACGTGTCTTTCTGCAGGCACCGCAGCCGTGTACGAATTTTGGGGACACAATAACACTTTCTGAATACCAAAATTCTAGTTCTTGCTGCTGATTGTAATAGTAATAAATTATACGCGAATTACAATATAGTACTTACGTCATCGTGATGATACCAAAAGATGTAAGCCGGCGGCTCTGGACTGTATCTTATAGAGCAAGTTAGATTAATTGTACTTCCCTTGTCTACGTGGAGATCGGGACCTCCAAGAATTTGTGCTGTGGGTACTAAAAATAATATGGAGATTAATGGTGGTGAAATATTTGCAGCAGATGGGCGTAATGAGTCATTTTATTAAAAAAAAATATCCACGAAGTTGATCGATTGAAAATGGTTTATTGAACATGTTGTATTTGTTAAAAACATCTTTTGTTTCGCAGCACAGGGTGATCCGCTTAAGACTGCCCAATTTTGTTAAATTATAAGATTCTTTTAGTTTTCTTGTAACTGTCGCGTTGATCACCACATTACATTTCTTTATTTTTTTTTGAATAGCCTGGTTCTAGGTCAACCTTATTTAGATAAAATAACTGATTACTTTAAATTTTTTTAAAGTTAAAAAAAAGTTTTTACGACGGAATTTGAAAAAATCTATTAATACGTGTTTCTAAAGGTCAAAGGAAGACTTTGTATACATATGACCTCCACTCAAATTTACACCCTGTATAAAAATACGATTTCGGACTCGCTGAAAGCGCGGGTTGCGTTAGACTGAACAGAATTACAGATTTTTTCGTAATTTAACCGACTTTCCGTTTCCGAAATTTGCTTTGTGAACGTCCTTAAATGAATCACCCTGTGTATTAAGAGCAATTAATATAAATCAATCAATTTTAATTAGTAGGCGCTGAAGCATGTACGGGCAATTCAATATACAGTTTATTAGTATGCAAGCGCAGATATATTCCAGTTCAGTGTATTAGTTCGTACAGAAATATATTCATAACTTGGAACCTGCATTAGGGTGTTGGTTTTTCGTCGGAGGACAAATACAGTTACATTTATCGTTGCCCTCGTCTCTAGAAGGTTCATCTGCCGCTATCGCGTCTGTAAATAATTAAAAACGTCCTTCACAAGGCCCTGTACACAGACAAAATGTATTTGTATCTTTTGATGAAAAATCGATGTTTGGCATGATATTTTTATACGTACCGACAACGGTAAGGCTGACGAAATAACTGCGCACAGGTTGGGTGCTAATTTGGCACTCGTATATTCCTGCGTCTCTCTTTTGAGCCCACTTTATTTGAAGTATCCATTCATCTGTTTCGGAATGATGAGTGGCTTGGAAACGCTGATCGCTAGTGTAAGTGTAGCTTCCAACCGTCAGAATATGTATATCCCGGTGCCGTATCCAGGACACCTAGGATGCATGAAACATCCAATTACAAATGTTATTAAAACGAGCTAGCGACAGCTGAAAATCACTGTTGCCCGCGAATTTCGACGTTTTTTTTCAATGTTTCAGCTCTTTGAGAAAAAAATTGTTAATTAAAAAGTAATAGCAAGAGATTTAATAACTAAACTGTTTTCATACGCTATCAATAACTCGTTACATTCAAACTTAGGTATCATTAGACCTGCACAATCATTATCGTTATCCCCGTAGCGTGTACGAACATCTAAAAGATTCAATACTTTTTACCTCTCTGGTCTGCGGAGAGTGGCTATTAAAAGGTCCATGATCACGTAAGCTTTGTACGATTCCAACAAAAGTTTCATTTGGGTTCTTTTTACCCCCGAGACCACCGTCTACATAAAACTTTCAACAGATACACGTAACTTCCACAGAGATTGTAATGTTAAATAAAGTCTAAGAATATTTATTTCGAAAAGGTTTCGAATTTAACGAATAAACAAAAAATCGTGAACTCACAGTCTTGTTTCCCAAGTTGCGTACTCTGCAGCCTAAATAGGCTGATTTTCCAACAAGAGCAGTGACGTTGCGTGGCGTCATCGTGTCGAAATAAGGTTCGAAACGACTTTGGAAGTTGGCGGACCCTACAGGAGGAAGAGTTTCGCTTTCTGGAAGTGCATTCATTCCATTAGCCGAACTCGCCATACCGCCCTTTACAATAAGCAAACCTGTAATAAAGTATTTTTAGATCCAGCGGCACAACTACTCGGGAATTGTGAGAGATCGAAAGACGGGCTAAATCTTAATAGGGATATCGCTCGTTTCGCAAGGGATAGGGATAAATGCTATATAAATATAAATTAATGGTTCTAAGGTTAGCAGTTAACTTCTGATGCCTATATATCTCGTACCTATTATAAATGTAAACCAGAGTTCCTCATTAGTTGATAAATGGAGAACATGCGGAGCAGTAAATAATTCTAATCTGTCACGGTATTATCCGAAGGTTCGAGGGCTTAATACAAATACATCTGAATTGTTTCATTCAATACGGGGGATCAGATCCAATTTAACATTCACATACGTATATACGGAACCTTGATTAACTTTCCAGCGTTCAGGGGTGAGCAAATTTTAAAAACAGGAACAATAAAAGAGGTGGACGAGTTTTATTGGGAGTAATTCAAACTTGAACGTCTCTATACTCCCGAGTAATATTTTTAACAATGTCCCTGGTCTTTCAAACTACCTAAATTTCATTTAAATGTACTTAATAACCCTTATTCTGGATGTTAATAATTACATTTTGGATATAATTCTTCGCTGTGAAGTTGTGAAATTTTAAACTTATTATTAGCTGGAGATCTAATTATCCAGCGCTTGATATTGAAACTTCATTTAAGTCTGAGCTTAATTAAGTCTAATCTGCCTCTTAATGAAAATTAATTTTACTATTATCGTAATATCCTAATAATCTACCCGTTATTGCAAGTGTTAAACATTTTACCGATCTTTTGAATGTTTGAGTTTTTATTAGGTATGTCTATAGTAGTGGTTGTTGCTAGTATTTTTTTATTTGAATTAATTCTATTATATCACCTTCGTAATTATTGTGTCGTAAATAATTATTTACTTTCTCAGTTTGAGATATTTCTGACTACGCAAAACTAAATTAATAAAATCAACCATTTGACTGACTTTTTGGCGCAAAGGTTTAATTTTTGCATATTTTGGTCTCTAAAAGAAATACCCAATCAAATAAAAAGAATAATTGAAAATGCCACAAATTAATAATAATTATAGACTACAAAAAAGGATAAAAATAATATTGTAATTTTGTTGTAACTGTACAGTTTATGAACTAAAACTACACTGGGAGATATTTGAAAATTATATTTATTTACACGTTTCTTTATAAATTAATCCTTGAAGGATGAGATTTTAAAAATTAGATACACCAATTGTTTTGTGGTGTAAGTAATACCACATATACTGTTTTTATATTATTCCGAACAAATTCTACGATTTCTAACTGTCTTGAATATATCATCAAAAGGAGATTTTAATATTTTTTCGTTTTATTGAAACAACGCCCCTTTTTCACAACAACTGCCGTATGTTAAAACATGCGATTGAAAAATAGTAGGAGTCGTAGCTGTTATTTTATATGCATAGCTGTACGTAAATAGACAGACAAATGAAAATAACAATAAGAAACAGTTCTTATTTATCTAAATAATAAATTAATTAATTGAAATAAATAAAAACATTTTTTTACCTGTGTTACTGAAAAGCACTGTAATGGTCATAAATCCAGATAATGATTGATACCACATTGTTGTTTACCTTTCCTGGTGTAATACAAAAATATCACATACGATTACCGTCACTATTTAACAAATAGTACAAATTAGTTCTTAGCAGAAGCACTAATTTATTTTTACCACGCCTAATTTAGTAGAACACTACAATTTCAAGTGACAAATGTTGATTCTAGTTATATTTTTCGGTACATTATTAGAATCCAATACTTTTAACCATTAAATTCGGTACACATGCATGTATTATACATCGTAAGCATTTTACGTGGATTTCATAAGGATATAACATATTTATAACTTAACATCAAAGCCTCTACGGACGTGAGAAACACAGAGCAGCGTCAAATGAGTATTTTCGTGATACTAGGCGTCGCGACGCTTCTCTCGCTTGCACATGTTCACCGTTGCTCCCTCTACCGAACCGAACTTTCACCAATCTTTGTGTGCCGTATCGACTTTAGTGCAAATTTAATGTTTACCTTCATTACTTTTCCGTTACTTTCTTTAATTTATCACGTGGATATACCGAATGCTTTCTTTTTTTTTTGTATAAAATGGCGAATGCGCCGGGTTTAACACTGCGGTTAATTTTTCGTATATATTTGGACTTAAGAACGTATTGATTGAATATATTTTTAAATACACTACAGTTGTTTTTTTGTACCGAGGAACTCTATTAATAAACAAATTTTATATTCAAAATGCCCGGTGTTTATTTGATTTCATCCGTTTACCCAATAGTGGGCGTTGCTTTCAGAAAATCAGAGATATACTTGAAGGTCATATTAAGCTAACACTTCTCTTCTTCTTCTACTGCAGTAGCCACAAGTGGTTCATATTCAACTGCCCTAGAAAACGGTAGTTCTAATTTACAGTTTTTGTATTTGTACCAAAAATATTACTTTTGGACTATGCAAAATATACTCGTCATTCGTCACGTCACGTCACAATCCGGTGTAAACACAATTGATATTGATTCATAAATGTGATTTATTAGTTACAATAGTACAATATTATATTATTTTGTAACTAGCGCTGATGTCATTTTTCACGTCGTCGTATCAGTATATGATTTTTCTCGCATTGACGCAAGTGATACCTATGATGCGACTTTCTAAACAAGTTTCGTGAGTTTTATGATAAACAAGTTTTCGTGGTGAAATTATTTTCTGTGATAATATTAATTAACTATTTAAATAATTGTGTTTTTAACAGATTTACTTTTTGATCTAATATGGAAACTGAAGGAATCAGTAATAAAATAAATCCAGATTTAATTAAAGAACGCCAAAAATGTACTTTTAACACTGTTGAGTTGACATACTTGTTAGATGGTGGTGAGGAGAAGACCAAAGAAAGGAAGAGCAGAGGTAAAAAACGTAGTGACACTCGACAATTTTATTTCTTTAACACTGCTTTACAGAATTTTTTTTCCTGGAAGATCCCGAGTTACGCTCAAAAATTCCCTTGGAATATTTAAGTCACAAAGAGAAATATGAGGAATCGGTACGGATTGCTTGTAAAATTTTTCAAAAGGTTCAGCAGCTCCAAAGTGAGGGAAAAGGGGGAATGGATAATTTTAGGTCAGTTCTAATGCCCATTATTTTATTTAAAACAACTTACCACTTAAGTAATAAGCAGTTTATATTTATGTACAGGGGTTTGACCTTTGTACATCTTTTGACCTATGGATTTTGCAATTAAATTGAGTTGACTAAATTAACAAAACCAGTTTGAGTAAACTACTTCATTAATTATCAGCAATTCAGATAAGAAAAATTGCTATGATATACTTGACTTTTGGCTGGACTTTATATTTATATATCTATTTATAAAAAAAAGTGATATGAACTTTTTCCCTACATATGTAAGAAATTTACTCACTTTTATTTATTTGATTGCTAAAATTACTAAATATGATTTTTTACTGGGAAAATTTATTGAATTAATTTATAGAGAGATTCTTGGTGGTCAGTTGGGATCGGCTCTGCTCAAAGATGGCAACCCGTTAACGTTACACTATGTGATGTTCATACCAACTTTGATGGGCCAAGGAAACATCGAGCAGCAAGCTGAGTGGATCCAAAAAGCATGGAACTGTGACATTATAGGCACATATGCACAAGTATGTCACTTTTCTCGGTCATTTATTAAAAAATCATGTTTCGAATTATTTTAGACAGAATTAGGACACGGAACATTTATTAGAGGACTGGAAACCACTTCCACGTATGATCCAAAGACAGAAGAGTTCGTTTTAGACAGCCCGACTTTAACATCGTACAAATGGTGGCCAGGGGGGCGTAAGTTAAATAATAATATTTTATGATTCTTTTATTTTCTATGATTTTCCTTCATAGTCGGCCAATCAGCCAATTACGCTATTGTCGTCGCACAGCTTTATACCCAAGGCAAATGCCATGGGATCCACCCGTTCATAGTTCAATTAAGAGACGAGAAAACGCATAAACCGCTGCCCGGGATCAAAATAGGTGAAATAGGCTGCAAAATGGGAATGAACTGTACAAACAACGGGTATCTAGGGTTCGAGAATGTGAGAATTCCCAGAACAAACATGCTCATGAAAAATAACAAAGTTTTACCTGTAATTAAAAATTTCTACTCAATATTACTGCAATGTTTCTGTTATTTTTACGTTTTAGGATGGTACGTACGTACAATCACCTAGTAGCAAACTAACGTATGGTACGATGATATTCGTACGAGTAGTTTTAGTGCAGGATGCTGCAACGTATTTAAAAAAAGCCGCTATTATTGCTACAAGATACAGTGCTATCCGGCACCAGTCACAAATAAATCCGAAGTAAGTTGGTTTTCGAAAATGAAAGCTCGCTTTTAATGTAATTATTCTATTTAACAGTGAACCCGAGGTACAAATATTAGATTTTGTCACTCAGCAGTATAAACTACTCCCTTATATTTCTATGTGCTTCGCTTTCCAATACACCGCAAATTGGTTATGGGATATCTACAACAACGTCACCGGAGAACTAGAAAGTGGACAATTGAACAATTTGCCAGAAGTGAGTGTAGTATAAATATCGAGCCTTTAATTTAATTTTATTTTGTTTATACTTCAGCTCCACGCAGCGTCTTGTGTCTTGAAAGCCGTGAGCAGTGCTGACGCAGCACAAGGCGTAGAAACGCTTCGCTTGGCTTGCGGCGGTCACGGTTACATGACATCTTCAAACCTGCCAAGGACATATGGACTGGTCACGGCAATGTGCACTTATGAAGGTGAAAATACTGTGCTGCTGTTGCAGACCGCTAGATTTTTAATTAAAACCTGGCAAAATAAAACTAATATTGGTAAATTGCCAACTGTAAAGTATTTAGAAACGTCCCTTCACAGAAAAATTCCATTTGAAAAATCCGCGAAGTGGATCATATCGGCTTTGCAGCAGACAGCGGCAGGGTAAGTTAATTCCAAATAAGTATTCAGTGTTTTTCTAACGTGTTATTTTTCAGGAAAATCAACCTAGCCAATCAGCATATAAATGAGCGTGTCAAAAAAGGACAATCGCAAGAAGACGCTTGGAACAACACTTCCATTGAATTGGCAGCTGCAGCAGAACTACACGGTAGAATGTTTATAGTTGAAACTTACTACAATACTGTTAATAATTTAAAGAAGCAGACCTCGCGAGAATTGGGCATAGTTCTTCAGCAACTTTTAGAGCTTTATGCTGTTTATACAATCCTCAGATCAACAGGAGATGTTTTAAGGGTATGTACAAATTACCTTAAAGGACACTTTTAATTATTCCGTTTTATAGTTTACAGATGCACTTGGTAGAGACATGGAAGCACTCCAATTGTGGCTTGAAGAGTTATTAGCAGCGATACGTCCGAACGCAGTTGCATTAGTTGACAGCTTTGATATACGTGACGAGGTCTTATCGTCAGCTTTAGGGGCTTACGATGGAAACGTTTACGAGAGGTTGTATGAAGAGGCACAGAAAAGTCCTTTAAATCAAGAGCCAGTGAACAAGTCCTTCCACATGTACCTCAAACCTTTCATGCAGTCTAATCTTTAGGTCGTTTTCGGAGGAAACGGGGACCAAATTTATTCGTCTAGTTCTAGTTAATCGTGTGCAAATTTTAATATTGTTATGTTTTATATGTATGTTGAACAATGTTTTGTATAATGAAGTAGATGGTCGTAGATTGATCAAGAAATTATTTTTTTTTACTTTTTTTTCCATATAAACTGATTATCTTGTTCTAACAGTATATTTGAGTTCATTGCAAAAGTGTAATAAAAGTATTGTCTTTAATCCCTCCGTATATTGTATTTTTTTAAATAAAATATGTCCAATGTTTTTTTTTGTTTTTTTCTCAATTTCGAGGAAGAGGCATGAAGTGAAAATATTCAAAGGAGGAGGGCTGAAAAAAATTTTTATTAATACCTATTAGCAATACTGAATCGTTTCCACCCTAAACGGACCAACCCCTCACCCTTCTTTCCTCCTCCACCCCCTTAAATGAGACGACACACATTTACATTGAATAAAACGAAAATGAGAAAATCAATAATTATACATTCATGTTTGTGCATATTTGATTAGCCACCTTGAATTTCGTGATTCTGGATTATGATCTTTTTTAAAGATTCCTCTAAGCGATGGTTTCCCAGCATTTAAGGGGGTTGGTCCGTTTAGGGTGGAAACGATTCAGTAATGCTATTAAATTAATTTTTTCAGATTTTTCCAGCCAAAAACCGGCCTTAGGGGCCCTCCTCCTTTAGTGGAATGGTTTCGTGAGAACTTAAAAAAAAAAAAATTGGAATGCTTTGGCTGCAAGGGGATAAGTGGGGAAAATAATTAAAAATAAAAATAAAAATTTGGAATACACGTTTAATAGAGTAAAAAAATATCACTAAACAATACACTTTATATAAAAAGCTTTAATTCACGATCACATTACCGAAAATATAATATCAAGCTGCTGAAAAATACCATAATAAAATCAGTTCGAGAAGTAAAAATAGAATTTAAAAACGAAAACCGCATTAACAAACTGTATTTTTTATCTAACAATTTGTATTATTAAATTTGAAAATTGAGACATCGATATTTTAATTATAAAAATTTATAAAGGCTCATTTATTACGTGTCTACGCGTTCGTTAAAATATGGCTACTTTAAGTGGCGTGGTTACAATAAAAATAGATGTAATAGGTATATCTACTATTCTATCGATATAGGCACGTTTTAAATGAGCTGATACTACATATATAAGATTTGTAAAAATTGTTTACAATAAAAAAATTATACCTAACACAATCTAATAATGTATTTATCGATGAATGTACGCTTAAATATAAACACTTTTATAAATCCGTTATAATAATCTATATGCACAATTCATATTATATTTACAAAAAAATAGATAAGATACAAGTATGCATTATTTCATATTAAACATAATTAAAATAGTAACGTACAAATCACTGGACGTGAAGACGATTCCACATTAAATAAAGTTCCGGCACAGATCACTATTTCTCATATACACGACTGACAAATGTCAAAATACTTAACGGACTTTTCCCTACCAAAAATCGCCAAAAATAAATTAATTAATAAATTAAGGTAAGTAGCCCAGACCGTACAACCTTAAACTAATCATTTAACGAGAAAATCTCCCATTATTGCCCACATCAGTTTTCACAAAATATAACTCCTTTCTTTAATATGCCAAAGGGCTCCAAAATATAATAATAAAATATTTAATAAAGATGTGTCACGGACATGTCGTGAAAAGTGGACATGTTCTGAGGACACTTTTTAAAATTGAAAAGTTGTATGCGCATGCGCCGAATTATTTGTTGCATTCATAATTCCCGCAGAAAATTTTTGGTGGTACATGTTGGTACATGTAAAATTAAAGATATTAATTTTCCATTTTCTTGTAATTTTGTTGGTAATTGTTTAACTGAAACTGACATTTTAAAAATATAACCTCTTTTATATGTCCATATTTTATTATTTTTTGTCAAAGTTGACGATTAGTAAATAGTAATCAGTTGATTCTTAATTTAATATTTAATACTCAAATAGTTTATAAATGAAGTATGACGCCAAAATCAACAGTTTGGTTATATTTTTCTGAATCGAATAAATATCATTATAAATGTAACTTCTACTCAAAAACAATTTTTAAGAATTCCAGTAGGATGGAAAAACATTTAAAAAAGTGTATTGGCTGTTCGGGGAAAATTAGAAACCAGTCTAAAAGTCTAAATTCAAGGTCAAAAGTACTTTTCCCGACATGTCCGGACATTTCATCGACATGTCCGTAACAAAGTTTTCCGAAAGTGCCCATCTCTAATATTTAAACATGTTTTCTTTTGTTGTTTTCTTCTTTGCTCACGTTATACCTAAATTACCTTTGTTTATTAAAGATATGGCAATGTGAGGGTGATTTTCATCAGTTTGAGATTCCGCCTACGGCAGTGTCGTTTTAAATACTTTCCCAACCGTTCCGAATAGAAAACCCAAAGTAAATATTTATGTTATATATCAGTCGAATACATGTAGAACAAATGTCCTATTAATTCTACTTTAAACTAGGCTAACCGGACCGAACAAAAGTGCGCTACAAAATTGCGCCACGGCGCGTATACACTGTCCTTGTCACGTCCCATCAGCGTAGCGAGGCACTCGGAAAGGAAACTAGCAGCCGCTGGAGGGTAAGTACTCATCCAATCACAGTCACCTGATCGTGCGCCATATCACAGTATAACACGCTCGAACACACAAACATGCTTTTTCCGCACTAGTCTAACTGCAACAGAACACGTTTAGTCCATTGCAACAAAAACGATAATTTTTAAGAAGACAAATACCCATGGTAATTATTTTGAACCGTATCATCGGACGAACTTCGAAAATTAACAAATCAAAACGTATTAATGAAAAATTACTCGGCCAATTTTCGTGAAAAGCATGTATGTGTACAATACGCATGGAATCAGGGCGCCAAGGTTCTGGGCAGCAGGGGATCAGGTGACTGATTAGGTCAGCAGGCAGAAGTTTCCTCCCCTCCCAACGTGTATGCCACACTGTCCAATTTCTGGGCCAGATGCAAACGCCTGCAGTTTGGATCCGTTGTCAGCGCTTCGAGAATCTGCAAAAAAATACACCCATGTAGTTGCAATCTTGGTGCACCAACGTCAAATTGATTTCTATACATTTCAAAATTCAAATACTTTTAGAAACTTTCATCTCCTAAGAAATTAAAGCGACAATTTCTTTAACAGTTTATCTTAAATATATAATTTCCTGACCATATAATTAATTCTTGAAAGTTATTAATCTTCTGGCTTATTGGTCAAAGTAAATAATTTTCCTTTTAACAATTGTTTATTACGATCGTTTTGGGGTTTATCCCATCTTCAGATGACATCACAAAACATGGATAATTTTTATTTTTTTTTTATTTTTTTTCAGAGAAGAAAAAGGGTAGTTTTGAAAAAACTGTTTTTTAAGTTATTACAGAGTGCACAGAAGCATATGACGGAAAAGCCGAATCGTGCTGAAAACAATTGGATTTTGTTTTCTTCGATGTCCGGAAGGTTGTCCAAAAAAAATAAACATCAAACATTTCAAAAAATTTTCTGAAAATTTCGATTTCGAAACTGCCCTTCAATTCTCTGTACGACCATTTGTCGCCGAGATATCAATGACTGAACACAAAATGATCCTTTTCCAATAAAAGTCCGATATTTCGATGAAAAATGGTCGTATCGAAATTTTAAAAAATCGAAATTAAAGCCGAATAAACAAGCTATCTGGTCCATGCAATGGCTCAGCTGAAAAAATGTTTTCCAAGTCCGTTTCCAAGAAAAAAAAAAAAAATTTGTCGCACTATTTCTTAAAAATGCATGATTACCGTAGCTTCTAACAAATTTCGACCAAAAGATCTAAAAACTAGAATCTTAGAGCTTCAAAATGCTTTTTTTTTAATTCCTGATAATTTTTCACCTAAATACAGTCTGTCAAAAATCACGGAAAAATTCCGGAAATTCTTTTGACCCTTTAATTTTTTCCATCAGTTTATAAGGTTTATTGATATAATTTGTTAAATTTTTTTTAATATTTTTAGAATGTTTTGGAATGTACGGTAACGAAATATACATATTACTTTTTGAATTATTACTATTATTTTTGTAATTATGATTGTAAATACCATGAATTATTTTCTCAATGATTGGGTTATAATTTTTTTTGGATAATTATTAATTTCTAACATTTTTAATTTTTTTTTATATTTTTCGGTCTATTTTTTGGATGTGATAATTTTATCGCACAGTCGGTTAAACCATTTATAACACATTTTTTAAAGTATTTGGTTAAAATTTAGATATCTTTTACACCAAATTTTTTTTAAACCAATTTGTTTAAATTTTGACATTATTATAGGAAATAGTGTATTGCATATTGTGTATTCCAAAAAACAAAATTGATTTACATAAGTAATGAATTTAATAAGTTTCATCCTAGATTAGTTTTCAACTGAAATAGAAAGAAATAGTAGTATCAATTTTCTTGATTTAACTATTTCCTATAATAATGGCAGACCCAGATTTTCTATAAAATGGACTTAGTTTGAAACTCAAATTACTTTTCGGTGTAAAGAAATTTGTAATTTACGATGCCGCTTGTTCAAAAGCGGAAATTACAAATTTCTTTACAAAAAAAAGAATTTTAGTTTCTGACTAACTCCATTTTATAGAAAATCTGCGTTAGAATGGAGGAAAGTGTTATTTGTGCATTAATTCATATTTAGACAAACTGTGTAATAAAATCTATAAAAATGTACTGGTGGTTGGCTATTTGCTATAGAGCCCTCTTAATATCTGTATATATCACAAATATTCAACATATCTATCAGACTTCAAAAACTTTCTCGCAAATTTTTACAAATCATTTAAAATTTGAACCATTCAAGAAATGCTCACTAACCTAAAGACAATTAGTAAGAGTGAATACACAAGTGTTTTTAAGTACAATTGTCATTATTTTTTCGTTATCATGTTCATATACAAGTTATTTTAGAATTTGGCAATCTGAAGGACTTTGGTCGGCGGTTATTTCGGTTATATTTATTTTTAACTAACAAACATCTTTATTATTGTACTTACTGGCTCTCTATATTTTGTTACATAGATGTAGAGTTCTTTCAAAGCTGCCACAGTATCGAACTCCTCGGCCTGTTGCGCAGACAACTGCTGCATCGCAGATCCCATCTCTTGGTCAGTTATAACCGGCAACATCGCGACATCGCTGTAAAATTGCGCCACCATTTCCCTATATCTCGGTATATCCTAAAAATTAGAATAGATTACAACAACATTACATTTTTTAATCGAAGGTTGGTACCTTGGCGAAAAGGAGTTTGTTTGAGGGCGAGTCCTTTCCAAGGCGGTGTTCCGTGGTAGAGCAGGAGTCCATAAATGTCTGGGCTATGACGGACAAACAAGAATCCAACGTCGTGGTTTTATTTATATCAAAAATAAAGTCGGGATTCTTAATAAAATTAACCCAAAACCTTAGAGGAAGACTGTTAGATTTCCAAGCGTGCACGACCTCGGGATCTTGTATACCGTGTTTCCTAGCCGCGTCGTCGAGAAGATCGAAAAGCCATTTAACGGCCGGCGGTAACGCCTCGTTCACCGTTAGGATCGTTAGAAAAAAATCGTCGACAAATTTCTGAATGGTGCCTTTAGTGGATAATAGTCTCGTAAGAAATATTTCCGGAATAGCTTTATGCGTACGCTCTATCAACTTATTGTTCGGAAACTGGTGATCTTCGATCGGCTTGACCAAGTGGTAGATTCGAGGGTTGTTCCCGGTTTCAATGTCACCGTTCGTAGTAATAATAGGGGACTGGGAATTGTTCAAATACATTCCCGTGACGCAATTATGGCAAGGTTGTTTACAATTATTAAAGCTATCGTTTTGGCGGGAGATTAGAGACATAACCGCGCTTTCCTTAACACCGTAATGTGCCAACGTATTCAACTTTTTCCAACCGCCGATGGTCTTAGTGGTTAGATCTTCGTCTTGCAGCGTTAAGTGACCGCCGCGGCCGTGCCTCCATTCCAAGTCTACTTCGTAGATGGAGGGGCGCAACGAGAAGGGGGTGTTCTTGAAGAGAGCGTCTAGAATTTTTGATTTCACCTGACTGATGGTATCACAGTCTAACACTTTGCACTGTATCTTCTCGTCGAGATCGTCCTGGACGATATGCAACGTCTGAAGTAAAAAAAAAATATTTTAAATTATTGGTTTTATATCGGGTGTCCAAAAAGTCTGAAAACGCCTGAATAATTTCCCAGGTAAATTATTTTTGAAAAATGTTAAGGTCATTCTTGTAGTAACTTTGGACCTTGGATTGGACCTAGAGGTTATTTCAAGGTCACCTCCATCTCTTTTTGAAATGGAAACCCCTTATTTCGACTTCGGCAATCGAAAGAGCGGGAAATTTTATGTCCAAAAACTTAGGTCATAAATCAGGGTTGACCTTGAAGGTCATTCAAAGGTTATTTAAATTTGAGGGCTGGATATTTCCAAAGGACGCAGTTGATGAAAATAGTACAAAGCTCACTTTAGTTATTTTGTTTAAATGCAATTAGTGGTGACCTCAAACTCGACCTTCTTGTGTCCTTCAAGATCGTTTCAGGGTCAAATTTTTTAGCATTACCTAGGAACGACGTGGAGGTAGTAATGCTAAAAGTAGAAGTATGAAAACTTCCACTCTTTCGATTGCCGAGGTCACGATATTCAGAAAAAAAAATGACCTTGAAATGACATTGAAGGGCACCGAGAAGGTCAAGTTTGAAGTCACCACTAATTGCAATTAAACAAAATAACTAAAGTGAGCTTTGTACTATTTTCATCAACTTTCCTTGGAGATATCCAGCCCTCAAATTTAAATAACCTTTGAATGACCTTCAATGTCAACCCTGATTTATGACCTTAGAGTTTTTGGATGTAAAATTTCCCGCTCTTTCGATTGCCGACGTCGAAAAAGGGGGTTTGCATTTAAAAAAATGGAGGGGACCTTGAAATAATCTCAAGGTCAAAAGTTACTACAAGAATGACCTTAACATTTTTCAAAAATAATTTACCTGGGAAATTATTCAGGTGTTTCCATAGTCTTTGGATGCCCTGTATATAAATTTATACATACCACAAAGCTATGTTCGACGTTTTCTCTTAGAAGTCGCTCCTCAGACAGGGAATATCTAGCATCGTGTGTTATGGCATCGACGAGTCCTTTTTCAATTTGGTGTTTGATGGCTTTGAATAACAAAAATAAGGAGGAACCCGCGTATTCCTTGAGATAATGGTACATACAGAGAGCCATCCAGTTCGTCAACATTTTCTCTACCACACTTTCCGTTCTTCTTAACATTAGTTGTGGGTGTTTCGTATTTACAGACTTATCTATTAAACGCAATAATAAACTTTTTAGAATATCCGTTGCATATTCCATTTTACTCATTAACACTACCATTAGTAAGGACGCTACGTTTACTCTAAAAAAAAAGCACCAAAATAAATTTGCGGGTATTTACGGAAGAACGAACATACTTATTCCTAATATTAAAAGACTTCTGGGATTCTAAAATTTCTATAAAAGTCAATATAAAATATTTGTTATTGATTAGTTGCTCGAACTGAAGCATAGCCGTGTCATAGTTCGTTCTCGGGCCGTTTATCCTGACCTAAAACACGACAAATTCAATTTCGTAACTTAAAAATAAACGAGTACCAACCTTAGGGGCGTTTAAAATCGGGTGGTCACTAACGCCGGGAAAGAAAACTTTCATAATGTAACTGGTGTGGTCCAGGGTCGGAATACCGGAATTTTCCAAATCGGCGGTGAGATCAGTCATATCCGTTTGCAACTCTGCGAAAGCTATAAAACGATCGTTAACCGAAAACTTAACAAACCCACAGTCTCTTACCTAGTTTGCATTCAGACCTAACGTTGCTCTCCAAAGTATCCATCTGAATCTGGATCCTCTTGTATTCCCTCTCTGCTTGCGTGGATTTCCTTCGGTACACGAACAAAACGGCAACGAAAAACAGTACGAATAATAATATACCCACGGCTATCATTATTATAGCTTCCGGGGGAAAAGCGAAAGTTTTAAATATGTCGTAACGGAGATAACCTATAGGAAACCTTAAACTCTTTCCTACTCTAACCACGACCAGGGGAAGGTTCATTTCAGTCTGAAAACCAACAAACTAGAAACAACATTTATGGTACAGTCGCTTTAACTTACCTTAAATCCATTCTCATCGGTGTCCATAGGCTGTTGCTCGGGCGGGGAACACACGAGTTGGGTCATCGCCAAACTGGTGACGTTACACGGTTTCGTGCCAATCGTGACCACTACGTCCGCCTCGTCGCTAGCCGAATTCAAGTTTTCACCTTCTATAACCAGTGTATCGCCTTTGTACAGTTTAACTTGACTGGGGAATTTAAAGAACTTCGGATCTTCGACGTACAACAACTGAAACCGCAGATTCGGGAAGTGCTTTTCCAAATCCCTCACCGACTGAACGTTATCCATGAGAAAGCCTATTTTTAGCGTTAATTTGGGCTCCTTCATCTAAAATTCATCACGCATTAAGAAAAAAATTCTTAAGAGGGCTCTACAGCAAATAGCCAACCACCAGTACATTTTTATGAATTTTATTACATTGTTTGTCTAAATATGAATTAATGCACAAATAACAGACTTTCCCCCATTTTAACGCAGATATTCATTCATATTTAGACAAATTGTGTAATAAAATTTATAAAAATGTACTGGTGGTTGTCTATTTGCTTAATTTAAAACAGTGGGTACCTTTATAGCGGCCGGTTTACGAAGCGACCTCTTGCTTCTACTGCTGTAAGACAAAAAGTGGCGGTTCACCGGCGGACTGGGGCATTCCATTTGCGTAGCACTTAGCACGGTACAAATCGTCCGATTTATCGGCACGCTAGGCTCCGTGTACGAATAAATCTCCATCTCGGGCTTCTGTATGCTGTCCAAGTTCGTGCCGTGCACGAAGATCATCTTCCCGCCCGACACGAAACTGTTCAGAGGCTTGATTTCCATGATCGTCGGGTCCTGCGTGTAGTTAAAAGGATTTCCTTCTAAGGTGCGGTTAGCGCCATCTATACTCAGAGTTAGTTTGGCTATATTCGTCGGCCTTTGCGCTTTCGAGGTTATGCACGTTAACCGCCCGCTCGACGCTTGAGTCAGGTTAACCTGACACAAATACTCGTCTAGGTACGCCGTTATCTCCGAGCCGATGTTCAAATATTGACCGGTTATAGCCAATTGCGTACCGCCGGACTGCGGGCCGATGGAAGGGTATATTCCGGAGAGCCTGATGTCTTTGTAACTGAATTCGACGGAGGATTCCGTGAAGCCCGCTTCGTTGCCGACTTTTATAGGCGCTGTCATCTCCGCTCGGGAAGGGCCGGTGACGCATTGAATTTTAACGGACACCTCGTAGTTCACCAGGACGCAGGGGACTTGGCCTATTTTTATCTTCCCCAACACGTCTTCCTTTTTAAGGCCTAAATTACTACCTTCTATTGTTACTAACGTTCCGCCTTCGATGGGACCGCTCAGAGGTTTTATCTGAACAAACAAAAATTGTTTTAGTAGGATGAAGATCAATAAGAAATAAAAAAAATACAATTTTTAATCCTTAGCCAACGTTTCGGAGTTGTTTTACACCATCTTCAGGACTTAAAATTTTATACGTCTTTAACTGCAATACAGAAGACAATAACTAGATAGTCTTGTTAAAAGACATACATATATTCTATTATTAGATCTCGTATTGGTTACTCTATAAATAAAAATAATTCATACAAATATGTACAATTTTTTTTTCAAATCCTATCAAATGAAATCAGTGTTCGTCGATACCAGAAATCTAGATAACTAACCGCATAGGCAAGATTCCTAACTGGTGATATTACATGAAACTACTAATCTATTCCCTAACTGTCGAAAAACACGGTTTGATTTCATTTGATACAATAAGGTTGTTCCTTAAATTCCAAAAATTGAATTTGCTATTATTTTTCAGTAGTAAAAGCTTATACATTTACTTTCATTTACTTACTTTTCATAAAAAATGGATCACAAAGGAACAATATCAAAATAAAATTTAAACATTTTCTGTTCTAAAATTATTTCTCTCGCTGTGACGTCAACTCGTATACATGCGCAATCCAGACATAAACAAAATGCACAGAAAACTATTTGACATCATGATTCATGACAGTTTTGATAATTTGAGGTTAATTGCACAAACCTAGTAGATCTGTGGTATTTATTATTTTATAGTGAGTGTGGTAGTGATAACCGATAAGTATGTTGTAATTTTTCATACTCTCCATGTTAATTAAAATTATAACAAGCAAAAATAACACACAAAAACACAACCTGTCACCAGCACAACAAATAGTTCTTGTTGTAAATAAATAAATACTGATAAATTGACAGAAAATGTGACTGTTCCAGCAATGTCAGAATAGCCATCTGAACTTGTTATACCAACTTAAATTTCAAGCGTAATGCGCATGCGACATAGTTGACGCCTTATAGAAAAGGAAGGAAAATGTTCATAATTTAAAGTTGTATATCTCAGTTAATATTAGTAAAAACAAAATTCTGAAAAAAGCTATATTAATTTTGAAACATGCTGAATTCAAATAAATAAAAATATATATATGTGAGACGACCCTCTTTAAAAAAATAATTTTTGAATTTGAATTGAAATTTAGTAAAATAGTCAAATATTAGTTAAAAAACTATTGGCAATAATACAGTCATATTCAACACTATCATTTGAAAATGTAAGTTTAATTTATTATCGATCTTCATGCTACTGAAGCTGATATTCATAACTTCAATCATGAGCAGTTTATTGAAAAAAAAAAAAAATTGAAATTATGCAAGCAAGAAAGCTGCGACATTTTTTCTTACCATGTCGATTCTGGGACGCGGGCACTCGATATGGGGAGTGTGCTGACAACTTTCCGCATACTGACAAGAATTCTCACACCAAGTGCACTGGTACTTGGAATTTCTTGTGACGCACAACGAACAATCGGCGTGTTCCCTATGCGACCCCAAAATATCACATTTATACAAAATAACATTGATTGAATCCACGTGGTGATTACGATTCCATACAACTTTAACGCTCGCCTCGTTCTCTCCCTCGTTAGCTTCGTACGAATACTAAAAAAAATATTAAGTAAATTCTTAGGAAGGAAACACTCGTCCAATAATTTACCGTTGTTTTATCACAAACTATGACGCTTTTCCCTTCGACTCTAGCCGGAACTAACATTGTAGCACCCTCGATGACGATTATACACTGGAAACCTGTATGCCCTGGTTGTGGGTGCGGCAAGTTTTTAACATCGAACACGATTTCTTTAAGTACATTGTTCGGCAGTAGTATAACGTCTCGTTTTTTGAATTGCGGACAGTACGCGAAGCCATGATTTGCCAAACGAATCGGATTCTAAAACAAGTATAAAACCAATACAAAAGAATAATAATAAAACAGGTTTACTTACGTTTTCTCCGCTGATAATGCTCCGTTGACATGTGGAAATGTTATGCATACATTTATTTTCGTAAACGCACCAATTGCAAGCCCACTTCGATCGAACGCACTCTCCACAAGTTGCGTGTTTCTCGCAATCGTAGTAGGCAAAGTTCCTTGAAACGAAATCCTTGTTCGTTTCCGAAGATCTTACACTGAGCGGTACTAAGACGTGGTCCATCTTCGGCGGTATCCTAGGACGTCTGGATATTTCCGGGGTGAGACAAGACAGTCCGAATTCTGTTACCTCGGCATCGATCGGCTCGGCAGAGCCGAACACGCACTTGTATTTAGCGCCATACGGAAGTTCGGGGAGAGTTCTTATGGTTAAGCGGACGTTTGTCATTTGATTGATCGGTATACGTTCCGGAAGAACCTGCTCGAAATCAATGCACTGCTGGCCCGTCCCCAGAGAGAGCCAGCGTGGCGCGCTGTGGGAGGCTTTCTGGCAAGCGCTGCGGATTGTACACCTACACAGGAAGGCAAGAATTACCAAAAACGACCTTTAATTAAATAATGACCAAACTGACCATACTATGAAGTTTTAATTGTCAGTGTTGCGAGAAACAACTACTCCGAGAGACTATAAAGTGTTTAAAATAAAATAGTGGGAGATACAAAAAAAATTAGGTGCCCGTAGTTTTCATTGCTAATAATTCCGACTTACCTTTTCTCTAGAGAACACCATCCACAATAGGGGTCTTTGGATTCAAGACACGAAGAACAGTTGCTGTACGTACTGCAATGTTCCACATTAATTTTGGAAATCTGGAATAAGGAAACAATATTTAAGAAAATTTGTAAAATTAAAATATTTAACATTAAGTTATGTTGCGTGTCTTACCTTGGCAGTCGAGAGAACATAGAGGTAGTCACCCGAGGGTGACAGAATCGTATCTGGCAAAATACTGTTCCCCTTGTCGACGACAACTTCTTCATACTCTGGCGGTTCCGGTCCGGAAAGCAGCACCTTTTTTATTTTGCCGTCTGTTGTACCTAGAAAAGCCAAAACGTGCCTTCCCGTGGACGCAGTCGTCACGGAGGATAGAGAGGTGTTGGGAAAAGTGAGAGCCGCCGTCGTAACCAAAGGTGTCACCCCACTGATTTTCAGTCCAACTTCACAGAAGTTAGGAATATTCCCGGCCGACCCGCTATTAGGACACTTACCGTCCAGAATCGGACCGGACACATACCCCATATTGCGGTACTTAACGCTACCGTTAAAGCACATGTGGATGTTTTCGATAAATTTCCCTTCAATGTCCCTTAATGGGTACAAGCATAGTGCCGAGTAGTTCTGGGGCTCGTTGGTGATTCCCTTGGCGGGTCGGAACACCGCTACTAACACCGGAGAACCCACCGATATACCTAACGCTGTGGCTAGTTCCTCTCCGGCAAATGCGATCTTAGCATCTTGCACTAAGTTGTATTTCATATCCGAATCGGTGCATTGCAGTGTAACCTCCGTGTAACTGTCGTAATTCGCATCGTTGATGCAGGTCCTCGACAACCTGGAGACGTAACCTTGTTCCTCTTGACCGGGCAAATGTGACTGTTTCTGAACGATAACGAAATACGCATAGTCACTAGCATTGAAACCGTATACGTATTGTACGATAAAGTGATCTCTATACTTAACGTCAATGCTCAAAAGGGACTGCTTGCTAAACGAATACTCTGCTATTTCTAGCGAATCCAGGTCCCGACTCGCTATGGCTGGAACGTCGTGTCTATACTCTCCATTGTTAGTGAAGGTGGTTCCTACATAGAGAATATTCGAACGTCCCCATAAATTGTATTTCTTAGGGCCTATGTAGGCGTAAGTGGAAGCATTGGCGTCATTCGCCGCTATGCTCTTCGGGATGAAATCGGCCTCGGCACTGATATTACTCAGCTTATACTTGTAGCAAGCGCCTTGGGAGAGAGACCCGCAAGCGATCAAAGTCCTAGACTCGGGCTCTATAAGCAGAATCTTGTTGTAGTTGTCCATCAACGAAACGGGGATGCCGGGGTCGCTACACCCCGTCGCGTGGCACAGGGGACTGTCATTCTTCGGGCCGGTGGTCACTAGGTGTTCCAGGCGCAAGTCCGGGTCCAACTGGAGGATGTGGTTGGTCCCTCCGACGTAAACTCGCTTGGTTTTCTGGTCCACGGCCATGTGAGTGAAACGCATGGGGGGATCGGCGGGGCCAGGGTAATGCGCTAGCAGAATGCCTGCAGAAGCGCGCCCCCACAGCCCCGCTAGAAGCAGCAGCCAAATGCCTGCCACGGTGCGGCCCACCGTTGCACCATGAAAGGGTTTTACCACCATGAAGACGCCCGGTGCATGCTCCTAGCCTTGGTGATGGCGTGCACCGAATCCACTTCGTTCCGCATCCACATCACTGAAATGAACAGACGCCTTCATTTATTACAAATTAACAACAATTACGAAATAATGCCGGTGAGATATAACCTACAAAGTATCATAACGATTAGTTCATAAAAAAGTCTTTGACGTTTATAATCAAATTTCAAATTAAAAAAAAAAAAAAAACCTACTTATTTAAATTAACTAATTCCTTTAACAGAAATATAAAAAATAAATATATATTTTTAAGAAATAAGCATCTACATTTTCTTTACGACTGAAGGATGCTACCCCCTTAAGATCATTAATAAAAAATTAAGAGCAACAGTGAGCTAAGCTAAGAAATGAACCTTGAAGAACGCCAGAAAAAGCTATACAGGGTGTTTCAGAAAGACCTCCCGTAAATTCAGGGGGTGATAGTACGACAAAATACAAGAATTTTTTGTCTTACGAACTATATGTCTATCACCTCTTGTTTTCGAGATACAGCGCGACAAAATAAATTTTTTTAAATAGAATTATTATGAAAATTTCCAAACGGTGCGAAATATTTTTACTACAGTTACTAACAATCACTAAAATGTTGATATAAAGTTAATTAAGAGTTTAAAATATTACTGAGAATGTATGCGTTGTTTATGAGACATCCATCAATAGGTCTGTTCCAACAAGAGTCAGGGATTGGTTCCCAACCGTTCGAAATGTTTGGCCAGCTAAATTCTAAATGTGTCTTCAGTGAATATATCGCAAGAATTAGTTGGATGCACATTTCTGACGGTTTGGAACTGTCGTAATACAAGTTTTTCGAGCGTTTTCGAAATTCACCAATCTTTCCAACCTGGCTGGAAATGATCATTAATACGTCTCTGCGACAGCCAAGCACGAGATAAGGCATGCTAGACCTACATAGAAAACCCCTAGGTCCTACCATGAAAACGGACACGCGAAAAAACGGAAAGTTGGAATTTTACGCATGTTTCCATTCCCGACGACCTACGACGTTCTGGATAGGCTCGTAAGGATCGTCGCAGTCCAAGTACCAGAAACCCAGTCGAAATAAGACGCGTTTCTAAAGAATCGGCAGTCAGAGCCGATAAATCAAAGATTTACTCATCTTTCTATATTTTGAGCCGCTACAGCTGTTCAATCGTTCCCGGCGACCTACGACGTTCTGGATAGACTCGTTAGGACCGCCGCGACCTAATTCGACAGAAACTAAGTCGAAACCGAAGATAATTCCAGAGGATCGGATGCTAGAGCCGATAAAGTGGAATTTAGCTAATCTTTCTAATTTTCGAGGCGCCACCACCCACTAATGGTTCCCGGCGACCCTCAACCTTCGGAGCGGGCTCATTCGAACCGCCTCCACTCAATTCGGACGAATCAGCCTCCAAAAGGGCAGAATTTTCTATGGATCCGCCACCAGGGGCCGGCAAAGATGTAATTTCGCCGACCTTTCGAAGCGCCGTCCCAGAGCCGTTCCAGAGATGACCAGAGACCCGAAGCTGTCCGCTAACACGCCAACAGGCGTTTATTAATACCAAACTGATTTTCAGATACCCCACAGACACACCTCGAGTCCCCACCGAGTGCAACCCCGAGCCGACGAGGACCAAAATCCCAGTACCCTTTCTGCGGAGACACGCTAGTTCCACCGCCAAAACAAGGGGAGATTGGTCGCCGAATTCGAGAGCGGTCGAACGTCTACTCTGGGCATTTGCAGTCTAATAGGTGGGATTGGAACCCCACTCAGTGTGTGCGCACGTCTCTATTTGAACTCCGATAGCTGTGAAGCTTTTTCATTCCCTATAAGTATTGTAACAAACTGTTCTTACTCCGCTGTAATTCACGCACATGTATGCAAGCGTTTTAAATAAATATATACATTAAATATATACATATATATATT
>NW_019416525.1:1328375-1663012 GCF_000390285.2 Anoplophora glabripennis | reverse complement strand
TTGAGAAAAGTTACTTATTTTCTTCACCGTAATATTGTAAGAATTCAAATAAGCCTTTTTTCTCGAAAACCGTCCACATTAGGAAGTTCTAACAAGAGTACATTATTTTTAGAAAATAAAATTGTACATTAGAAATTGGAGCCCGAAAAACCTAACCTCAAAAAAATTAGAACTTAAAATGTAAGACGAATGTAGCATAACTAACGCCCTCTATAAAATATACCAAAAATAATTCGACCAGCGTATTTGGCGTCCTTAAAAACCACGGAATACCAAATTTCATAAAAATATTTCGCACCGTTTGGAAATTTTCGTAAAAATTCTATTTAAAAAATTTTATTTTGTCGCTCTGTATCTCGAAAGTATACAGGGTGTGACTAAAAAGCTTATCTTACTTCCCTATTGATGACGTAGAACATTCACTAAGAATTTTATTTATACTCTGCTAGAAATTATAAAAATCGGTTGAACCAAAACTGCATCAAAACGTTATTTCGTTTTTATTCCATGCAATTGTTATTTTTAAACCCCAGCGATTCACGTGTTTGGAACTTGTTTTCCCGTCTGTACTCAAAATCGATACGATATTGTGGATGACAGTGCAAGCAAAAAATAACGTGCTGGCAAATCAGTATAGACCTCTTTTTAAAGGTTGCAAAAAAATATAATTTCGCTCGAAACAACACACTTATATGCCATGAAGAAAATTTACGTTCAGCATATACTTAATCTTGTTAGTAAACAACGCTGTTTATTTTACTGGAAACTATAAATTTTTCCTTATCATTATCATTTCACTTAGCTTACGCCATAGGTCGCGCGAACGAGTTCAGAGGCGATAAATATTTAGGTCGCCATACTTATTACGGCTCTTTTAACGAGGTACTTCAATTAATATGAAGCACTGCACATTCATCGGCAATATTTGGCTAGAAGGAGAAATATATAAAACATGCACCCGCTATTTTTAGAACGGAATAATGTCGGTGCACGCTTGGTATGAGTTTTCACTGGCTTAGCACTTAAGTGAATGTGGAACTTCCTTTTGACATTAGGTTTTGTGTAAACACTACAAGTGGTTTCAAGAGGCTGGGCATATTTAAGGCATAGTTGCACGAAGGAATTATCAATTTAAAAATTTAAAAAAGCGGGCTGTTTCCAACTTTGTGAGAAAAATGTGAAACCAGTGTTTTTTATTACATCTTAACCTAAAAAAATAGTATTTTAAGTACATACATTATTTTTACAAGTGCGTTTTGCAAACGAAATTTCGTCTAATTTGTGACGAATCGCTCGATCTGGCAACAATCGCTAACAGCTGTGCTACCCCATTAGAATTTTTTTCTTTGAAATTCAGTTGTGAATATAATATCATGGGGGTTTTCTATTTATTAATTCTGGTGTTTTTTTCTATCGCTTTTTTTCTTCCGGACTTTAGAGACAATACGTTATATGTCAATAAATTTATTGTGTAAAGTAAAGAGGCCAGGGTAAACTTAAAATCCAATTCCATCGTCCATAGGTGGCCAGCGCAACTGAAAGGTTTTTATTTAGTTTAAAAGCCCTACAAAAGTTATTAAAAACTAATAGAGCGTGAAAAGTTATCATATTAACCTCGCGAGCGGTGAAAAATAAAATTTTATTTAGCGGCAGAGCACGGCCTATCCATTTTAAAACGAATTCGCATTGTCGCAAAAACAAAAGCTAAATTAATAAAACCCGAGCGAAACCACTTACGAGTCTTTGTTCGCGGTGCAACTTGAAAAATAAATTATATAAATAGCCATTAACGGGGTACGGAACTCAAGGCGTTACTGAATGGGACCTTTCTGATACGGAGGGGCTTAAGAGGGTGAGTGTGGAATGTTTTGTGAGTAACGGCACAGACTTTGATTGATCTTCCCGCCACAGCCGCTTCAAAATATATACAGTTCACAACAGCGCCCCGAGTGGACCTATGATTTAAATAGACTACTTAAGAAAAAACAACTGGATGACAAATTGAAATTGATAGCCCAAAATACTACTTACTCTAGTCTTTAGATGCTCCAATTAGTAATATTAAGATTACACAAATTCTTTTTGGTGCTATAAACATATCAAGTAGAATTTTCGAACGGAAGCAGTTTTTCATTCGTTAGAAGCGCTTCAATTAATGCACTTCTAAATCGGAATTGTTTTTGAACGTAGCGCCCGGTGACAGATAGAAATATGTTGATGTTTGGACTAAAAATAAGCACGGGGGGTGTCAGTCGCACGCTCTTTGCTCGGCAGTTTCGAAATATTTTAATTAAATCACATTTTGTGGGCGCTTTCGCGCTTATTGACAACTACGAATGAGGCCCGTTTATCCGAAAAGCGACAAAATTAGGAGAACGCGACAGGATATTTTAATATATGATAATAATAATAAGAGACATGTCCGGGAACAGAGTTATATAGAATGTCGGTATTTGCCTTTATAATCGAGGTTATTAACTGAAGGGTTACTTTTTTGCCAAGCCGATGGATGAGTATCAATAAGCAAAAAAATTAAAGGCCCTTATTAAAATGTCTAGTTTTTTTGGAAGGCATAATACAAGTATTAATCAAAGTTGAATTTATTGGAAAAACAAATTCGCAGAGATAAAACGTTCGATCTAATTTTTTAGCGCCTGTATAAAACACTGAAATTTTGTAACGCGACTTAATAAAAGGCCGGCTCGTATTTATTACGTTTTCTCTGTAATGAATTTGATTAATATTCATTTTTACTCGGTTAGCCATTACGAAAGAGCCTCATAAATTTCGTGGTGGGTAATATATTATTTTCATTTATAAAATAAACTATTTTCTTTAGCGTAGTTGAAATAATAGGGCTAAATTTAAATTGGTATTTAAGCTTCTCTGGCCATTCAACTCACATTACATTTTTAACAAGTGATAAGTTCATTAAAAAAACGAATATCGACAAATGTTTTATCCCTTCAATATAACCAAATAAGTATTTTTATATATCTTAAATTAACTTAAATTTCTTCATTGTCAAATCCGCAGCTTACATTACATTAAGGACAAAAATCGACAAATTTTTGACGACGGGCGGTTTTTTAACAATGCCCTCGATATCGCTCCAAATAAGTATTTTTATATAAAACTGCACTTAAATTTTTATGTTCACTGTCAGCTCCACATTATTTTTCTTATGGTAATCAGAAAGTTCAGACTTAAAAACACGCCACCGACATCGGGAGGACGTAAAATAAATAAAGTTGCTTCATAATCGGGTCAGGATGGTAAATAAGTTTTTGTGATCAAATCGATTTCCATTATCAAGTCTATCAGAGAACGGCGAAATAGAATTACTATTATCGTCTGTCTAGTACTCGTAGACAGTTGCAGACATAGATAACTTGAACTACAAGAAGAACACTTAATGAATTTAAACCGAGCTTAGAGTCGTCTATAGTTTTGCCCCAATTTTCTGGCGACTTCCAAATTGGTCCTACAAAAGTTGTTACATTTTACATTGATGCAGATAGCTGACTGTTTAATAATCGTTCCCTTTATGTTATTTCGATATATTGCAACGCACCCAGTCAATAAAATATAAGAAGAGTTGTTTCTAAACTTACCAGATAGAAAATATAAGTTCCCGACTAGTTGCATTAAGTGACACTAATATAGATATTGATGAAGTCACAAAGATATTTATCGGCAACCACGTTTGGTTGAAAAACCACATAATTTACATATAAGTACACTCATATTATCTAGAAAAAACTACAGGATGTAAATAACCATAACAAAAGAATGTCATACAGGTCACTGTAATTTATAATATCTGTGATTTTAATCATTGTATATTAAGCGCCCTACACACATACATGCATCGGCAGTTTTGCATGCGCGTGTGTGGCATGCTTTATTCTGTAACGAATATTTCTAACTTGAGATATTAGATATGTGTAAAGTTAGATTTAAAATTTTCAATGATTCAAAAGCGTAGTAAATCCCATGTTTCCATGGTTAGTCTCGGTAAAACTCGATTTAGTTGATTTCTGATGTAATTCTAAAGATATATGGTATCTGCCGATATAATACGTTGCTTTTATAAAACTTTTAGCGTTCATTAGAATTTCATGAGGTCTTTAACACTCCTCATATTTTTACCACCATCTACCCAATAAGAACTGATATTTCAAAGAGAAGTATTGTTATTAAGCTTATTCGGAACTCGAAATTTTGAGTGATGCGTTTTTAAGGCGGTCGTTAGGTTAGATATAATTTGTGGTCAACTGATAGACACCGACAAATCAGGTGTAAAATTAGTCAATTTTTTAATGTCAGTAATTTACGGACTTAAGTGGTCTGCCATAGAAAATATAATGAAGATTTATTCGGTGATCTATCATATTAATATCTCATTAAGTTAATGTCACCCATAAAGAAGAAGTGATTCAGCCAGGACCTCATTAAAATAAATTAAAGCGCCTTCTAAAAAGCAGATATTTGTGCGTACAAAATCAATTAGATGGCCAAACAACGTTAGCTTTTATAACAACTGGTTTATTTTAAAATGCCACACCACACTCGGTTGGCCACAAGTGTTCTAAGAAAACGAGGGAAAACCTATTTAATATCATTTTATAGGTTACCATGGACAAAGGCTATGCTGATAGTAAATAAATTTAATAACAAACTTGGGACTTTTAGTGGTTGCCAACGCATGTAAGTTGATGATAAAGAGCCATAAAGGCCATTTTATTAATAATAAAAACTGTTATCTGTCAAGCTGTAAGTGCTCTTCTGGTTTAACAAATATAATCTCGTATGGATGGTAGGTATAAAACCGATGCATCGAGTACAGCGACAGAACAAATTTAACTTAATTTTTTCTGCTGTATTTAACTTTATTGCCATGCTACGAGAAATATACATTTAAAACACGACGATTATTAAATTCATTTTAAAATATGGAAAATAATGCGTTTCTATTCTATTCAGCTGGATCCTTGCAAAAAGTATCTAGAAGCAGGAAGTGCCGTGGTAGATTAATTTTTATGGCATCGAAAAGACAGTGCGAGTTTTGTTAAGGGAATTGAAAATTTTCGAGGGGTTGATAGGAAAAATTCGGAGAGGAGATAAAAGCAGTTAATTTAATTATCGACAGTGTTCTTTTTAATTGGTTATGGCCCGAACTTAGTCGAAACCCCCAATTTGAAACTTGTTTGAGAAACACATAATCTGCGGTGGAAATTACAAATTAGTTTAACTAAACCGAAACTTGGGTCGATATCTGCAAGACTTCTTTGCTTCCTACTTGGTTCCACATTCTTTAACATACACAGAGCCCACCAGATAAAGAATGTAACGGATTTCGTTAAATTTTAATACACCGAAAAGTGTAACTAATTACCTTCGTGTACTTTTAACTCGTTATTTCGGTATTAGGTCGTGTATTTTTAATTTTAATTAAATAAATACAAGGGTGCATACCGAAACGGCTGATATATGGGCAACATTCGATGGAATATAAATCTTTTCGATATCCAGGGGCTATCCTCTAATCTGAATGTGTAGTCATAGCGACAAATCAGGCTTAAAAATTTATTCATTTTCTGGCGATCGGTTTGTTACTGTCATCGAATTTCTTGCCATTTAAAAATACTATGTATAAGTAAAAAAAAACACGGATTTAATAAACGATTTTCGTAATTTTCCTTGTATTTCTGAATAACTGTTAGTTCTGTGGCAGAACATACGGTGTGTTGACAAATATATTTTTAAATGAGACCGGATGGACTATTTCACATAGACTAACTGCCAGAGGGGCAAAGACAAACATATTTTTAGTGCCACTTCATCTTACTAAAGTTAATGACAGTGACAGTATGAAAAAACATCTATTTTTGAAATGCTGTAATTAATTATGAGATCTTATACAAAGGGGCTATCGGAAACAAACCAATTTATTTTGAGACAAATTTGACGTGTTGAATATCATGCTTTTACTCTTTTGTATCGAGGTGCCCTTTCGAGGCGGTATCTTTGTGATACCGCCTCGAATGTGCGTCCGTTATTAAACTGCAACAAATGCAACTTGTGCGGGATAGCTTAAAAAAGTTTTCCAAAGGCAAATTAATTTATTAGGAAACTTGTTTTCTACCTAATAAATCAAGAATATTAAAAAAACTCCATCTATTTATACTTAGATACACAGCACGCCAGTCCTAAGCGCTTGTATTAAAAAGTAGAGGTTTGTTTTAGATATATTAGATACAAACTTTTCCGCCCTAGAGTTTTTCTAAAAGAAAGTTAACGTTATAAGAACCGAATTTACGTCATAAAATTCGTTAGAACTTAAAACAGACGATAATTTCAAGACTATGGCAAAATTGCCATAAAGTTTTTTAATATGATGCAATCTTCAAAATCAACAAAATAATTTGAAATGCTATGTTTTTGATATTATAACTTTGTTCAGTGTGGACACAGTGGATGTAAAATATTCATACGTAAAAGCATTTGCAACTTTGCATTTGAGCAGTTTTTTCTACCCACTCAAAAAGTTTTTATAGGGAAAGATCCCTAAAAGCTTCTTTCATAAAAAACAGTCGCCAAGTCTTAAAGATACAACAGGTTCAAAATTATGCTTTTACCATTTGGAGGGAATAAATAAAAAAATCTTGTAAGTAAACAAGTGTAACAAGACCGAAACTACAGTTTTGAAATCAAATACGCAACGCATATTTTTTAAATGACAAGAATGATAAACGAATAACCTTTAACTTGCTGTACATTGGGAACGATGGTAATAAATATTTGAAATTTGTTAGTGATTATATAGTTCCTAGTTGGGACAACCTGTATATATACAATATATATATATTTTCTTGATAAAAGAAATGCGCAACATAAATAAGTAAATACTAATCAAATCAAAGTGTCTGGGCATGTTTTTCTAAACGATTTTGTGTCGATATAGCGAATTCATTCCAAGTTAGTGACTCGTCGCACTGTATAATCTTCAGTCCATACCTGATTATCAATAAAGGTAAGTGAAAATGCCTGTTTCCAAGCTGTAAAGATGTAGTGCGCCCAGTTTGAAAAAATAATCCTCTCGAGGAGCTTAGTGTTTTATTTGATCATTTGTAACGCCTCATTAGGTTCTATCAAACTCGTTTTAGAACCCAGTGAAATGCGTAGGTACACTGCATAGGTAGATTCCCTTTAAGTCAACCAAAAAGAGAACTCGAAGGAAAATTAATTTTTTCGACGATTCCGCCCACTTCTGATGATACTGTTTGAAACTCTTTCTTTCGTCTTTCCGTTCTGTTGTAAAAAGGATTTTTTTACGTTACAAACTTTAGTACGCGTTTTGGAAATTATCCGGTAGTTTCTTTCCTTTTTTTAAAAAAATGGCTATAAATCGCAACTAGCCACAGAGATTTTCTGTTTTTTTGTTAGGGGAGAGGTTGGATTGATCGCCGATTCATTTTTCATCCCGTTCTTCAGGCATTTCTGTATTTTGTATCGTTTTTCAGCGCGCATTAATACATATTTCAAAACCTTTCAGGGTTCGCGTAAAATAATGGGACACCACATGAAACGATTGTTATGCCCATCACGTCCAAGACACGACAGCGACTTGTAAAATTAAAACGAGTACCGACAAAGTTTTTCAATTTCACAGATCGGTTTTTGATAGGGCAAAAAATGAACTGCATTGCATTATCATATTATATTAACTGCCGTACAAAGGACTCATTGCTTTCTAGGCACCTTTTATGCGGAATGTAATAAAAATGTGCCCGGTTATCTGATCCAGATTTATTGCTCAAAGATGGGCGCTCCCCTGGACAAATAACGCTCCGGAAATGGTTACTAATTTATTATATTTGTTTTGCGAATTTATGCCGTCATTGTATTGAAGGATATTTCAAATAAATACCCAACGACACTCCAATAAAAGATTTTTGCGTTAAAAAACTAGCAGGTTTATTAGATTATGTGTAATATTTAAAATTTACAAAAGATTTTATTTTAAATAACTTTGTGGTTTATTTATCTTTCATTTGAAAGCGGGAACATCAAGTTATTGAAATTGCAAGAAATTGGGTATATTTGTTTTTATTATTGTACGTTGCACCGATCGATGCCAACAAATTACTTAGAATTCAATAAACGTTACACGTGCCTTTAGACAAGCAATTTCTTATAAATATAAATCAAAACCAGCCAAAAATCGAGCTGAGGCATTTTGTTATAAATTAATTTAGTTTCGTGAGATCTTCAATGTCTCCAATGTTTGTTGCACATTGGAAAAATCGTAAAAAGATGATAAAATAAGTTACAAAAGTTCGGAGATCCTAGAAACTTTTGGATTTATATGGCTGCAGAACACAATACTTTGTGAATAACTGCTACTCGTCTCGATTTTGGGCCAGAAAATAAAATATAAATTCTGGACTGCGTTTCCATTTTAAAAATGAGTCGTTTGAGCACTAACTGTAAAAGTTAATTTTTAGAGTACATTTTTTATTTGTTTTCGCTGCTTACAACGCTTTGGGAATTCTAAAATATACAATTTAAACATCAGGAAAAATGTTAATTTCAAAATTGCTTCATTTTGTCTCCCAGTAACACTGACATCAAATGAGTTGTACAACTGCCTGTTCCTTCTTATAATTATATGCTAAACATATTTTTCATATAAAAATTATCCTTAGGTAATTGATTTGTGGATATGCCCAGTAAAAATACAAATTATAACATGTTTATATTTGTTTAACAAACTAAAACCACAAAAGAAACCAACCAACTTATAAAAACCACTCCTTTCTATGTTTAAATTCTGTTGGAAAATTAATAATATATAAACCATTCAATATACAGATCTATCAGACTATTTGGTACCTACATGAGTATGTAATAAACATTTTTCGAAGTCGTGTTTAGAAATTATAGAAGATATCAAGAAAAGGTTTTATGTTTCAAAAACATGTGAGCAGTAACAATTAGAAAACAGTTTCTAGGCACGATTCTTAAGATTTATTTGATTTGAAATTCCAAGCAGTTTGTCACATTATGTTGTCATTAATGAGTGAAAATAAAAATTGTCACGTTTGGAAAGCAGTTTTGTTGAGAGAGAACTTACATTGTATGTGATGGATTAGAAAATTACTAAAGGTTCTTACCTTACATCGATATTCGGTGAATGATTTTGAATATCTCGATACACAAAGGTCATACATAGATCCCAGCATCCAAGAACTAGTGGTTTTCTGCACAAGGAACATACACACTATTTGCCAACCATGGGAAATGGTTTTGATGTGAAATATGATATGCACAGAGCGGTGTCTGTTATTATTTATTACAGCAAACGGCAAACACACGTTGCCTTTCTTTATAACAACAACAAATGTATATCTACTCCATTTTGAAACCTTCTATCAGGAGTGTTACAAACTTGAATTCTTTGTGTTTTGGCATCATCCTTGGTCACTCATCTATAAACTTCACTTTATTTTTGGCTTTACTTTTCTCATCAACTTACTTTATTTTCTATATTTATTTGGGAGTGTCTGTACACTAACAAATTCTTGATTCCCAAATTACATCGATGCAGCTATACATTTCACTGCTGATGTACCGACACCGAGCGCAAACTAAACTTCAGTTCTTCATTCACCCACCAGATGCCGACACCGCTTGGGGGCGCTGATCGACATAACCATTTATTATACAAAAGATACAGGGATTATTAAGCTCCGCCCTTAAGGTCACAAATATCATACAGCGGTTCCCAACAAGTCAACAAACGGCCTTTTTATTTGAAAAAATTACCCATTCTTAGTTTTAATATATAATGCCAATATAAAGGAAAAATACAAAAATGTCTCATTTTATTTACCCATAGAAGTATTTTATATATTTTTTTTACGTAATCGGAATTTTAATCTAACTATATCTGAAATTTTGTTAGTATGTAGTAGATAAAATATTACGTAATTCCCTTGTTTCTATTTAGTTTTGTAAATTTACTAGTTGGCTAATACTGCAACTTAGGCTTTCAAAAACAAGGTATTTTTTAATGTGGTGGTGTAACATTGTTAAACTTATAAATATTATAATCACGCTCCGTAAAAGGACATATTTGATTAATTTTCCAAACGGAGTGTATTGTTGTATGATAGGAAGTTAGGATGAGTACGAATTTGAAAATTTGGCGCGAATCTGCTAGTTTAATAATTGCGGCAAAATCAAACTTCTCGCAGTCGCATCTATTTAATTATAAAGTTTTGTGTCTACAGCGCAGTGGTAAATCGGGAATTTTACCAAATGTTTATGTTTTTCCGGGTGGGAATATATCCAAAAGTGATGGTAATATTCGCTGGTTACAAATCTTTGAAAAATTTGGACACAAATTAGATTCATTCAAACAGCTTTACCCAAAAGAGAATATCCCACCAATTTTAAATAATACTGACAAAAATTGTTTACCAAGATATCTGTCTTTGAGAATATGTGCTATTAGAGAAACTTTTGAAGAATGTGGTATTTTAATTTGCAAAAGTGGTAAAGTAAATTACACGCACAATTCATCCACATGGGCTTCTTATATTGGAGGTCATGAAATCTTAAAATGGCAACACCGGGTCCATGATAATCCAAACGAATTCTTAAATTTATGTTCGCAATTTGAATTATACCCAGACGTATGGTCGTTGAAAAATTGGAGCAACTGGATGACGCCCCCAGCTATACCAATCAGATTTGACACCATGTTCTTTTTTTCAACATTCAATCAAATGCCAGATGTACATAGAGAAGAAAATGAGATTCAAAATATTAAGGTAACAAAGAAACACCACCCGATCTAGTTTTTACTAATTAACATTTCAGTGGGCTACTCCAGATGAATACATAGTCTTGAACAGCAATGAAAAAATTATGCTTCCTGTTCCACAGTTTTATGAAATTTCAAGGATAAGAAATTTTAATGATATCAATACCCTTTCCGAACATACCTCGAAAAGATCGTGTTACGGATGTGAAAAGTATTTTCCATACAGAGTAAACAGTAAGGAAGGTTTGTACACTATATTTCCAGGTATTAATAGCGTAAAGAATATTTAAAAAAATATTTACAAAATTTATTGCAGGCGACGACATGTACCCAAAATCCATCGATAAAGAAAATATTAATGTCGAATTTATTAAGGAACTTCCAATTTGTCAAGTTCAAAACAGGTTATTGATGAATGGGGACTATCACAAGAAAATTTTTATTAAAAATTTTACACCAAAAGATAAGCATCTACCACCACTGATCAGTACGTAATGTTTTGTACCGTTTGATATGTATCGATTCTGCATTAATATTTTATTACAACCTAAGGGGAGTATATTTTGCTGAAAAGTTTTTGCCTATCATACTAAGTCTGGTATACTTGTTGGATACTTTATTTTAGCTAACAATGGTAAATTTAGGAGCATTTATTGAAACAGCATTAAATTGTAGCATCTCTTTTAATAATAAGTACAATAAAAATAATTAAACAAAGTAGGTTTCAAGTTTACAGTCATATTTTGCCTAAATATATATGATACTATTAATTAAAAAACAACACAAATGAGCTAATCAAATAAAAGTAAGCAAATACAGATGATTTCAAAAGAAATAATTTTACTTTTTGAAAAGTAGCGCTCCCACAAAGAATGACACCGACAGTTGAAATGTAACAGAACACAACTAGAGCCCCTAGTTCCTTCTCAAACCTACGAGGCGTATTTTATACATATTTATATATGTTATATAGGCACACAAATAAATGTCTACGACCAATAAACAAAACCACCATTTTCAGCTTTGATAATTTATATTGCTACAATATTCTTTTAGAGGTAAAAATAAACCCAAAAGGATAACAAACACACAATAAAGAAGACCATTTTCCTCTTTACTAGAAACGTTCAAATTTAATATTTGGTTATATATATATTCATAAATTCTATAGAAAACAAAGAACGCTACTAGTAAACAACACTGGAACTGTTACATATTCAAATAAAAATTATCCTTCAGAGTTTAGACACATAATACCTCTCCATATAATTCTATTGTTCAAACACAAATAGTTGAACTCGCCACCTCTATCAATACAATTTTTCTATAAATATACATTTTCAACGTTTGTTCTTAACAACTGTAAAAATAAAGTTACTGAAACAACTAAAATAGTAATCTATAAATATCTATTTATTAACAAAGAGTGAGTCAACGGATTAACTAAAAAACTAAAAATTATTTTAATTATACCTAGCAAGCTAAAAATCACAGATCTTTTAAACATGGCTTGTCTCGCCTGTTTCCAGTTCATCTGTCCTAGCACCGCGATAAAATAAAATTTTGTTAGTAACTACAAAAAAATTTCTTTTAATTTTATTCGAACATTACTTGATCACACTCCACATCCCAAAAAATATTTAGTAAAATTATATTTCCTTCACTGTGTAAAACTGCTATATCTTTAGATCAAAACACATTTCAAAAAATAATGTTGTAGACAACGACGTTGAAACTCAATTTTGTTTTTTTTTCCTATGCTTTTGATTGTAACAAATAACAATATTATATACTTTTTGGGAACTTCCAGACTGTGACAAGTTACAAACTGATGATGAATGGTGCAATCATGTACTTAACCTAAACATATGTATCAACAAAATCATGTAAACATATTCAAAATATTAGAAGAGATAGATCACACAGTTACGATGCTTGGCGTTTGCAGATACACTTATATTTCGGTATTTCTCATGCGGGGATATTTTTTTTTTGTAATTTTTAACCGATTACACAGACAAACATGACATTTATAGAGCTCTCTTAAATAAATTTGAAATGGAATCATGTCTCTCCTAATTTTGAAAATAAAACATTGGAACGTACTGGCCTCTAAGTTAAATGCCTTTTCGACACTGTACTCCCGTTTTATCGGGCCAATACCGATAAAGGAAACATTTTAAGCATCAGGTTGTTAGTCCAAAATTATTTAAAATGATTTTTAGACAGCTGAACTATTTGGAAACAAAAATGTTTTTAAAAATATCACTTTCGGAATTCATACACTGCTCAAAAATAATATTTACTTTGGTAGTTTTAAGTTTTTAACTATTGGAATACAACATGCACCAAAAAATTAAAGTGAGAATGGCAGATGTGTACAGGGAGTCTACGCAGTAGCCACTATGTATTTGAAAAAATTCCCTCTCGACTAGGATTAAAAAATTATAGATAATTACTTCAAAGGAAAGCATCACTTTCTATACTGACTTTATCTCTTGCGTTATAGGCTTGTTTGTTTCAGACACCCTGTACTACATATGATTATTTCTATCTATACAACAATGGTAATAAAAAACTATGATTATTTGGTACACCTTGTACTGGTATCGGTAAATTTGACAACCGAGTCTTAAAAGAGATTAACAAGTGTAAAAATATTCTTTAATGAAACTGTAAAAAAAGCAGTTTGAGGAGGCATGGCTACCATTAAATCTATGTTTTATACAATTAGAAGCAACACTGTTGTTATTGCCTCGAAGTGAAACAAAACGAAACAGATATAACAGTATTTACAATAATTATACTACATAAAAGGAATAGAACAAATCTGTATAAATAATTGGAATTGTCATTCAGTATACCGAAAAACTTGAAAGTAAAACCTTACGAAATAATCAAAATATCTTGGATATACATGAATTAGTATATGCAAAGACTAATCAAAGAAAAGCTCATAGTCAGACCAGTCTGACTCATCGGAATCTGTAAAAAAAGAAACAAGATCCTCTAAATCATCCGCCAAAGACTGCCACGGAAAATCCCGCTCATCCAGAAAGTCCCAAAGCATCACCTGCTGAAAAAAACCTATGTAGTAAACCAATGGCACACAAATTCTCGGTAAAAGTTGTACGAAAACCTACTCAGTCTCATTTTCTGAAACAAGCTTCTTAGTGTGTCTATTACGTTAATGTAAAATTGTAAATTATAATTCCGATTCATATTTATGAATTTCAATGACTTTACCTGCAAGACGTCGATATCGGTGTCAACATTTCTGGGACGTCTCTGTCTTGGCGGTGGCCCGACATCGCATTTGCTGCCATCAGGGAAGGCATGTAAATAGAAACACTTGTTGCCAAAGGGACATTTTCCCTGTCCTTTTTTGAAATATTTGCAGTCTTTTCTGGATAAAGCATTTTTGTAATCATCTATTAATTTCTCTTTGTCTTCCTTCGTGTCTACCCAATACATGCTGGGGCACACAAAATCTGAAGTCACCCTACACTCAGGGCAAGCCCTAAGACACAAAGTTTAAATAAAAACGATAGATTTAAAAACGTAAAAGTTACCTAATGATTTTATTTTCAAACTGACGTGCCTGGCGCCATTTACGAATACAACTTAGACAGAAACAATGGTTGCAATTAGGTAATATACCAAAACGTTGTTCGCCAATAGCCTTTTCCATTATCACTTCGAAACAGACTCCACACGATTTTTCTTTAGAGCGTGCGATGGCAAACGATAGTTCCATGTTCTTCTCATGCTGTTTTATACATTCCTATATTTGGATGACAATTGTTTTTATATATTTCTTTTATTGGTAATTTTTTCTTACCTGACGATGTCGCTTTCTCTGTTCTTCATTGTAAGGGTGTAAAATCAATCTCTCGCACATATCGCACATCTCGCCATGTAAATATGTACAGTCTGTCAAGTTTCTGCAAATGCCGTCTTTATTCACGTACGGGCAGAGCTTTCTGTTGGCGTTCCTTTCGGCAATGGCGTCTGGGCTGAGTGCCTCCGCATAGCTTCTTGGTCGTGCAGCAATGATACTTTTTGGCACGAATTCCGGAGCGTTTACCCAGGAATCGTTTATACGGTTTAAAGGAGGGGACGCGCATGCGCCTTCCTCCTCCTCATCTTCTGCTTGTGGTTGATCCTTTTTCTCTTCATTATTTTGGCTGTACAATAACTCAGTAAAAAATTAGGTTATGTAAAGGAACGCAACTTACCAGTTGTTTATGTCTGATTTTGCAGGTTTGTTTTCCTTATTATTACCATGTTCTTTTTGATTTTTGTTAATCGAATTCTTATTGTTTACTTCAGCAGACTGAGACGATGTGGAAGGCAAATTTGTGCTAAAATAGAAGACCCCATAGTGCAACAATTTAACAAAAAGTTGTAATAATCACATTACCTTATATTCGAACGATTACTATTTCGGTTTGTATTGTTCAGTACAGTATTATTCTGAGGGTTTAATCTTGGTAGGTTTCGAGTACTGTTGTCGTTATCATGGCGGTAATGACAGTTCTGCTGATGAATGCAGTTTCCTCGTTTGAAGAAACGACAAACTCTTTGGTTGGTGCGTATTCTACCGAGAAAGAATTCTTCTCCAAGGATGTAACGCACTTTCTCTACTTCAAAGCGTGCTTTGTGCTGATAATTACATGTTTCACCTTTAGGACATTCTCTACTGTCGTAGTAACTAAAAAAAAAACATTAATACTGGTAAATAATAACAACAAATAAATTAGAAATAGTCATTGTCATTACACATCTAAATTGAAACTTGTTTTTGTAATATGACACCATTATGTTTATTTGACGTTTTCTATGTTCCACGTTGATAAATATATTCTTAAATTACGTTATACAGGCAACAGAAATTAAAATTTCACATAAACATATTTAAAAATGGACAACTAGCTAATCAGTGTCAAAACACTGACATAACATTTGGCACAGTCTTTAGCCTTTTGTTTCATACAAACACGAATATGAGCATTTTGAGGTGCAAAATGACATTCTTACTAATTAAGTGTAGGTACTTACTGGATGCAGAACCTATCCAAATGTTGAAATCTTGCTACGTCCGCCATATTGACGGATAAGAATACAATTTAACCGTCTTTTCTTTTCGTAGTCCTATGATGACATCTCACTAATTTTCTCCTTGAGGAAAAGTAAAGTGACTTTATGTCGGGAGACAGTTCTAAGTTATGATTAATTGTAATGGAGTTTTTTTGTATGTAAACAATTTAAAAACCAACAACTAATCACCAAAGGAACTTGCAGGTGCACATCAACCCAACAACATACCAACACCAACACCAAATGCAGATTATAAAATAAGAAAGGAAGCTTCTCATTGGCGACCGCTACCTACGCACATGTTGCCAACAAAATTTTATAAAATAGTTGCCAATCACTAAATTTACTAAATTCGTTTTTTGAATTTAATCTAGTTGCTTGTTTAAACAAATGAATGTTTTTGAGTTGACAGAATTTAGAAAAGTTCGGCGTCTCTTTATTTTAATGATAGATTTAGATCGGTATAATATACATTTAAGTGCCTGTTGATTTTTGTTCCGTTTGTGTTGTGTTGTGCTAAAGTGTTTTGTAACTGGTTTTACATTTTACCCGTTTTTACAATATGAAAAAATGATGAAAAAACATATTTGCTTCAACTCGACCTACACGTGGAAATTGATTCTGTTCATAGGTAAGTCTGTATTATAGTATATTTTCTCATTTTCTGTGTATTTTATAACTCGAGTAATGAGAACTGAATGACTCAAAAAGAATCAAATCGTAATTAATTTACAGGATGGTGGATACCGTCTTCTTTTAATAATATATTCCTTTGTCATAAAATTAAATAGGACATACAGGTGTAGAAGGTAGAAGGAAGAAAAAAGTATTCAATAATACGTCATCAGTTAGTAGTTTTTATGTATAAAAAAATCCCTGTTTTTTCTTTTACAAAGGCAGTAACTGTAAATTAAAAAAGCTTGATAAAATGAAAAAATTTTTGAATATTAAACTAGTTCTGCTCATGATAACGATAGGCATGTGCAGATGATCTAGACTGTATGTTTTGTGGCTACATCTTTTGAATAGTTTCTTATTAATTTTTATTTAATATAGCATCAATAAATACTTCAACATTTATATTCTATTTTCAAATGCAATTACGTTGACTGAAATATACATACTTCAAAGGCGATTTTACGAAGCGTATTAGTAACAGTAACCTGTAAAACGTGTTTAATTGCTGGCTGGGTGCCTATCTCTACCATGCAGAAATATTCTGTAGAAATGAAAGAATCAATGCCCCATTCTTCGATAGATGTCTCTGTTGCGTATGAAGAATTAAACGGCGGCGTAATTGATTTAGTTATACAGTTGAGGTAAAACAACGCTAAATATGAAGTTATAGTATTATAAAAAAATGTAAAACATTTTATATCTATTTAAAACATCCTTAATTAAGGCTTATATTTCGATTTATATTAATTACTTACAACCTATTCTAGCAGTAGAATTGGTGTTTACAATTTCTATCTACAATTTAAAACTTGTTCATATTTATTTTAAATTTACAATGCGCGCAATAAGAGATTATCAAAAATGTTTATAGTAAAATTGATAAATAATACTGCTATTAAAACGAAATCTAATTTTATCGTGTCTGAGAGCGAAATTGAAGAATAAATAATGGAATAAATGAACACCTATATTACGAATTTAATTAAAAAATGATACCTGTCACATTGTATCAGGTACACTATATTAAACAGAAAAATAAATAAATAAATATATTTTTAATTCGATTGTAATCATCATGAATAAATTCACAATAACTGATGGACGCCTTACGCCTTTAATTAAAAATCTAAATGACGTCAATTGAGAAAAGACGAATAAATACGTCATTACTTTCATCGATTTCATCGATACACAATTACCATTGCACATTTTTTTAAACTATGTTGGCGAATATACCTTTTTTTAAATATTTAAAATATATCATTGTTAAGTTAAAGCTATATGTACCACTTAAGAATTCGAAATAATGCATTTCAAGTTTGAAGAGTTATTTTTGGCAGATTGGTATCTAAAGCCAGCTACACAAGGTCTGGTTACTCTTCAGATTTACCTTGTGGGTGTACGGATATACACTCAAGTATACAATAAACCTGTGCGGATAAATCTGACATACAATTGGGGCAGGGCAGCTGATAACAGATATTTCTAAGCCAACTCTTGGTCGAACGAATTAATGATTCGTTATGATGATACGGCAACTTTCAGTTCTTTTAAATATAATTTTTTGATAAAACTGTATTGTACCGCCCATACATCCATACCATTCACTAAATATATATTTATATGCCGTCTGTGACACATAGACAGTAAATCTACATTTGCTATTTCAGGACATTGTTTGGAGAACTAAGTCAGTATCTATATCCGTGGATATGTACATTTAACCCTTATTAATCGCACAATATATTTATTACCGTAGCCGACTATGATTTGTTTGTTTGCTGGTAGCGTGGGTGAATTATACAGTTGCAAAATTGACTGGTGTATGTGGGATTATTACTTAGCTCTTATCGTAGGAACCATTCTAGAATGCCACATTAGTTAAACACACCTGACAGTTTAAAGGGTAGGAAATGTTTAAATTAAATGGGACAAGAACAATAACAAACTGTCAGCCGGAATGTTATTTAAAGCCCTGTTCTTATCAAGCATAACCATTAACCTCTATTGTTTCCGAGATCAGTAAGAGTAACTGCTGTACCTAAGTGTTTATATACATTTAATCTGGGCCGGTAATTCTATCTGAATGTAATGGGTTCCCCTTTATATCCTGTTTCTATTGCTACATATTTAATCCTCTTTGAGATAATACGTTACCGGAAAATTTATTATGAAATTTTACGAGGCTTTTAAATATCTTTGAAATTATTACAATGCAATCAAGACACTGCGCGCTTAAAAGGGGCAATGAAGATTAATTAAAGTAGAACTTGGCGCACCCGGTGAACAAAAAAAAACGCCTTGGTCTTTCTAATATAGGATAATTAGGATAACTGCACCAACAATTGCCATTATAAAATAAACATCGTCTAAAATGCCCGAGGAAAAATTGGAAACATTAAAATTTTAGAAGGATAAAAAAACCATATAGTCTTTTAATAAAAATACATACAGTGTGATCCATTTCAAATGGAAACACTTATTTAAAAAAGGTATTTATTGCCCGATTTAATTCGTTTTTTAAATACGTAACTAAAAAAAGTCCATTAAAACCATAATATGGTTTGAATTTATTTTCAGCTTTTAATTTAAATTCCGACTCAGCGCAGCACTAGAAAATATTTATTATTTATTGTAAAATTAATATTAAAGGTTTTATCATTAATAAATTAATAAATAAATAGTCCAATTAAATGGGCCTATAAATCGCAATTTGGTCAACTTGCCTGAATTTTTTATATAAGTTAGTTTGAGGGTATATATTAAGGTGGCCCAAAAAAAAAACGATTTTTTATTTCGTCTCTTGTGAAAATATGTTAGTTTATCATATTTTAAGAGCCCCCTCAAAAAATCAGCTCAAAAAAAATATTTTTAGAGGTCGCTCAAGATTTTTAAAAATTGTGATGTAACAGAATATTTTATGCTCTTTCAAATAAAAAAAAAAACGAATTAAATCGGTCAATGTCTGCATTTCTGTATCAATAGTTGCCACTTTTTTAAACCAATTTAAAGAAAAGATGGGAAATCTTATCTTAGTCATATTTGTACCGGAAAGGTATAATTTATATCTCAAAAATTAAAATAAAGCTAAAGTATATTGAATAATTTTAAAATTTACTGCCACTAATGTCAGTTATCGGATTTATACTCATTAAGTTTCCATGATTGCCACCCTCCGCTTTAAATCAAAATCAACTTTGATATTATAACTACGCCAGTAGTGTTTTATCCCGTTCTTTCTATTATACCATTGGTTTGAAATATAAGTACAGGCTGTTTTACGGTGACGGCCCATTAGAATATTTCACCTGAATAAAATTATACTAAGTATCCTGTTTTTTACATGTCGATAATGCAATAATATATAGGGTGTTCCATTTAAAATAACAGTTGACAACTATGGCATTGTTTTATTTAAAGAGTGCACCGAAAACCCTAAGGCATAAATTTTCAAAATTGAAATCGAAGTAGTCTCGGAAATATTGTAATGGGCCATCACCGTAAGACAGCCTGTATAGATAACAAACAGAAATATGGTTCCATATATAGATGGTGTGATATGCTATTTTTAAATAAATATTCTTGTTTCCATAACCCGAATAGCAGTTACTAATTCATTTACTCTGTCGCTTGCATATAATACCTATAAAAATTTTCAGATTTGCGAGTGAGGTTTATTAATTTAAAAAAATCCATGAAATCCACATCATTTCTCGAATAATTAAATTACTCGTATTTTGTTATTTATTTTTATTCGTAAGTTTAACAGAACTTAAAAAAGGGTATCTTTCCGCTTTTACGCTCGTCAGCTTGTACGGAAAATTGCGTGGACGGTACCCGACATGTTTTTTATGCGCGTTATAAAAGGACACAGATTTATTATCTTACATTTTCCAAAGGGTTTTTTTTTTGAATGGATGGCCCGACAACGCGCCGTCCCGCACCCAACTCTATTACCAAAGGCTAACCCTAGAATTTTGTGAATGAAATGCAACAGCTAGTCGTTTCGTTCAATACTACCACCGCCCCATTTGTCGCCCTCTCTCTCCTGCAATTTCTTGCTACTAAGTGAAGCCCATCTCATCTCTTTAATTAAAAACTTAAAAAAAAGCCGCACCGCTTAACTAATTTCGCATGCACTCCGATAACCGAGCGAATTGGACGTTGCGTTTGTCAACTGGCGTATGTGTCTCGTTTCCTTATAAACCCTATTCAAACAAGGTCTTGAATGAATCCGGTGGGGTAATAGAAAATGGCTCTAGCGTGGGTGGTTTGGTTTTATTTAACCGAGTAGCGTTTTAATCGAACGCTAAAATCAATTATACTGAATCGGCCTCAGTTTCAGATCGATATTGGGAAGGGTGCCACCTGTGGTCTCATACCTGTTATTGCACCAATTAGGGGTGGTTTTTCGGTAATAGCCTCATTTTAATTCCACCCTCGCAATTGAAATCCGGGCACTCTAGAAATGTTCCCCACTTCCCATTAGATAAAAAACAATAATGGCATAGAACTTCACATTGTTCATATTTTTTTCTGTATCGAGTAAAATATATAAAATAAGCTTTATGACAAATTACCGTCACTCTCAATATATCTCGGCGAGCCAAAGTAATTATTTGACGTTTCTCCTTCCCATTATCCAGACTTTACTTCTACTAACCTCGGAGTAAGTTTGTACATTACCTGCAATATAATATGTAATAAATATATCATTTTATACCCTCAATTTGGGCCCGTCATAAACTACTAGTTAATGTCGCTCTGTTCCATTTTCGTTTATTTTATACCACGGAACATGATACGACAACGCCAGAATTTATTTCTGATTTATTATCTCGCGCGGATAATACGACGAAAAAAAAGTTCTGCTGCTTTAAAATTTGCTTCGCTAAGGCGTAAAGAATCAAATAAAATTTTATAACACCTATTTTATATCAACAAATTCAACTGCTTTTGCCGCTATTGTTTTATTAATTAATAAAATTAATTTGTGGTTTTAATTAATAAAATAATTTGACATACCTGATGTTACTACAATTGTTCAAAATTTCGGCCCGTTTTATCCGGTTTTACGAACTAACACAAATTTTTTCCCATAACACAAATGCTTCACCATCACACAAATGTTGTCGTGCTTCACCATAAATTAAAACGATATTCATCAACCCCGAGTTGCTATACACGTAAGGCATTTTTGACACTTGAAAAACTAATGTAAACACTATCACAAAAACCTGAATACTAAAATCGGATTTCAGTATTCGGAATCGCCTGGAGTCAGGTCAATCACACGAATGACGCTAGAGGCTACAGTAGCGCAGCAATAATTTTTTTTCTCCATTGTTCATGACGCATATATTTTTTTGGATAAGTATGAATCACCTTGTATATATTATTTTTTATTTTGTGGTACATCACATTATACAGGGTGTTCCTAAATAAGTGTCGCAACGGAACACTGTATATTCCTCTTGTAAAACATTCTTTTCCTCTTCCATTTTTCTCTCCGGGCTTTCGTTTTCGAGATACACGGTGTCAAAACTTTCATTTTTTTTTAAATTTTTTGCCAAAATCTTAGGAACCGTTTGAACTACAGGACTGAGTTTTTGTACACGCATTACCACTATTAATAGCTACTTTTTTGCACCCTTCTCGAATTCATTGAACGTGCCAGTGGTGGAGATTTTAAGGTATCGTAAGGGTTTTTCCCCCCTAACTTTTACGCCACTGGAAAAATTGACATTTGACAGCAAATTCTGAAGCGCCAATGAATTTTACACAAAAAGAGTTCTCTTGGTTCATTGCTCTAAAGTCAACCGTTTTCAAGAAAAATGACTTTTTATGAACAAAAACAAACATTTTGCTAACGTTTCGAAAATCTTTTGTAATTCAAAAGATAGATAGTAATAATTAACAAGTTTAACGAAATTCAACAACATTTGCAACAAGTAGCTATTAATAGTGGTAATGTGTGTACAAAAGCTCAGTCCTGTAGTTCAAACGGTTCCTAAGATATTGCCAAAAAATTAAAAAAAAAAGGAAAGTTTTGACACCGTGTATCTCGAAAACGAAAGCCCGGAGAGAAAAATGGAAGAGGAAAAGAATGTTTCTCTTTTCAAGAGAAATATACAGTTTTCCGTTGCGACACTTATTTAGGAACACCCTGTATAGCTCATGAGAAATGTTTTTTTTTTAAAGATATTCAGTTATCGAAACCTAGGTACTTTTTCGTTGTGAATTTTTATTTAAATCCTGACTACACCACTGGGTTCTGTACCCTATCAATATCGACGTGGATTTTTTTTTTGTAATACACAGCTGCAAACGATGAGTTAAATTAAGCCGACAAATAGGCTTTTTGTTTCGAACTAATTAGACTATTTGAAGGTTATTATGCGGGAAAAAACAATACACAAAAAAATTGCAATTCAATTTCGAATTTATGAATAAATGTCTATTGTTCGAGAATTACTTGAGAATTCTTTCAGTCTGTGCCCTGTATAAAACCAACCGTTCTAGATGCACTCGTACAATGCAGCGAACGGACTGAGGTAGTAAAAACGGAAAACCAAACAGAAAGCAGGAAATTCCCCACAATAAAAGGATTACCCTCACCTCAGTCAGCGCTAGGCCTTTGAGAGACTGTATCGATTTCGGATCATTATTGCCTTTTTATACATTTAATTATATAACTACAAGAGACAGACACATAAATAGCAGTTACGTATATCGAGCGAAATGATTCGTCGAGGCAACTGGGCGAGGGAAAATTTCCGAAAAATACGGTGTCGGTAAAAAGGGGATAACCGGTGCTCGTTGATATGAGGCGTTATGCGGTTGATAGTCCGTGACGTTTAGGTCGTGCGATTTTTTGGGATATCGGCTGGCATAAGGCATAAAGCGAGGAATTGTATCGCCCTCCCAAGAAATAGAGGCCTCCGTGCGGAAACGGCACTGGCGCAATGCGAGTGAACCTTCGGAAAAAGGGAATGTCAACCCGACAAATCACGCAAATTGATAGTGAAAACGTAGCTCAGACTCATATTGCATATACATACCGCCCCAACACCAACACATGCCTTAGAATGTGAAATATTTCGAGCTGGCGCTGGAACAAAATTAAATACAAAATTTCCAATCTGTCGCTGGCAATTCATATTTCAATTTATGAAATCCTGCCCACTCAAACGGACGGATCAGGACGTAAATTGTAATTCGAAACAATTGGAATCGCATCTATTCTTTTACAGAGGGATTATTAATTCGCGCTTATCGGTGTCGGTTGGCTTTTTTCCTGCCATATCTTTTAAATAGTGATTCTAATATTAACTGTACAGGGTACCCAAAAAAGAGCGAGCCATACTTCGCAGATAGCTTTTTAGAATGAAAATACCGCAATATAAATCGAGTTACCTTAGTACAATACGTTTTTTTTTTACTCTAGTTCAAACAAATAAAACAAATTTATTTTTCTAAAAAATTTTATCAAACAATGTTTTTCGATACCAGAAATTTAGGAAACATCTACTCTATGAGCTATATGCTCCAACTAACATTGAATTACACCAACAATATCTGGCAAATACCTAGTAATAAATAGTTATCCAAAATGGTACGGGTATGGTATGGTATAAATAATTGGGAAAAATTAGTCCTTCTGCATTCAGCATATTTTTTTTATTTTCTTTCTATTGGAAAAGCAATTGCTTCATAGAGTATTAATAAATATTATAATGTGATGAAATATAAAAAAAATCATCAGGAAATTATAAAAAACTAAGTCATTGTTAACACATTCAAGATATATCAAGGAAAAAAATTGTTTTTAATAAAATATATTTAAAACTGAGGNTTCTCAAGATTTAGTAAGATATCTAAATTATTTAGAAAAGCAGGTGTATACACAAATATTTGGTTATTAAACGGATTAATTGTACAGGGTAGTCTTTAAATACATTCAAATAATAAGAGGAATGATTTGAATAAGAGGTCTATATCAAGGAAAAAAATTGTTTTTAATAAAATATATTTAAAACTGAGGGTATTGTTGGTATAAAATTTTAAACTCTATTTTACCAGAAACCGTCACACTCAACTCTCCTATAACCAAAGAGAGCGATATGCGAATTATATGGAGCGTAAAGGAATGGTTCAAATATTGATCCACGAGAATGAATCAAAGCAAACGTAAATAGAAACATTATTTAACAGTCTGTTAATTAATAATTTTATAAAGAGCATGTGCCTATTATTACATTATTCTAATTTCAGTTTTTATCTTTAATCAACGGAAGTATTTATACTGTATATTATCTCTTTGTTTAATCTGATTCATTGTTTTTAGGCTTCACTAGAAACTGTGTAGAAAAAAGGCTGATATTTGTTTTAGTTTATATAACCCTGGTACTATAAACGTCTTTCTAACATATGTGGGTCTGAACTGCTAATATTGCGGGAAACATGATATTGTTTGAGTGCATTGTTTGACAATTTCAGTTAGGTCTAACTTTAAGCAGTGGCGGCTCTTCGTATGAAGCAACTGAGGCCGGGCTTCACTGTAAAATTTGGCTCTCATATCGTATATTTTAATACCTACTATTCTACTATTCACTGGGTGAAAATGCACCCCTTTCAGTTTTTTTATTGTAGCTCGAAAACGGAGCAAAATTTTTCGCTATAGTTCATAGGAAAAATTATTTAGAGAATTGAATTTCCCATCGAAATGGTTTATTTAAAAAATTTAAAAGGAAAATTGTATGCAAAAACTCGTTAATAAACAATTTGAAAAAAGCACAACATTTTTTTATTTTTTTTACTTTTTTGTCTCGATTTTTTTTTCATAAAAAAAAGTAGATAAAAAAATAGTGGTAGTACAGTATTCTTGGATGAGTATTGACTGATATATAGCCGCTCAAACTTAACCAATTTTTCGATTTCCTGGCGTTTACCCTTATTTTAATTCTCATTTTTTGCAAAAAAGGAAGTATTCGTTCAAGGATTTTCATCACATGACTTGTACAAAAGGTCATTAAAAATGAAAAAACCGCGGGGTGTTATTAAATTAGAGGGTTGAAATTGAAGATAGGGGTGAAAATGCACTTTTGCGGATAAATATAGCACGAAGACGAAGCAAAATTTCAGTATAGTTCATAGGAAAAATTTTGTAAAGAAATGAATTTCCCATTTAAAAAATTTAAAAGAAAATTTTTATGCAAAAAATTATTTAAGTAATAAACAATTTTTAAAAAAGTAAAAAATGAGATTTTTTGATATTTTTTTTAACTCTAATATTTTTTTAGTAGAAGTAGGCAAAAAAAATGTACAAAAAAACTAGATGTTACCTTCAAAATGATGCGGTTTCAAAAGTTTTTTGACTAATATTGATTGTTATAACCGGGCAAACTTAAATATTTTTTATATTTTCGTCATTTTTAACATAAATTAGAGCCAAAAAGGTAAAAAAAATTTTTTAAATCTTATTTTTTACTTTTTTAAAATTGTTTATTAACGATTTTTTTGCATATAATGTTTCTTTTAAATTTTTTAAATAAGCCATTTCGATGGGAAATTCAATTCTCTACAAAAATTTTTCTATGAACTATACCGAAATTTTGCTTCGTTTTCGTGCTATATTTAAAAAACTGCAAAAGTGCATTTTCACCCCTATCTTCAATTTCAACCCTCTAATTTAATAGCACCCCGCATTTTCAATGAACTTCGAACAAGTCATGTGATGAACATCCTTGAACGTCTTATTTCCTTCCTTTTTTGCAAAAAATGAGAATTAAAATGTATGTGTAAAGGCGATGAAAATCGAAAAATTGACCAACTCGTATTAGTAATATAATTTTTGAATCTATGGTTATAGTAGGGCTATTGGCGAAGATCTCCATAATAAAAATAGAAGTGGAAATTTATTCCTCTTTATTATTTGGGAGCGGATTAATAAAACATCCAAATAGTTGCTTATTATTTTTTATAAAATCAGAATGAAAATCCTGGTCGTGAACATCAGTTTTTCTATAATATTGTAAATGCAACTAAAAATTTCCAGATGCATTTAGTCGTTTGACCTTGTAAATTTAAAAATTCACAATGTAACGTCACGAGTCGCCACTGACTTTAACTTTAATATTTAGATATTTCTGTGAAATTTGGTAAAAGAAGATGAATATAAAACTATTTCTTACGTAAAGCTTAGAGGTCGTTAAAATGCATTGAACCAGAGAAAAATGGACTTCATTTTTCTGCCACGGTTATCAGTTACGTAAAGCTGAGATTTGGAATTACGTTAATCTAATCCTTAACTACATCCGAAAATGAAACTAGGTTAGAAAATATGGAATCCTAATTTTTTCTTTTTCCATGTTGACTTCATTGGAAGCCTAAAAATTTGCTTATAGCTGTTTTACATTGACAATTTATTCATGAATAAATTGACGAAGTTCTTCATGAATTAATTCACGAATTTATTGGTAAACAGTGTGGTTTTACACTGTTACATACTTTGTCAAGTTTTTTGACATATGAATCAGTTCTACCAATGAATCAAAGAAGCAAATAAATTTCAAAAATGTCACCTTTCCACTCATAATTATAGTGATACAACAGCGGTATCGTTCTGAGACATATTATATAAATATTAGTGTTTGTAAGTAACAAATCAGTAAAAACAATGCAAAACTAGTACGACGCCACACAATTATTTACATATTCCAATAACATAACCTCATTACTGATCAGGGGCTGGAAATCTGTTCGGTTGGTACTTCTGAACTTCACGAAGACATTGACGAAAATTAGAACATGCTCTAATCCGTCAAGAACTTGATGAATAAATTCATGAAGTTATTTGACAACAAATTTGGCGCATTACACTGGTCCAATTTCTTGATGAAGCGACTTCATGAATTAATTGATCAATAAATTGTCAATGTAAAACGGCTATTATAAGCAATTCTTTCAGTGTTGCCACATATGTACATGCTGACAAACATAATGTATAAAATGATAATAGTAAACATTGTTTTACAAATTTGAAAAAGTTATATTGTTGAATGTGGTCATCAAATATTAACCCAGTCTCTATGTTTTGAGTGGGAGTGAGATATAAGTGATATAACCTATAACGCATATGTCGTATCTTAAATGTCAACAATACAACTTACTTTTAATGGTAAATCCATCGTCGGCATATTGAGTTGTAATCCTATAGGGTATTTGGTATCGGTTTAAATGAGTGTCTTTTTATATTCAGGCTTTATTACCGGCCGGTCGGTTGAAGCGAGAGGGAGAGCATCCGATTCAATTAAAATTTCCTACATAATTTTCGTCGGTTTTTATGTCTCTGTAGCTTTAATTGACGAAGGGGAGGGATGGCAATTTTTAGGACGACAAAGCTGGTGGCTGGAACATTTATTAAAATACTTTTCAGCCAGTAATTAATGCCAGTGTTATTGTCGATGGCAGTTTAAACAATTATTAACCACGTTTTTTCTGTCACTTCCAGCGCTACGGCTGGTCATTACTCGAAACATGTGCCTGTATCGACTGGAAAATTGGATTTTAAAAAAGTGGTCCGCGATAAAGCTTCCATTCTTCAAAGAAGTAATTGTATCCGAATAAGCTAGGAACCGTTAAATTTTAAATTTATATGCGCGCTATCGCTATTATTTTTAAAAACCCCTAAAGATTTAATATCGAATTTCCTGAACGTAATAAAGAAATGGGGAAGATGGATGGGTCAGCGATAATCGGCGACGTTTATTGGAAATTTTCAAACCTCAAAACTAGCACGCCCACTTCACATTATCTCTCTCTTTTATTCCAGAACTTTAAAGCGAGTTGGGAATGATTTTTGAATGACGGAAGAAGCGTTTTCTCAATGTATGCATGTACCTTCTTTCACAGATTGCAATTCAAACTTTCAAACGCTTCTGCCTCGCCTCTATTGATTAAAATACCCTCTCCGCGTGAAATAGTAAAGGTCTCACACGAATTTTCCAGATTCAGGACCGAATTTATACTCAAAACTTCTAAAATCAATACCGCTGCATTATTTTTGTCGCAAATAAAATGTGTGAAATGTAACTCTTCGATTATTGGTAGTTCTAAATGCTTAATAGATTTAGATTTAATGAATTTAACAAATAAAGCGAATCGAAACATCGCAAAAAATTTTTAATCGAAAATGGAAAGAGGTGGACTTTTTTAACTCGGACAACCTTTATGTGGAAAAATTAAATATCTAGTATAATAACATGTAGTAATTAAAAAATTCTGAAAAAACTGGAAAAATTGGGAAAAAGCTGTTTTTTCCTTTTTTTAAGCCAAAAAATGGAAAAATCGAACACTGGGAACTTCAGTGAATATGAAAATAACATTTATTCAAGGTGTTATAGTGGTTTGGTCTCCAAGTGAGGAGAAAAATTCTAAGTATCATGGAAAACTTTATTCTACTAAGTTCGCTGGTAACACGAGACACAACCGAGCAGGAACTAGGCTTCAAGACTTCTGGCTCGTGCCTCGAAATGTTTTCGGTTTTATCCTTGTCCCCAGGTACCTACTTTTTATTACCCTATGCTAATTAACACTTATCCGGGTCATTGCCTACTCGGTCTGTGCTTATGTACCCTAATAAACAACAACTAATTTATGTTTACAGCCTACTTATTCTAATCTCATTTGCTAAATATGTACATTTATTTGGGATAATCTCGGATAATTCAAAGTATAATTTATATGGCTCGTAAATTCCCAGAAAGCAAAATATATTTGTTGGGGCAGGTACAGGGTGATTCACTATATTTTGACCCCCCTTTACCTTTTTTGTTTTAAGAGTTATAAAAAAATGTGAAATATAAAAGTTGCACGGTTGTTTATGAATTGTTAAAGTACCTATGCGCATTTTGGACCATATCAATGTCCGATCTGTCAAAATATATTATAACTAAATTTGTAAATCCCTACGTAATTGGAAAAATGCAGAAATGGCTGAAAAATAAAAAACTTCCTTTTCGTTTTTTAATTGTATCTCGCTTATTGTTAGAGATGGACCCAACAAACCCTACATGACTATGCTCAACAGGGAACGTTCTATCCAAATATGTAAAAATATACAGGGTGTTCCATTTAACTTAACAAAGTTAACATCCGCGGCCATTTTGTTTGGACTTCATTGGTTGTTCTACTATCATTTTCGAAAAATTCATAAAGACTCGTGCAACTTTTATATTTCAAATTTTTTTATAACTCTTAAAACAAAATAGTTATAGGGGGGTCAAAATATAGTGAATCACCCTGTACTAAATGTAATTGTAGCGTGCCGCTACAGTGTTTTGGAAAAAAGTACCAAAACATTGTTTTAGAATTCACTAAAGGAAGGCCTGATGCTTTTGGTTCCAGAGCAGCATACTCTTGATCAGAAGCAGAAATGAGTATTGTCAAACATAGTACACCGTATGCTTGTTTCTGAATTTTTCCACTTTTTTACAATGAAAATATCCAAAGCATTGTAGTTGGTCTGCACGTTTGTCACAAAGGACTGTAATAGAATAGAGAAATTATTAAGTCTGATTATTTGAAATATCGAAATTATAAAAAAATTTAAAATATAATGGGTGTTTGTAATCGACGCCGGGCCTAATCCTCAACCTTAAAACCGTGCAGAAACGTACTATTTAACGTGTAGGCGGACCGACCCCGTTCTAATTCGGTTGGCTTTGCGCTCCGTTCATGCCGTAGGCGTTATTCTTCGGACGTATATTTCACATGGATCGGGCTTTTTATAACAAAATTACTTTTAATATGCAATCTGTTGCTCCAGAGGCTGCTCATTATGTCACAACCGCTCGACGAAACGATTAGGACGTTTGCGTGGCGTGCAGCGCCGCCGAATGTTTTTGCCCTCCTTTCGAATGCCCCTTGGAGTGGACACTTAATTTTTTCAACAATAACACGTTTAGTTTATCTTACTCAGGAATATTTCCATCCGACTGGGCATTCCTTGCATCCGAATATAATTTTTACTAGTCTTTCGAACCAACCCGACCCCTCATTTATTTATTCGAATTTAACACCGCTAATACAAAACCAGTTCCATTAACTCTAGTTACTGTGTCTATTTAAGAACTATGCGTCAGTCCGTCTCGAGTTGCGAAGCGACAAATTGACGGGAGGTTAATTAGAAAAGTCTTTACCGCCCCTGTGGCGAGTAAAGACGTTCACGTGTCAGGCACATCCTGAACGCCCGTCCGTCGGCGACCCTGGTAACAGGACACGGCCAAATGAAGTTATGCCTGCTCTTGAAAGTCTAAATGTTACCACTGATGACGTCCACTTAGTGTACACAGAAAGTTAAATCTAATAGATTACTACCGTCCCGGTTTTCCGGGACACTTACAGGCACTGAAAAGCGCCGAAATTATGCGGCACTGCAGAAATAATTTAAAATATTTTTTTTACTCAGGGCTGCTAAATTTTAAGCGAAAATACCTACGTGCTTTTGACATTTCCCTAATTTGGTATGGTTTTACCTAAATACCATTAATTATTTTGAGGGCGAAATTGTTGAAAAAATTCATTTCTCATTATTGATTACTGCTCGAGTTTTTTGCAAGGTTTTAGCTATGTTCCGTCCAAATTAGGTTAGTGCAACTCTCTTGGTTTCGAGAATACAATACATATGTATGTTTTCAGCCAAAAATTGAATAATTCCAAATATTTAGAAATTTCATCACCAAGAACGGCGGTGATATTTTTCGCATTGTATTTACTTGTTAAGTACTGTCCAGCGGCGGGGTACGAACATTACTAAAAAAGGTTAAAAAAAACATGTTTTTACAACGGAATTTGAAAAATAAACTACTGTTATGTGTTTCTAAAGATCAAAGGAAGCCTCATTTAAAAAATATACTGTGTGTGTGTTTTCTAGCCTCAAAACCTACACTTTTCTATAAAAAAATCTAAGTTCTCTTATTCCGTCTTTATATGTCAAACTTTCCTAGACTATAACTACAATTGGTACTTTCCGAATATGAATTTAAAAAAATTTGCGTTGTTTCCCACTTAATTATTTCTGCTATTTTAAGATTCCCATTTCTTGCATTACGAAAGGATAAGCGATGTTTCGAGCGTGCTTAATTCCTGATTATTGGCTGTCAATCACAATGAAATATATTTTCATTATTTGACTTCGTTTCCTCTGTCTCATTGAACACTGAAGGATTAGCGCAAAAGGTCGACGGTAGACGGTCGTTTTCCTTATTACAGCAAATACGAAATTATACAGCGACCGTATTCCGCGAAAATTCCGCCCCGAGATGAGAGGATTTTTTCCTCAGGGAATTTAAGCTTTCGGTTTTGAAATTTCCACCGGTGGCCCGAGGCTAGGCTGTGATAAGTTAACAAATTAATTTTATGTGTATAAATCGAGCCGGGAGACACAGGGGCACAAGTCATCATCTTGGAGTGCCTTTGTACTTAATTAGGTAATTCAGTTCGGGATCCTCGAGCGTACGTGCACACAGAGTAAGATAATTAAATAATGAATATGAACGCGACGGTAATGGTAATTAAAATCATCCATACCACTCGACCCTTTGTTAAAAACAGATGAATGCCTTGAAGGTTGCGCCAGACCCATTTGAAAAACCACCTACCTGTAATTACACAACGAAAAAATGCAGTACGCTTCACGTACACGAAGGGAACCCGAATGTTACTTACTCCTTTGAAAACATCTGTTTTTGACTTAGCTCGGAACGAGAAATTGTTAAATTTTGCGACAACAAAAGCAATACCTACGCTTTGTTGTGGCATTACACGAATATAGTGGCAAAACAACGTTGGTAGTAAAATTATTATTTTTGCAAAAAAACATTGCTTGATTTTTAGCAAAAGTGATAATTTCAATCATTCGGATGACAATGAAAGAAAATCGCTGTGGTTTGAACTCTTGAGGGTTTATTTGAGGTAAAAAAAAATTCAAGTTTCAATTTCAAGTTTAACCTTTTGAAAATTTAGGATTGTTTTTATCACATAATTGCTGTTTAGAAAATAATTATTTTCCCGCCCCTTGGAAAACAGCCATTGGGACACCTCGTCCTAACACCAATTGTGCTCTCTCATTTTCCCACAACAATCTTGTGTTCTTAGACTATTGTGTGCTAAATTTATTTTAGTTGGCTTCTCTTGTGACTCGGTCTTATTAGTTAATTCTTACCTTAACAGACGTACTCAAAAAATTTATAGAAATAAACAGCTTTTCTGATAGTTTTGATATTACCTCAGGAGTACCGCAGGGCCCAGTGTTGGGACTTGGCTATTACTGTCTTCGTGCAACAGAATTTATTAACGAAGATTTACAGTTACAGTGTGATTTTTACAATTTTACAGTGCGATTTTTACAGTTACAGTGTGATTTTTACAATTTTGCAGTGTGATTTTTACAGTTACAGTGTGATTCACAGTTACAGTGTGATTTACAGTTACAGTACAGTATGAACTTACTGTTGATCGTAATTAAAAACTTGATCTTTTAAAGTCTCGGTTAATAAGATAGTTTCTAGCTAGACTTTGCCATCTCAGAATGATATATGTACTTATGATGTATATTATATTACTGTTGTAATGTTTTTTTACTGTACTGTAATGAATATATTTTGTATGCTTGACTAGATTTGTGACCGTTTTTTTGCTCAAAATGAAGTTCCCCAGTAATACAGCAATTTTGCGAGGAATTTTTTCCTTGTCTTTGAGCAATACTTAATAAAGAATTTCTTTCATTATGGGATTTGTGTATCTGTATTTGCGTCTCGCGTGGGTGTAGTTGTAGAAGTTTGATTTTTAAAAGCTTTGTTTCGCAATCAGCTGCCAGTGGCATCACTTCAGAGAATGATTTTTACCCAAACGGGAATGCAATCAGGCAAATTGGAAAAGCGTACCCGACTACAAATATTTCTCACCCGGACCCACATCTCGAATTGTTCTTATTTTACTGCATCATTTAATGGAACGTTTTGAAATTTCAATATCAATGTCGGTTCCCCCTGAATGTTGCTTGTATAGATTATCGATTGCGTTAATATTTTATGATTCTTTGTATTTAACCTGTAACTTGAGGGAGGAAAAGTTTCGGATTTTGCAGTACTTAACTGAATAAATAATAAAACCTTCGGTTTTTCGTAAAGGTCCTTAAATAACTTCTTAATAAAACTGGGAAGTTTGTAAATATTATTTTGTAAATTTTATGTCGGTAAATTACTTTATTAACTCGAGTTGCCGATCCTAGTTTATGAGAAACCTTTAAGCAGAAATACAGAATAACAACAATAACTTTTACACGAGGCGATAAGTTATTTAACAGGGGTTTATGCCGTTTTAGGTGAATTTTAAGCCGGAATGCTGTTAGGGATTATAAAATTTTCCCCTGCCTGGTTAATTCCCTTACGAGCATCGCTCTTTATACAGACGTACTAAAAGCAAAACCTCTTGTCCGAGGACACTATTTAAGGATTTATGTGCAGCTCGTTCTGATTTTTTAAATGTAAAATCACTCTGGCGGTTATAAAATGTCGTTTTAAAAAAGTACCCATTTCTTTTTCTATAATAGTATCGGGTGTTCCAAAATGTTGCCAACGAAAAAAAAAGACAGCCTGACAGTTAAGCGTTATCAAAAATTGACCGCTACACGAAAGAACAACGCGTTTTCATTGTTGAGCAATATTTTGCGAGCATTTTGGGACACCCTATATGTAGATGTTAATCATGAAATCACCCTGGAAACCCGCATATAACGTGTTTAACCAATCGAACAAAAATTGAACGTTTTTTTAATAGAGCAAAGCGGAAGAGTAAACGAAACAGCCAAACAGTACGGTTTTAAATTTTTTATTGTATATTAGCCATCATTTTAGTAATATCGCAGATCGTATATCCGGTTCGAGTTGCTTAAATTAAATAAAACTGTGAGTGGTTCGCTGGACGGTATTGCTAATAACGTTTATTTATTAAATAAATACGCTGCACATTTTCGCTTTATCTCTTTTCAAATATAATATGGGCAGCACAAAACCAGTCCCGTCCAATAGGAACAAGGGGTATTGTTGCGTTGCTAACCCGGAACGCCATTTTGATCGAAAAGTGGCACATTGTAAGGAGTAATAACAATTTCCCCAATTATCGCAATTACCTGACGTAGTTCAGAGAACAGAAAATTAATCCGGAATCGAAATTATCACGTCCGCCGTCCTAAGTTATCCATTGATCCGCACTTCGATACAAACAGTCAATTACGATGACTTAAAATCAAATAGACGAACTGATTTACCAGAGCGCGAATTCAGAAAGGTGTTTGTTATCGAGTTCCGACTATTTTGTGTGCAGCTAACTCTCTACGCTATGCACATACCCACATCACAGATTCATAGATATACGGGGCGTTAGTCGGTATTTCTTTAAATAACATAAATATAAAAAAACATATATGCAACCGTTGAAACGCTTTGAAAAAAGGATGCGTAATTATTTACTTTAGAAAAAAATGGCCAAATCGTCACAAAAATTTTCCTACCCCCCTATTTTCGAGGGTGCTGAACACGTACCTGAAATTATTTTTATGCAGTCGAATCTAGTTTTCGAGAAAAACAATTTTTTAAAATCCAATCTAGACATTTCACAGAACACCACGCACAACACTACTTTATGTATCTTCCAGAATATCTGTAAAAAAAATATGCATATGACTTGTCCTACGGAAAAAATGTAAACAACTATTATTGTGAAACATTTAGTAAATTTCAAGACAATTGTTTTCCAGTTTTTAAATAAATTAATTAAAATGTATCGATTTTGTAGTACGAAGATAGTGTTGTGCTTAAATTTTAGCGCGAATTTTAGTAATGATGAATCTCTTAAGACAGGAACTTGACTTTTAATCAAATTATGAATTAAAATACCCAAAGATTCACTTCATCCAAATAATCATACGTATTAAAAATAATTTAGGTACTTACGAAAAAACAAAATTCAGTAATTTTATCCGTCGCGCCGTTGTCACATTGCTCGATATGAATTTTATCGAATATTAAATTTATTACAATGCTAATTATTTTTTAGAATTAAGCTAAAGAAGTTACAAAGTGATAAACGTTGTTTTTTATGGTATTCTATGAGATTTTGATAATTTTTTTTTCTCGGAAATGGTTGAGTTTAGGACTCAGGTTTTTTTGTTTATTTTAATGTATTCAATCGTCTGTTAAAATTAAGGCAGTCAAACTTCTAACACCCTGTATTTATGAAACTATTAACTATTATTATTTTATTTAAACATTACATTATAAAAAAATTTCACTCAATTTTACTCAATAGTGTATCAATTTCTGTTCACACCCGATTGAGTGAAATTTTCACTCTATTAGCATGAGTACAACTGAGTGAAACTATTGCATCAGAAATGAGTTTTACTCAAATCTGAGTTATTGCTAACTATCAATTGAGTGACTTTTGACTCTGTTTCGAGTATATTAACAATTCAGAGTTAACTTTTTCTCCGTTTATTTAACCAATTCGAGACTTAAAATATTGTCTTTAATTATTGCAATTAAATCACTTCATTTAAATACAGTTTTCACTAGAATAACCAGATAAACCGATACTTGTCCAACACCAAAGCACACCATACGCCATACTGCCATCCACCACCCACGGTCACGAGATAACCTAATGAGACGATGAGAACAGACAAAGACAATGCGTCTGGATGTGAAAAAGGGTGGGATACTCAGTAAAGAGGACATTTACTCTGATTTAGGTACAAGTGCACCAAATACGTGTTTACGTGAAGAATTTATATAAGGAGTACCCATATTTGAGTGAAAGTACTCAGTTTTAGTTTAAATATAATCACAAGTGAAAATGTACTCAATAATTTCACTCAATTAATTCACTCCCGAACATTTATTGCTTTTACTCACACCGACTTTTTTGCAGTGTATTAAAATGTATTTTCATTTTGTTAGTTATGTATTACCGGAATTATCTTTAAAATAAATTGCGTCGGTCTTAAATCTATGCGTTCACTGCAGTATAAATCAACCGTTTATTCTAATTGTTGTTTTGACGTTACATTACGTATAAGCGTGTGTCTAGTAATCTACTGGGATCTTTTCCGGGAATTCTTGTTGCGGTCCTATTTGGCAAATCTGTATTTTATAGTTAGAAACCTCCTACATACATCTAAAGTACAATGTGGGAGTTAGCTTTAATTAGTTAATTACTAAGTAGTAAATGGTATTTATGTCCATTATTGTTAACAACCTGGACACGGATTTCAAAGGGTGTTTCACATGTATCAAGTTGCCAGTTAATTTAGATGTAACTGGTTGTTAAGATGTCAGAGACAGCAGCGGGGATTAAGGAAGACTTAATTGCCGTGGCGGGGGGGACGTACGTAAAGAAGTGCTACACTTTAGTTTTCCTAGAGTTTATTTTCGAGATAATAAAATAATTGAAAATAGTAGACCAGGGCGGATCTGTTTTGAGGTGGATGTGAGAGCGGGCAAGCAAATTTTTTCTGGATTACCTTCAGTACAACTCACATAATAAAAGTGTAGATCCCTAGATATTGGCGAGGTCCGGAACATTTTCAAAACTGCAGAAATGTTAAAAAAATTTTAAAAAATACCTATTTTATCTGAGTTTTTTACTTATATCTTGGAATCTATGCATTTTGGAAGAATATTGAAGAGGAAAAATGTTTTAGAATTGAATTTTGCATCTTCTAAATCTTATAATTTCTAATGACAATTTGTTGAGGGTTGCCTGAATATGTGACGTCACACTAAGAGTTTATAGTCAATAACTAGTGTGTAATTTTACATAAAATTTATATGAATGCGAAAATCGATACTTGGAAACTCCGTATTAAAAGAATGCGATGGGCGGCATAAAATTTAGAAAGAAAATATACGCTCGGTGTTATTTCGACTCGGTAGAGGAGTATGTGCGGTTGCTAAGAGCAGTAAGACCCATCAAGAACTCCTAATCCTTGTTTCTAATAACAGATTTAGTTCCTGCTTTTCCATCAAAATGAAAAATAAATATCACACGCAAGTGTCTTAAGAGCTTCTTAGAACGTAAGCCTCTTGTTGATGCGAACGCGAAGCGACATTAAAAGATTTTATATGATTTCGTCCAGGCCCAGGATATTTACGCGTTTTTTGTTATGTAAAAATACCGTCCGCTAACAAAACCTTTTGTATTCCCGATCTCACAGGGATAATATGAGTGTTAAAGGAAGATTTGTCCCATCCCTATTACGTAAGCTCCTGCGACACCCCGCCTGGCGGTCGAGGGGACACCCCTATTTACTCGAAAGCACGTTTTTATATACAGAATGATTTCCCTCCGAACTCACTGCACCAAAATAGTGTTATTCTACGTTTCTCCTCCGAACAATTTCGTTTTACAATATCAAATCTCAAATATTGTTAATAAAACTGGTCACTACACGGAAAGAAATTATAATATTATTGGGGTTCTCTAGTTTGAGCAAATCCCGTGGCAATTGTAATAATCTATAAAAAGTAGTTTTTATTTCAAATTCTTTATATATATATTTTTTTTTAATATTTGGGATTTGTTCTGTAATACTATATGAGTATTCTTGAAAAATTGGAAGGTGGCACTATCACATATTGAAATGGAAAGAATATTAAATAAATTTAAAAATATTTATTAATGCAGTACTTAAATGACATAGAGAACTAAAGCAAAATATAATTATTTTAATTATAATAAAGTCAAGCAATGTGAATATTATTTTAAACAAAATAATTAAACAGCTTTCTCGTAGTAACACATTTTTAACATTAAGGCGATGTTTCGCATCGTATTAGCTATGTCCTGTACAAATTTAGTTTCGTGCAACTCTCTCGGTTTCAAAAATACTATACCTATGTATGTTTTCAGCCAGGAAAATTGAATGATTCCAAATATTTCGAATTTTCACCACCAAGAACGGCGGTGACAACATTTTTAACATTAAGGCGATGTTTCGCATTGTATTATCTATGTCCTGCCCAAACTTGAATTATTTTCAATAGAGGCCCCATGAATTTAGTGTATAATAATTTTTCTAAAAAACAAAAAGTGAGTTATATTTCTACATCCCCTGTAAAGATAGGTTTTCGGCGTCATAAATAAATTTTAGTCGCTCCATACAAATTGCAGTGAATTGATTCGTTTATGAATACAATCCGCAAGCGATTTAATATAATTATATTTATGAATGAACCATATTTGTGGTAGGTCAGTTGAAGCCTTCGCATCTCTCGGCGTTGAAAGTAGATATCGATTGGAGTTTACTATTTGCTATTTATACAAAATCCTCTTACAGGCTAATAGCTCTGTTTATGCTGCACGCGGTTTCATATCTACATTAAATTTTGGTATAGTCGAGCAGATAGCCGTGAAATTGTATCTGAAGTATACTACCCATCGAGAAAACATTCATTCTTGTCCCTCTGCCTGTACCCTTCCATTTTTATAACAATCATTTTACTACGAGATGGATGTTTTTCTTTTCATTTACCGACATTCCTTAAAATAAGGACAACGTAAATAGGTACCAGGAATGAAAATTATGGAAATTTACATTGAATTCAACGCATTTTTAAGGGTTTTTATACGCAAAAAATGTAAATGAAAAGAGTGTACAGGGTTACCCACATAATCTACGCCCCTTGTGTTTTTATAGAAAAAATAACAAAGACCAAAGTTCTAGGAAATTTTCTTACTTTTTCGAACACGTCCAGAAAATTAATCCAGAATTATTATGCGAAACTAGGGCCGACCCTGCGTCGTCCCACTTATTCAATTGTTTCTTGCTCTCGTCCGTTTACGTTGTTTTTTTTTTCAAAACGCCTTATTTAAATCAAGCATAACGCTATTCAAATGCTGGTACCCGGTAGAGTAAGCCCAACGTATGGTTATGGACAAGAAAGACCGCAACGTGTCTTAAATATGGAGGGAGACAATTGTCGAGGGAAACCTGAACCGCAGTACCCGCGCATGTTACCAGAGCAGCTACTGTTTTACATGATAGTTTAGACCGCATGTTGTTGAAAGTAGGCGTTTTTTATGCGCAATTTTCAGGGAGTGTATAGCAGTCTTTTGACGAGTGATTTGGAAAATCTAAGCAAGTTAGAAACAATGTCTCTTCACTGTATCAGTTATACAAGTTTCCTTCAGGGTGTAAGACACTTTACCATGGGCGTAGTTAGGATTTTTGCTTGGGGAGGGCCTAGGGACGATACAAGCTCTATGGAGGCCTCAAAAAAAAAAAAAAAATGCAAAATTGTCATTGAAAAATGTACGGTATCGATTCCACATGATTATTTAACTCTCCAAATAATTCTTAGCAAGTATGCCGTCTGAAAATGATGGTTAATGCAAAAGTTTATAAACAATTACTTGTATTTTGGAATTGAGTTTTATTTTTTTTTCGTTAAGATCATTAATTCCTGTACGGCAACCACTTTTTTGATAAAATATAACCAGAAACTATCGTACTAAATCATGGCCGGTAATAATTAATGGTACAAATTAAAAATTCGAATTAAAAAACAAATAAATAAATTTTGATAATTTACAATATTTTGAAAATTCCTTGTTATAAACTAAAAATGTTATATTCAAAATATTTCTAACCCCTGTATCAGCAGATACGTACGGCGTCACTAAAAAAGTTATCTACGTATCAATCCAATCGCCAAAAACCGGGCCAAAATTTTCCAGGCTTCCAGTATTGCTATTTTTGTACGGCATTAGGTCGAGGTTCATTTTTTTGTATAACTTATATGCTTTAGAAATACGCCGTACAAAAATGTTTTGCCGAAAGCCACCGGTTTAGCTTACCTGTGTACTCACCTGTACCAACAAGAATTGACGGAATAGTTTCTAAAGTTATTGTTATATGTGGTAGTATTGATTTATAAGTAATTCATGCTGGGTCAAATGACCCCTTGAAAGTTTCCGATGGGCTTGTAGTCTAGGAGTAACTCTTGCACATTGCCCGTGCGGTATATCGATTGTTAAGTCCCTTGGGTAAATCCTCATACCAATTTCAGAAGTTCATTACCAGGTGTGTATATTTTACCAAGTAAAATCCAGAAATACTTGAAATCGCGAAATTCTGGAACCTGCCTTTGAAAGAAACTTTATCCAGTAAATTTACTTTCCGAAACTTCGAGACACACACGCACCGACTTAACACTTTAACGACCCGATAAATTTGTGCCGAAATTATATGTTACAGATTTTCTTGATGGAAGTTGCTACTTCCAGAAAAAATTCGCGACAGCTAAATAAGTAGTATTAGCCGATTCAGATGTTAAAGTTTCGTTGACAATTTAACTGGAAAAAACTCGCAAGTACTTAATGAAGTTCTCCCTCTGCAAGCCCTCGAAGTCGAAGTATTCATCATCCCACGGGGAAAACACGTAAAATATAAACACACATCCATGTATATATATAGCAGGCTTTGGTATTTATAGTAATGCTTACAAAGAAAAATCCACCTACTCTGTGGGGGTATTCGGAGCCGGTATTTACTTGTCAAAAGCAAAACCCTGTAATTGGTTACATTATCCGTATGTCTATTTTACAGTTTGAATAAAGAAGGCTTACCAGACACAATCGCGACGTTTCGTAGTGTTTCCAGCTTCGTCATTGTCAACTTATAAATGTTTACGCTTATATCGCTCAGTTTTATTCCCGAAGTTCTGAACGTCTCCCCTCTCCGCGCCAATTGCTCTTTTATTTATCACAACTAGAACCTCAGACGAACAATTATCTCGTTTTTAGCCGATCTTTCGAATAAAGTTCGTATTTATTTGAGGAATGTTGTGGTTTACTATCGTTTCCGAAAAAATAAAACAGTGCTTTGAATACTCTCATATAGAACTAGCTCTGTAACAAGTTTATTTGTTTTTGTAAAAATAAACACTTGTTTTTTGCTAAAAAATTATGTACCAATTTTTGCAGTGTCGCTATACAGCGTATGTCACATATTTGGGAACAAGATTTAAGATGTTTATATATTTTTTTAAAGAATAACACGGCCTTTATACAGGGTGTTTTGGAAAAAGTACAGTAAATTCAGTGACATTTGATGGCATAACATTTTTGAGGTTATGTTTTTTACAGTGCATGCAATGTAAATTTTAATTTGGCGTAAAATGCACCGTTTTGATAAAGAACACAATCAATCGTCCTGTAGTAAATTAGCTTCTACTTCTCACTATACAAAGTGTTCGGGAACGACCGTACTTCAGTGGTAGCGTAGAACAAGTTACCTTACTACAAGTTTGTTACCTTAAAACGGAATAGAGAAAGAACGATTACTTTTTAAGGATACCCGGTATATTAAAGAATATAAGCCGATTGGCAAAAACAGCGCGTTTCTAACAATTGCAACAAAATTTTTTTACGTAAAATTTTTATTTAATCACACTTAGCTGCAAAATATTAGTGACACACTCTAACAGTGTTTTTCAAATTTGTATGTTGACTTGAATACTGTTCCCGTTTTATTTCAAGCTTGTAATATTTTCTTCCCATGATTATGTGTTATTCTTGCAACTGTAATTAATGTAATGATTGTTTAAATAAAATTTCTGTGTAATATTTACCTTCAACAGATTTTAATTCGGGCCCGTTGAATTGTTTGGAATTTTTTAATGAAAAAAACGAAAAAATCATTACTGTAGAAATTTTGCATTTTGCACTTTTTTAAAGTGAGGTTTTTTTTGTCTGCATTTTTCAGATTTTTGGTTAGGCAAAAGTATTTTCATAAAATTGTATTTTATTATTATTTATTTGCATTTTATTTTTATTGTATTTTTGTAACTGAATGATTATAATCAATTTTTTTTAAATTTTTTTCACAAGCGGCAAAATACCTAATAAATAAATAAATAACTTCAGTAAATACCTCATTTTTAAGGAGTCGCATTGGACTATAAATGAGATTGAATTCAATTAAAGTACTCGATAACCATAACATAAAAAAATAGTGACTCGAGAATGGTCCGTTTTTTTAAATAAACTGCATAAAAGAGTTCTAGTTTCTCAGAAACACTACTAGGAATTAAAATAGTGATCGATTTTCGCGAATATCCAGTGATATCATTTATTTATCAATTAAATCTATGTCTTTCTGTTTAAGTGATAGATATAAATTCAATCAGCAAATAAATTTATTTGGGAGAGGGGATCGAAACTTTTTCTGGCCCATAGAGTACAACTAACGCCCCTACGAACTACGCCAAAATTAGTGGCAAGCAATTACTTATTTATTATGCCAAAAAAAGTAACACTGACAATTTTTAAGTTGAGAAAAACTTTCAGAATCATTGAGAAATTTTAAAATAAACTTCTAATTTTGTACATCCTGTATCTCTTTAACAGTCGGTATTTCATTTCAAAGCATGTTTGGCCCAATCATCATACTTTATAGCTTCTAGCATTTCCATATCCGAGATTTACCATTCTCAGTGAATCGCCCTGTATAAGAAATACAATTTTCTAAAACTCTGCGTATAGTTTCAGCGCCAGTTAGTTAAAATTAACAACCCCGATCTATCCACATTCCTAGTTTATTTTGCGTAATACACGTATTAAAAGTATTAAATTATCTGCGGACTCTGTATGTTAATTATTATTAATTTGCTCTCCGGGAAAAAAATAAAGCGTTTTGGTACCTACCTTTTTTACTATACTTTCTAGAAGATGTAGAATTCCGTTATTCTGTTTTGTAAGGAATAATTGCACCGTTTTAATTGTTATTCGAGGAAATGTGTCGGTTGTAGTTTAAAATATATTTTCCCACTAAACGTGCTTAAAAATGTAGAGGTTAGGTTCGGCGAATTGTGCCGATATATCTTGTTTTGACTGGGGGACGAGTGCAGACGTCCAGCAAATGGGAGAAATATATCCGGTGCAGTACATCAACAGTACTGATTAGCCGGTTGAATGGAAAAAGAAAACTCGACGGAAACGGGCATGGGCGGTGCACAGTTAGGGGTAGAGCCAATGATTTGTGAGTATCGAAACGGGAGGGGAGGGACGTTCATTTTCAAAAATCAGTGGGGGGCCGCAGGGGACCGCGTGGATTGTGTCGGAAAAAAAGAACAGGTTAGAAAACGCGCCAAGTTTTTGGGGGTGTCAAACCGAGAGAGAAACACATAGGCCGACAAGGAGTGCCAGCGGAGAGAGATTCTGCCCAGGAGCAGCCCGGGTGGCGCAAAACCGGCATCGCAACCCCATTCTGTGAAGTAGTCTTTCACCACCCCTCCTGCTATGAAGTCGTAAGTCGACGACTCGAAAACATTGTGTACGTATATATCTGCTCACGCTGGCTGTCCTGAAGCTCATTCGCACACGATGGCATTGCACTTGGTACACCCATACAGCACCAGGCAGTGTTAACTTAGCACCTTTGTACTTGCACTAGTATTCAAATTTTCCGACAATGATTTTTATTTAATTGTTGCACTTTTTATAATACATATACATAGCACAAGTAGTTTTATATAATCTTCTTCGAGCCGATAGCTTCAAGGGTCCCACTTAGCAAGGTAAGAATTTTTTTATTTCATATTGGTGTTTCACTTTCGCGTTATTTTCAACTTTGTTTTTAATATGGTTTATCCACGTGTCCCAACGATATCGTTGCTGTTCCATGAATGCCTCTACTGGTGTTGTAACTTTCTTTAACTTCGTTCAACTTTTTGCGACAACTTTCAATTAACTTTTTCCCGAGTCGTGCATATAGAAATACGGCCCTCGCTCGCGCCGATTCTAACGTCTATTCTTTCCTTTTTTTACGTTTTTTTGTCGAGAAGCTGACGTGTTTCCAAAATTGTTTATTTCAGTTTGAGTCTGTTGGAATTTTTTACTTGGACCAGCAGCCGATTTCTTTGATTTTTTTTTTGTTTTCTGAAATCACGTTCCTTTCAGAATTGTTTGTCACCCACATTTCATTTCTTATTTGAATAAAATGCATGGTTTTTAATTATCATTATTTATTTATTTATTTTTCTCCTAGCAATCATAAAGTTACTATACTTAGGTACTAGTATATTTTTATTTCATTTAATTAATAAATTATTTATTTTTTCTTGGACATGAAACAGTTTTATATTATTTTTTTATTTATCCCCATGACCAAATTCTAAATAATTTACAGTATCACAAAGTGACTTTAAAATAATAATCAGTCACATCTAAGTTAAAGCTTAATAAAATATTTTTAATTTTTTTTAACCTAGTTTTATTTTGTTACTTAGGAATTAAATTGAAAGTGCTGTTTTTTTTGTAACAAAAATAAAACAACGCTCCGTTCAAGATTAAGTGTCTATAAATTTTTATTTTCTCGCAATAGATATAGGGTGTTCCGATTTATAGGTGTCAAATAAATAAAAAACGTAGTAGCTGAAATATATATTTTTTAATAGACTTTAATAAAATGCATATTATTTTACTCGTAAATCTGAACACTCGGTATATTTTTATAGATTACTGAAGGCGCTAGACATATATTTTTAAGGGCAAAAACAGTAGGTTTAATATTTTACTGTATCTTGATGAAAGTGGTAGAACTTAAAATATTCTATTACATCATATAACATATGAATCGTTTTTAGTTATCTAAGCCTACTTTTTATTAATTAAATCTGGTGTCGAATTTGAGAAAAATTGGTTAGCGAATTTTTTTATTAAAATTTGAATACGCCACTGGATGCACCTCCTCAATGTGGTTTGTACCAAATTTCGTAATTAAAAAAAAATATTTATTGCTCATTGTAATTTAAAAATTTGCCGTTCTTCCTAAACTGGATAAATGATTTAAATAAACAAGTAAAATGCTCATTTAATGTGTTTTTCTAAAATGTGCAGTTGCAAATCACAAAAATAAATTTAAGAATATGGTTCAATTTTTTTTGCCTATGGCTTGTGTCATTATTTATATTTGTAATTCGTATATAATTGGTTCAACCATTGAAATTAAAAATTATTGTTTAATTTGGAACTGCACATTTAAGAATTTTGTTTGTTTATTTAATTTATTAGTTATTAATGATAAAACCTTTAATATTAATTTTACAATGAGCATTAATTATTTTTCCTCGAACTTTGCTACAATTTACATTAAGAGGATACGGACTCCAGTGGTGTAGTAAGAATTTAAATAAAAAAATCGCAAACTAATTTTTGTCAAATATGACGCCGAAAACATAATTAAAAGTAACTTAATAACCGACGATAAACTCAAATCATATGCGATTTAACACATTTTTTTAAGCTCCATCTTTCCAAAAAAGAAAACGAATTAAATTGGGCAAATTACAAAGGTATTTCCATTTAAAATGGGTCATACTGTATATTCATTTATTTATTTTTATTTTGCAGGATGATGTTAGTTTATTTTGGACGTAATATATTTTTTTTGTTTGTGAAATGTTGCTTATTTAGGGCAAAGTTTATTTGGAGTTTATTTTACTGTTCTTCTTTATATGAAAAATTTCACCTACTTATAAAAAAGGCGTAGTATGTGAATTATAATAATTTTATTAAAATATTAAATATTTATTTATGGAATATTTAAAGTTCCATACAGTCGGTAGTCACACCCCCTTAAAGATTTACTGCCTATAAAATCATCTTCTTCTTCTATATTAGAAGGCCTAGTATTTATATGTATTTGGTGTAGAACACTAAAATCAATAGAGCTACCCGTTTTTCTCTTATTGTTTTAGTGCTTTTTACCGTGATTTTTTTTAATTTGTTTTTTGATGTAACAAAATAATAAGTACAGAATATTATTATTAGATAAACAGAAAGAATATAAAAATGTGTCACAAATAAAAATAACCATGTCAAAATCCATAAATCCTTAGATTTCTTAATTTTTTATTCATTTTTATCAGAATAATATTGGAGCCGTTTTATTAAATTTTCCTCCCATATAACAATGAACGTTTTAAAGGGTCACTTGCATAACATTTTATATAGGAAATTTTCTTGTGATATCAAAACTGTACTTAGAAAAACATTTGAACGTTGCAAACTTATACTTTTTTTACACAACGTCCTGTATATTTTTACATGATATATTGTGTGACAGGTCTATCTCTAATAATAAGAGAGACACGACCAAAACAGTCTAAAGAGATTATAGTTAGCATACTCTTTTGACCGTAGCTTCCTTATTATTAGAGATAAACCAAACCTTACATCTTTGCAACGTTGAGGAAATATTCCTTCCAATTATGTAAAAATGTACAGTGTATTCTATTTAAACTACCCCGCCCACCTGCAGTTTTTTTTTTCTATAATGTTTGGTTTTTCACAATGAGAAATTGGTATTTTTAGGGAACACAGAAGGCGTTTTGTTTCAGTGTTTCTTGAAACAAATACGTGGTTCTCATTGCGAGTATTTGTTATTTTAAATTTTCGGAGGAAATAACAAATACATAATAATATTCAGTCGTGTCATAATGTCTCTGTTATTTAGGCTGTGAAAAAAATTAATTAAAAAACCTTTACCTCAAAGGGATCGATCAAAGGCTGTTTTTATTAAATTATTTTTGTTTAATCGAACATATCGCGCTGAAAAAAGCGGAAAACAAGAAATCACATCCCTTTATAGCGTCTTTAATTTAATTAACGTTTCGAAAATCACTTTGTTTTCGTGTGCAGATGACGTTTGTTTTTTGTTTGTCTGTTTTTTGTGCGAAATTTTTCGTTAAACAGAAATAGTTTAAGGAAAACATTACTTGATACTCGAGTAAACAAAGGGGGATGTAAAAGTGTGCCCCAAATAAATAACTTCAGACGAAATTCGTCCTTCATTTTTATTTACCTTTTCGAAATAATCGTCGTTTTATTAAGTTCTCCTCTCATACGACATTCATAATTACAGTGTAATTATGTATTGTATTTACTTTAGGAGTAATATCTTTTTATTTGCGAAACAAAAAAATGGCGTAAGTGGACAAGAAAAATGTCCAAGGCAGCGTTACTTGTGTACCATGTAAACATAATTATTTAATATTTGGAGTTCCCACTTATTACGAGAAGCAGCATTAATTAATACACAAAGCAAACAGCTTTAAAAATTGCTTTTGCCCCAGCTGCTCCTAATTAACACTTTCTTTACATATCTTCTCCTTCCCGTACTTTTACTGCAACATACCGAGTACTCACTTTTAATTTTAACTCGTTTGTAGCAAGCTTAACAGGCAACCAATGGAGTGTGTTACAAAGAAACGATAAAACAACAATCGAAACGGGGAATTAGATCGTTTTTAAAGTTTCGTAATTAACTCGGGACGTGTCGGGAATTGGGATAACGAAAGGTTTTTGAGGCCTATCTCTGATCGATATTTTAATGCAGTGAATCATCAACATTGGGTTAGTAAACACTTTTTAATGAAGGGAATGCTAATCAGCGACATCACCACCCGCATATAACACACACGGCAATGCCCACTCGAAAATTCCCTATCTGTCAAACCCTTTGTTTCACGTTGGATTAAAAATGTTGTAAAGATCAATCTTCCGAGGAAAATAAATTGTTTCGATGTTAATCAGAAATGCTGAAAATAGATAACGCTATTTTTGTTCCGAAGTTTTTTTAACCTTGTTTTTAATTTTAAACAATTTAATAGCAGCTCGCGAGCTCGCACAGAAACCATCCAGACAATAAAAAGGGCAGGTCAAGGATTCCTGATTAAGCTAAAGAATGCAATGTAAGTCTGTAAATTCCTGCGACCATACAGAGGTATATAATAATTCAGTCTTAAATATTGTACATACGTCCAATTTTTCTTAAATAAACTTTTAATTATACGTTTTTGTGTCCGTGTGCTGCCTACACGTCTCTTGTGCAGAACAAATGTTTTCCGACTTCGTTTTCTTTTCCATGAGAAATTACTTTTAGAGTCCCCCCAACAGTAATTAAAAACTTAACTCGATAAAAACTTGGAAAGTCTCTTAACGGCTGAGTTTTATACATTTCGGTGCAATATTTTAAACTCGACAACCGCCGCGCGCTTTTTTAGTCACTTCATAAAAATACACATTTGGATATTGAGCAGTGGCATCGCATTCGTGTTTTAAATGTGGGGGGACTCTCATTTTTTTTGCCCCACCATTATTTTTGGTTCTACACTTATTTCATGGCCTACTATGATGAAAAATGTATTAAAACACGATTTAATTGAATCTCCTTTGTTTAAAACTCTAAAATTTTGTTAAATGTGTACACCGTCCATTTTGCTATAGGATACACTAAATCTCAGACATTCTTACAAAATTTCTCTCTATTAAAGCTTTTGCTACCACGATACTGTCAAAATCTTGAAAATGATTACAAATTTTCTAGAAATTATTCTGGGGTACTGAAAAAATATATATACCTCACCTCAAATTATTACAAATATAAACTTTATTTAAACAATGATTGCATGAATTAAAAATGCAAAAGCAACACACGTAAGTACAGGAATAAAGTACAGTTTAGATATTTATTCGTTCAAGCGAATTCATTTATTGTAATTTATTTCGTTAAGCACAACCAGGAGATTCAATTACACTTAACACGCTTGCATATGAGATAATTAAATCTAACTAATCTAATAAGCCACAGGTGTTATTGTGCATATCCAGTTCTATCTCAAATTTCCATAAAGAATTTTAAATAAAAACACAAAATATGTTTTAGTCATTATTTTCACAATATGTACCTGTTACTTTTTATTACAAAAATGGACATAAATTGTAGAATTCAATAGAACATAGATTCAATTTGACTACAATAAAAGTAATACAGTTTTTTTTTGTGGAATGATACGAAAATACCTTTCCAGTTTTTTCCGCGGGCATTTTTTACTGTCTGTCGTTACATTAACAAGGTCCTTCTGACGCAACGACGCAAAACAGCTGGTTCGTTTGTCGGTTGTCTCGCCTATGACACACTGACGAGTCCGAAACCGGTCTGTGCCTGGTGGGTTAAACTGACGAACGACCCTAGCTGTTGCGAGTATAATTCAATGCCGGTAGGGGCATATAGCCCTCGGAGTAGTTATTTCTCGCAACACTGACAATTAAAACATTGTCTTCGCTCTCTATGGGTGGCAGTCGTTCAACAAGTTGGGAGTCAGCACGGTAGGTGGAGCCATTTGCGCTCCCGCCTACAATAAATCTCAGTTGTTGACAAGTGGTTGACAAATTGCCTGGCAGTGCAGTGCAGCAACGCGGAATTTGGTATGATTCCGGTAATTTTAATTTATTATAGACACCTTCTATTAATCATTCATATTACAATTGCGAAAGGGAGAATTAAGAGGGATATTTTGTTTACTAATATTATTGCAACATGGCATTTTGGAGACCTTTTGAACCGGAACAAAACGAAATTCACCGTCAATATAATAAAATTGTTTGAGGACATAAATAATTAAAATATGTTGTTGGCTAAACGCTACAAATTATTATAGTTTTTTACCTTTAGCAGAAAACGCCTATGAAACTCATTAAAGACTATGATGTCTGATTTATTTTTTATTTTATGTTAATGAAATTGGAATAAGAATAGATATTTGTATAACGAGTACACTAGGAAAAGCGTGCAGTTGCCGATTTATTCGAGTGCGAGTTATTCATATTCCCGTTGCTCAGTTTTTTCTGGGTGTGGTCGAACGATATTTTAGAAATCTTAGATTTGAAGGGGGTCAAGTTTAGGAATTCTGGATGTAAGGGTGGCAGCATACGACCCAGTGGAGCGAGAAACAAAAAAAAATTGCGAGGAAAATGGCTTTCTCGCGACCTAATATGCCGAAAATAGATGTTTGGTGGTCGGTGCTTCCCGGATATTGATAGAATCCTTAACCATGAAATGAAGATACTTGCGAGCGGATTTACTCCTGGAAATCCTTTTGAACTGCGTTATATCCCCGAAGCTAATTACCGGATGGCCATTCACCGCAACGTTTCTTATTCGAATGCCTTTGAAAATTCAACGAGCGCTATTATAGATATACGGAAATGCAGTATTGTTTCAAACGCTGCCTAAAGGCGTAAACAAATCGTTTCCCCGGCTGCGCTTTTGAACAAGCACGAAGCGAATTGCAAGTAAGTCTTCCGTGCAGCCGTTTTCCAGGCACGATTCTTCTGAAATGGGATACGCAGTTGGGATATATAATTCATTCCGTTAAATATAATATCGGATACGTCCCCCTCGCCCTCTTTTGTTGGAACAATGTATTATTTGATATGTCACGTCAGGTTTCTCCCGCATTTCATTTATCGGATGGACCGTCTCAAAATTTTATCTCTCTAAGTGCTTCCCCGCGACAGATCAAGATAAGAAGGTACAGTCCCTTCTTACCTTTGTTTTGCGTCTTTGCCCGGAATTAAATTTCCATTTCGTTGATGCACAAAGTGGCATTTATTTAAAGAAAATTTCCTAAGTTGGGTTGATATTCGCCGATGTTTTGAATACCTACAAAGCATATGGTGTATCTTTGTCGGTATTTGTAATTGTTACTACACCTTTAGGATGTTTTTTTCTCAAAAGAGAAAAAAAAAACAATTTTCGGATATATCTTCATAAATTGATGTTCAATTGTTTTTCTTATTTCACAAAATCTTTCACTTATATACCTATGTCTACATCTTGTTCCATTCATATAAATCATATATCATGTAGGTATATATAAATGCGTTTTCTTGTGAATCTTCCTTTTTTGTTTACATTTTCGGATTCACTAAAAATCTGCAACGGTTTATTAAAAGCTTGGTACCACAGACTATGAGCTAATTTTTGCTGGAATACCTTCACTACAACTCACATAATAAAAGTGTAGATCCCTAGACCTGGGCGAGGTCCGGAACATTTTCAAAATTGCAAAAATGTTAAAAAAATTTTAAAAAATACCTATTTTATCTGAGTTTTTTACTTATATCTTGGAACCTATGCATTTTGGAAGAATATTGAAAAGGAAAAAAGTTTTAGAATTGAATTTTGCACAATACACTAGTTAAAAATGTTTAAATTTATTACCGATGTTGCAAAATAGCAGTAATTAATGAAAAAAAGCAAAATAATCAAGTTTTTTTGGATAATTTTTTTTTAAATATTTTAATTTCTCCGAGGGCATTCTAATTTTGGTAAAAAAAGAGTATAATAAAACAACACATCAAACATTAAAATCGGTCCTATAGTTTTCGCAAAATAATTTTTTGAAAAAAATTTTGAAAAAAAATTAGCGAATTTTCAAAATGTTGCACAGCCTCAAATAAAGCATCTATATATTTGAAAATTTTTTCACATAGAAAATACCGCTCATACTTTCAAATGATTTTTGAAAAATTGAAATCGCTTGATTAGGACGGCTACAGCAAATTTTTAAAGTTAAGCTGTCAAGTTTTATTATTAAACAATTAGATTACATTTATCAATTTGCCATTTAGTTTTTTTCAAAAACTATAATTTTAAAGTACTCGGAAAGACGCTTCTTTTAAAAAAAAAGTTAAATTCCGTTTATTGGTTCTCGAGATATAAGCGGTCAAAGTTTATCGGCATTTACCGTTAATTTATAAACAATTTTGCAATAATCTTTGATCCAGTGGCTTTGTTTTTCCGAAAAAATTGCATTATCTCGGCTTCTAATGGACCAATTTCGATCTTTTTTTAATCCGATGTCTCGCGAGCCAAGGAATTCGAATATCGTAATACCAACTGTATGATTTGCACATATTTTGTTATAAACAAAGTTTATTATTTATGCATTAAATATACTGTATATTTTACCCTATGCTATTGCATTTTTGCAATGAAAAACTTTGTTTACGTATATATTTCAACACTCTGAATATGAATATATTTAGTTATAATTATTACAATTATTTAAATAATTTTTGTTTAAACCAATTAAAAAAAAATATTTCGAAATTAATTTTTTTGTTAAATACAGATAAAATTAAGAAAATATAGTACTTTAAAATTATAATTTTTGAAAAAAACTAAATTGCAAATTGATAAATGTAATCTAATTGTTTAAAAATAAAAAAAAGAGTGTTAACTTTAAAAATTTACTGTGGTCGTCCTAATCAACCGATTTCAATTTTTCAAAAACCACTTGAAAAGTAAAGCGGTCTTTTCTATGTGAAAAAATCAAGTATCTAAATGCTTGATTTGAGGCTGTGCAACATTTTGAAAATTCGAAAATTTTTTTTCAAAAAATTATTTTCCGAAAACTAACCGATTTTAATGAAATTTGGTTTGTTGTTTTATTATACTCTGAAGTTTATTTTACCAAAATTAGAATGCCCTCGGAGCAATTAAAACATTTTAAAAAATTATCCAAAACACTTGATTATTTTGCCTTTTTTCCGTCAATTATTACTATTTTGCAACATCGGTAATAAATTTAAACATTTTTAACTTACAGTACATTGTGCAAAATTCAATTCTGAAACTTTTTTTCCTCTTCAATATTCTTCCAAAATGCATGGGTTCCAAGATATACTTAAGTAAAAAACTCATTTTTGCAATTTGCAATTTTGAAAATGTTCCGGACCTCGCCCAGATCTAGGGATCTACACTTTTATTATGTGAGTTGTACTGAAGGTAATCCAGAAAAAAATTTCTTGCACCCTCTCACATCCACCTCAAAACAGATCCGCCCTGGTCTACAATTCATTTTTCCCGTTGTCGTCTTTTTGGTGAACTTCTATGTGCTTGATCCTTGTTATGTTTAGCCGCAACACGATTAAGGACGTTCGCTAGAGATAGCGAGGGGAAACATTTGCGGAGCAAGGGGAAACTAGCGATGAGTGAAGACTTGACAACGCCGTACGGGTCTTCAATGTGTGAGTGTTCATGTACACGCGTAAGGTGTCTGCACTGGCTGCTGGTCTGCTGCGTCGGTTACGGCCGCGTATGTGTATGTTCAATTTGTTTGTGATAAAGCTATAAGTATTTGACATTTATTTGTTATAAAAATGTAACGAAAATGAATAAATACATAATTAAAAAGACTTGTGACAATTGTATTTATATTCGTAGATTTCATTCGTAAAAATGCCCAAAGCCAAACAGTATAAACCTCCAAACTACGAAGACTGAGAATGCCGTTGCGTTTCTGTCGAACTCTTATTTATTTTTTTATTCATAAACGAATCAGATGATCGTCGCTAAACTTGGTATACATTAAATTAATAACATTATCTGTGACATATAAAAAAATTGGCGAAATTCATTGGGCCAATTTTCTTAAAACTGAGTTTTTATCAGTTTTCCCATAAGCGACCGTGTTAAAATGACTGAACTTTGAAATTCAATATCTCGAAAACGAAACAGATGAACCTCTTGAAATTTTGACAGGTTTATTGTAACAACAATAAGAACGTGTGGTCAAAATTTCAAAAAAATTCATTGGAGGGTTTTATCTCTACCGTACGTCCTTAATGTAAAGCCTCCTTCTATAAAACAAAGAATATTGACGGAACTTATGATTTGCAGTTGTATCTTAACATAACCTCACAATTTTGCCATGAAATTTAAATATTGTTAATAATATTTAAAATGCAGTTCAAAATTGGTGTAACTGTTACCACTTACGTCTCTTGCAGCAGTAAATAGAAGTTGCCCTGTATTTTGACGTCAAACGCCTCGATTAATTTTGATGACTTTAATTCAGTCGCAAAGTTTGGCAAATTTAACGCAGGAATTTAATATTATTCTGTTGGCTGCGCTTAATTATTAAACGCGTAGTCATTGCAAACTTATCGTGAATAGACTTCAGATGTATTACGTTAATAATCACTCATCGTTTTTTGTTTCGGTGTGTTTAAACGAAAGCAGAACAATGAATAATAATCTCATTAAGTTCGCCTGCTTATTATTTAAAAATGTGAAAAAAAGCCGTCAAAAGGACGCGGTTAAAGGCATTAAATTTCCATTTAAGTAGAGCGAGTGATGCGTTTAACGGCGTTCTAGTACCCACTGCATTTTGCGAATCAATAAATGACTTCCAACCCCACAAAAAACGTATTTGGCGGTTGGCCGACTGCATTAAAAAAACATCGTAATCCTCTTATATTTACACACAGAGTAGGAAGGGATTACCGAAACAGTATGGCTGAAATAAAAAGCGCTCTCTGGATTTCGTTGGCAGCACTGTCTTTCCAGTTTAAACACTCGTGAAAGTGTTAGTACGAGTTAATTTAATTCAGTAACCACTTCTTTGTTAATCGTAATGCAAATTTCGACCTTTCGCTAATAAGAAACGAAAAGTTACAATGGATAATAGAAGTCTGTCAAAGCCGTGATTGATCGAGTTTGCAGGGAGTAATATAAAGTAAATTATAAGATTTCAACGAGAGAGAGATCCAAAATAACCTAAATACGATTTACTCCATCACAAATATGAATCAATCTTTCGTATTTTCCTTTCTGGCTTCAGCGCCGATTGAATTAAACATCAAGTTTATTAATTTTCCCGATCCGATGTTGATTGGTAACAAAAGAAAACCGACGGACGTAATATTCTCTCAGACGTGGGCGCTCCTTTTGCGAATCATAATCAGATTAAAATATAGTCATATTGTTTGTCGGCCTTCATTCACTGAAAAAGATCAACACAACGACTTTTTTTGGTTTCGTATCTAACTCCCAATTATATTTTCCATCAATAAGCTTTTTTATCGTCTAAATTCAGGCCCGCTCGGATACGTACATCGAAAAAACGCTCGGTTACTAAATTAAATTGCTCGTGCACTGTAGGAGGGTCGTTTCCCTTTTATTTTTTATTTATTCTTCAAAAGATCTGCTTAAAATATTTAACACGTATCCTTTCTTTTCTTATTTTCAATCATATGACAAAAAGTGGTACATATACAGCAAGGTTGGCATGATATATATCCGATATATATCATTAATATCTATCGCGATATTTATTCGATATATATCATGATATTTATAAAAATTTAAATAATGATTCCTATTGGTTCAAAGTTGCTAAAACTGTTAACAGATGGCAGCAAAACCGTATGCTCATCGTTGACGAACGTGTTTATTTACGTGATTCCCCGAACTTTTCAACAAAGTAAAATTGAATGAATATTTTTATTTCATTATTTCTCCAGGTGTTATGTCAATTCGAGCAGGTGATGTGTGTTTGTATTTGTTTTAATATTTATGAAATTTATGTTGAGTTGGTTAGTCTTCGTAGTACTTTCGTATTTATTTTTTCGTTCTTGTCTTTGATATTTGGAATGAAAATATTTACCTAAATAGTCCTTAATTTTATTTCGCTACTACAATATTATACATAAACTAATTAATTTAAAAAAATAAATATCAAGACTATATATATCCAATATATATCAAGATATATATCCGATATTTGATATTTATATAAATATCATGATATTTGCCAACCTTGATATACAGTAGGGTGGCCCAAAGAAAACGAATATTATTTTTTCATGTCTCTTGTGAAAATATGTGCCCCCTCAAAATATCAGCTCAAAAAAAATATTTTTAGAGGTCGCTCAAGATTTTTAAACATTTCCAAAATCGTCAAAAATTGAATTTTTTTTAAAATTTTTTTACTCATTGTATCATTTTCTAGGTTGAAAAAAATCTCGATTCTAAAAATTTCAAATCGATATTTTAATTTCTAAAGGTCACTCATAATTATTTTAACTTTCAAAGTAGTGTACCTGTTTTCGCGCGACCTCTAAAAATAAATATCAACGAACGAATAATTTTTTTTTATTGAATTTGATGAAAAGAATAGAAATAAATCACACTTTTAAAAAATTTAAAAATCATAAATATTTGATACTCACAGTGCGGTAGTAAATTTTGCCTCGAGAAAGTGACTCGTGATTTATTTCTATTCTTTTGTTCATCAAATTCAATAAAAAAAATATTAGTTCGTTGATATTTATTTTTAGAGGTCGCTCGAAAACATTTTAGGTACACTACTTTTAGAGATAAAATAATTATGAATGACCTTGAGAAATTAAAATAGCGATTTGAAATTTTCAGAATCGAGATTTTTTTCAACCTAGAAAAAAATAAAAAAAAATCAATTTTTGACAAATTTGGAAATGTTTAAAAATCTTGAGCGACCTCTAAAACAAATTTTTTTGAGCTGATTTTTTGAAGGGACTCAAAACGTTATAAACTATAAACTAACATATTTTGACAAGACACGCGAAAAAAATATTCGTTTTTTTGCGTGTCTCCGCTTCTCACTATAGGGATCACGGAAACGGTAAGAGATACGAAGTAGGTTAAATGTGGGCAAAGTTTCATAATCAGGCGACCAATATGCATTTAAAAAATTAATGCTAACATGTTTTCAAAATATTTAAAAAAAAACGAAATTTTGGAAACCCATTTTTGTTTCATTTCAGGCTTGTTTGAGGTGATATTGGAAAAAGAAGAACACTAATGGCAACTTTTTATCCCCTTTCGAATGGCATAATCAATTTTTATATGTAACGTTTTGTCTCTCCAGGACCATCATCAATTAAATTTTGTTAAATACGACCCTGGAAATTTTATTACATTTTTTGCAAGCCCTCACGACCCCCAATACTGTACTGTCTCAGCCCGAACCAGATTCAAAGGTTTTGTTTCGAAAAATTCATCTTCATGTATAGATAAATTTGGACCGAATACATTGAAGATGAATTTTTCGAGACAAAACGTCTGTATCTGGTTCGGGCTGGGGCAGTACAGTATTGGGGGTCATGAAGGCTTGCAAAAAATGTAATAAAATTTCCAAGGTCGTATTTAAAAAAATGAGGGTGGTGATGGTTCTGGAGAGACGAAACGTTACATATAAAAATTGATTATGCCATCCTATAGAGGGCAAAAAGTTGCCATGAGAAAGCGTTCTTCTTTTTTTAATCTCACCTCAAACAAACCTGAAATGAAACAAAAACGGATTTCCAAAATTTCGGTTTTTTTCAAATATCTCGAAAACTAATCATGCTAGTTTTGATTTTTTAGAGGCATAATGTTGGTCCCCTGATTATGCAACTTTGCAACCATTTAAGCTACTTCGTATCTCTTACCGTTTGTATATAGTTGAATCGAATTGCCATCTAGATCTGAGGAAGAAACTCAAGGTTTATGAACATTTCTACTTTTTCACTTGTCTTTTTAATCATCGAAGTTTGAACATTTTTTTTCTCGAAAACAGCGTTCGACCGCACAAAAATAAGGGAGGGTAAAATTGTATGCATTTTTGAGTTTTTGTTCAGAATAAAAGGCCAAGATGCAAAATTATTATATTTAGTTCATATCCACCAAAGGATTAAAGGAAATCATACTTGTGCGGTGGAAAGGTATTCTTGAAAATACGAGCCTTAATAAAAAGGTAGAGGCGGTCAGTTATTACCCCTCATTAAATTTTCGCGTATAAAAATCGGTTCACCTGTTTCGCGCAATGTTCGTAACTTTCAAATCCTCATATAAAGCCGGAACAGTAAGGCGCGTTATAAAATGCCCCGCGTAAAGTTAAGACATCCGGACAAAATCCAACTTGTTTGATCTTACTTTATTATTATCCTCTGTACAGCGCAAGCGAAATGAAAATCTCTTTATCACGTATTCCTGGCCACACGAAAGGCGTCAAGTAAAGTTTTATGCTCGGTAACCTCGAAAGTTCATTCAAATAGATTTGACAATTTCACCGGGATAGACGCTGCTACCGATTCTGCTCCACCCGCACCATGTGAAATGTCCAGAAAATTTATACATAGAATAACTTCGTAATTCATTTTCCGATGACGCGTTCCAAATTAAAATATCCCGGGCCCGACCAGAATTTCATTGCGGCTCCCTTGAGTGGGTTTTAAATTTACGCTTACTACCCCTACCTAACTGTGCTTAGGTTTAACAAAAACTTGTAGTCCAATTAAATTAGCCTTTAAATCGCAATTTGGTCAACTTGCCTGAATTTTTTATATAAGTTAGTTTAGGGTATATAATAACAATAAATGACAGTAATATTTGTTTCAACCCCCGGCCAGGGGTGAAACAAAAGGGGTTTTTCAAGATAACTCAAAAGGGGTAAGAGCTAGCTTCTTATAAAAGTTGTAAAGCATAAAATTCTACATAAAAATGGTATATTGACTTTTTTTTATACCATTAAAATTAACAGAGTTAGGGTGGCTAGAAGTTAAGGGATGAATTCAGAAATTTAAAAAAATCATAACAAGCAAAAAAATGAATGAATTTCATATTTTTTTTCTCAATCTACTCTAAAAAATGTAATCTTTCTGTTCAGAGAAATACATTTTTTTTTAATTTTTTTAATTTTTAATAAAAAAGTTAAAACAATTAAAATTTTTTAATCGTTAATTTTTATGATTAAACACTAAAACAATTTATTTCTATGCCATTCAATTGATTATTTAAAATAAAAAAAAGTTGCTTTCGAAATTTTGTTTTGACAAAGATAAAAAACGTTCGTTTTGTGAAATTGTTATAACCTTTTTATTAAAAATTAAAAAATATATCTATTTCTCTAAAAAGATAGGTTATACTTTTAAGAGTAAATTGGAAAAAAATTTATAAAATTCATTCATTTATCTACTTGTTATGATTTTTTAAATTTCTGAAATCATCCCTTAACTTCTAGCCACCCTAACCCTGTTAATTTTAATGGTATAAAAAAGTCAATAAACCATTTTTATGTAGAATTTACAATTTTTATAAGAAACTTTTTTTCTAGTTCTTTCTTACCCCTTGAGTTATCTTGAAAAACCCCTTTATTTTATCTTTTTACTTTAGAGTATAATAAAACGACACACCAAATTTCATTAAAATCAGTTCTATAGTTTTCGCAACTTTTTTGAAAAAAAAATTGAAAAAAAAAATTCGAATTTTCAAAATGTTGCACAACCTCAAATAAAGCATCTAGATACTTGAAAACCGCTCGAACTTTCAAATGGTTTTTGAAAAATTGAAATCGGTTGATTAGGTCGGCCACAGTAAATTTTTAAAGTTTTATCTGTATTTAACAAAAAAATTAATTTCCAAATAATTTTTTTTTGATAAATTTACTATTAAAGCTTACATATAAAATCTATGTACTTTGCAATTTAAACGTATCTTATAATCGACTATTATTGGCTTTGTCATTGTTGGTTTTTTGGATTTTTTTCCTTGTTGCGAAAATTATTTTTTGTAATTGTTTCATTAAAGTATATTTAAATGACACTATATACAAATCGTGAATGTATGGTCTTTAATAGTATATTATTTGTTCTCAACATTACGACATTATCTAGAAGACTACACTTATAATTTTTAGCGGGATATTTCATGAATTAAATTAAAATTTGATCTTTTTTAAATTTTTAAATTTTAAATTTAAATTTTGATCAGTTTTAAAGTGAATTATTTGATGATATATAAATACATGCTTTTGTTTTGTTTTACAATTTATAGCAACATTGAAAATAGAAATTAATAAATAAACAACAAGTAAATAACAGTGAACCATGAATATAAATAACCTCACTTTCTACTAGAAATATAGGGGGACATATAAAATGTAGATTTCAATTCTATTTTATGGCAAAAAAGAGTACAATACATTTTTTTACCATATTGTACCAAAAAACTTTGTTGATCACAATTATTGACATTTTGCGCAAGATGGAGAGCCACAGTTCTACGAGACATTTTTTTCCGTGTAGAAATTGATCTCGTGTCTGGGAAAGTTCTGGGTGCGACGAATATACGGTGTTTCCTTTTTTTAGATGATTTGTAGTTCAACAATACTGAGGCTAACCGCATGGCTGGTATTCAACGAGATATCTGCTCTGGCTCTGGCTCTCCCTAGAACCAAGGACTACCGGGGGACGGGGGAAGTAGTGTCTAGTAAAAATGGAGTGGCAACAGAACCGACGTGCGAGGAGCTCAAAGCGATGTGGAGATTCTCCAAACGTCAATCAAGGGCCGCTGAAATTACCAACGAAATCCCCATGTACAGGGACCCTTTCGCCGATAATGTGTGGGAGCCGTACTACGCCACTTCTAGAAGCATCGGAGGGTAAGTCGGACATTTCTTCATTGTTTTTTATTACTTCAAACTCGCCGCTCCCATCCCAACTGCCAGTCTCGCGAGACCCACGCTTTAAAGTTGCCTCATTGACTCCGATCTCATTCAAAACTCTTCATTAGTTGCGTCGCGGAATTTAATTCCTCGTTACCGGTTACTATTGTAAGTCATTTTTTTTAATTACAAATATTTACGGATATACTCTAGGCACAGAAATTAAGGGATATTAAAAAAAAAATCCCAAAGTTTTGGGTGATTTTCAAAGAGCTGTAACTTGGAGGGAAATGGTCGTAGAGAGAATAAAAATAAAAGGAAATTGAAGCTTCAAGTGTCTAGTTTTCAGATCTGCAGTTTAAAATTTTTTAGGGTCAGCAGTTTTTGAGTAATCAAGAAAATTAACGGAAAAAAAAATTGTAAATTTTTGCTTTTTTAAAAAGGCCTATGGACTTCAAAAATTTTTTTGGTAATTTCATCATAGATAATTTAATTCTCTTCAATTTGAGCGGTTCCGGAGCCTTGTACGATTATTTGTCGGTGAGTTATCGTCGATCAAAGCAAAAAAAATATTTTTGACTTTGGCAATCAATTACTCGGGAAATAATGGACGTACAGAAAATCCAAGTAGGGTTTTGAAAACTGCAAAGTATTCTCTACAAATCGTAAATATGGGTTTTTGATAAGAAAAAAATTTTTCAAAGTGAAAATGTTGATTAGGTTAGGTTAGGATATGGACTGTAACTTTTCGACCTCAGTGTCATAAAAAAAACCTGATAATTTAAAAACGCTGCGATTTTTTTTTTTTTCTTAAGAGCCCGGAATGTTTAAATTTGTGACAATAAATAATTTTTAATTTTTTAATTATTTTTTTAAATTAAAAATGGTTTTTTTTTAGCATTAATACATATTTTCTTCATCAAAAAACGTTCATGATTCTAAAAAAAATTAAAAATATTTTTTTTTTCAAAAATTATTTTTCTTAATTTTTTTTTAATATATCCACAAGCTTCACAAACGTCAAAAAAAATTTGGTTGATTTAACGTTGCAGATTACAATTATTCAAATATGCAATTTTATACCTTTTTTCTAACCAACATTTTCACTTGGAAAAATTTTTTTTTATAAAAAAACCCATAATTACGACTTGTAGAAAATACTTTGCAATTTTCAAAACCCTGCTTGGGTTTCTGTACGACTGTTATTTCCCGAGTAATCGATTGCCAGTCAAAACAAAATTTCACAATTTTTTTCTCCTTGATTTTCTTATGATTACTCAAATACTGCTGACGCTAAAAAATTTTAAACTGCAGATCTGAAAACTAGACACTTGAAACTTCAATTTCCTTTTTTTTTTATATAAATACCTACTAACCTGGTGAGCTTGGTCGTAAATCAGAGAGCGCCCCCAAAAAACACGTAAACAACAGTGGCGCGTACAGAGGTAAAATGTAGTACATATGTGGAATTTAAAAAAAAAAAATGGATTTATAATTAATGTTTATGAGAATATAGGAATTTTTGTAGGAACAAGGGTGCCAGACGTGAACTGATCCCATCGTCCCTTAATAATGTATAAAGAAATTATTCAATTTCTAAAACCCTCAAAAGCGTATTGCACTGGATCCCTTAACAGGCAATGATTTATTACTTCGCATCGAATATGATCCTACTTTATAGTGTATTACCATTTTATTAAAATTCATCCATTCGCGTGTACATTTTGTCCACATGTGGTACCGGTGTTTAAATTATATGTGCAAATTTAAGATTCACCCTGTATATACATACATGGCGCCCGGGAGGTGTTAGAAAAAAATCCAATCAGGGCGGTCCGCATGTCCGTAATCTTACTCTTGAAATTGCTTGAGTAATGCCCAATAAAGACGGATCCGAAAAATAGGACATTTGACCTAAACGACCTCAGACACTTTGTTAATTTCCGGTTCATCAGTTCCCGGAGTCGACAAAATACGGCTGGGAGGCAGATAGCACTAAATATATTTCTTGTAAAAATATTTTCTGTTGCTCGCCATACCTTGATTGATAAAACTAATTTTTCCGCTAATAAATCTTGACAGCTTGGGAACTCAGAAACTTAGTCTCCTGAGTTCTGGTTGTGCCCGAGATAATTTAATTTATTATGTTGGTAGGAATCGCTATTGGGCGATTTTATATCCGTCCCGACCGACCTTTAAGCTTCTAATTTATCTTTAAGTTCCAGAAAAATTTAATTCTAAAGGTTGTTGGGCCAAACAATTCTGTTAAATAATTAATTAACAACGACTAACGTAAATAATAATAATATAAGGGTTGTATTAAGCTAAACAGTAGTATTTAAATACAGATATTCATTTTTCCAACCAAAAAATTGCTGCGACATATCCTGACAAAAAGCTTCGAGGATTTGAATAAAAATTTCTGATTTACATACATCCGTCAAATAAGGGATAAAGTTGGATTATGATACGTAGACTTAGAGGGAAAATAATGGTTTTATTAAATAACTTCGCCTTCCTCGTATTTTCCAGCGAATGTGTATTCTCTCGTATATCAAATTTAGTATTCCTGTCCGATGAAGAAAAATCCACTTGGTTTTGTTTTTTTTTAAGTAAATTTATTAACGATCACACCAATTACTTGAAAGTGAATTTGCGTGGTTCGAGCGAAACCGGTTCCGTTTTGGGCAAACTAATTCATTTTTAATAAAATCCGTCGTAACTGTTTTCCGTATCGAAGTTTCATTTGTAGGGAATTTTAATTAAATCGACACGTCAAAATGAGTCGCTTGGGAACTCCACCAATTCGAAGAATATTAGGGCCAACTCATTTAACATATTTTTAACAGCCGGTCCCAAAAGCAATTACAGTTACTAACAACTTTCAGACATGAGGAATAGAACTATAACGCCAGAGAAAGAAGGGGCATTTAATTAAAGGGACGTTTTTTTAATTTGAATGACAAAAACTTCGTATGTAATAGAAGATTGTAGTAAAAAAAATATTGAACTTCCACTAGTTCTCTTCTGGTTGGGATATATTGTCAGTAGGAATTTTATTATATCAAGTTTTACCTTGCAAAAGCTATATGCCCGCGCATATACGCAAATATTTATATTTGAAAAGGGTGTTTCTTTTTCTACGAGAGCTGTATTCATTTCGCTGAGATTCATAAAGGGTGGGTAAAGATAATATATGAAATTTCACAAAAAAAAAACGTCATACTGTTTCGAACAAATATGACAATAAGGGGCTTCAGATATTTCTCATAAATATAATACATACCTACACATTTTAATATCCTCAGCTCGCAATTTCATATTATTCGTCTTTTTACAAAGGTTGTTTAAAAACAACGAATGAATTAACATCCTTGAGCAGAATTTAGGTAAGGTCTGAAAAAGTGCGAGAAGGAAATAGGAATCGATTAATTCCGGAGGTAGAAAAGAATAAGGAGGTGTTCTGTATGGGCGAAAGTAACATATTGTTTAGCCTTGTCACGTATAACCCGGCACCATTAGTATGCCTGCGGCAAATAAAAATGTCAAATAAAAAATATATTAAAGTGGCGGTGTTATCCGAGGAATATACCGATATCATAAGGACCTGTGCCCTGGTACAACAGATATGTTACATAAAATTTGGCTCCCGATATTAAAACTTCCCGGCGTGGTCACATGCCGAGAATAATATATTAGAAGAACGATGAATGTGCGTAAAACGTGTACACAGAAGGACTGCGCCATTTTTTAAAGCCCTACCCGCGTGCACCAGTCCCTTCACTCCTACACACACGGACTCTCTGATCTCTCTTTTAACGTAAAATGAATGGCCTCGTCAATGAAACCGACGTACTTCCACTTTCCAACAATTATTCCAAGCATTCGTGTAGTATCATGTCCAACCAACGAAACAATATATTGTCTTAATCGTTTGTAATATTATGTTGTAACATTTAACGTTGGGTTGTCGGGTTGGCATACGTCGATTTGTTATTTTCAGGGACGGTGATTTATTAAGTGCCTTTGCAGTTTTTTTATTTCTAAGTTTCTGGCGTATCGTCGAAAAACGATGCTTATTTATTTAAATCTTTCTATTTCATATACAAAGTTAGTGGTTGAAAGTTTTATAACACTTTGTACCTAGTCATAAGGTGCCAGCGTAGTCAGCGGTTTTGGACGTTTTTTATTTAAAAAAATCACGCATATTTATTTTAAATTCGATTTTTTATTCCAAATTTTTTCGAAGGAAGCCGATAATTACACCACAGCTAGGGTGGCCCAAAAAACCGAATATTTTTTTTCGTGTCTTGTGAAAATATGTTAGTTTATCATGTTTTAAGAACTCTAAAAAAAATTTTTTTTTAAACGTCGTTCAAGATTTTTTAAAATTTCCAAAATCGTTAAAAATAGATTTTTTTATATTTTTTCTCGTTATTTTATCATTTTCTAGGTTGAAAAAATCTCGATTCTGAAAATTTCAAATCGATATTTTAATTTCTACAGGTCACTCATAATTATTTTAACTTTAAAAGTAGTGTACCTAAAATGTTTTCGAGCGACCTCTAAAAATCAATATCAACGAACTAATAATTTTTTTATTGAATTGAATGAACAAAAGAATATAAATAAATCACGAGACAAAATTTACTGCCGCACAGAGTATCAAATATTTATAATTTTTTAATTTTTTAAAATTTAAGTGATTTATTTCTATTCCTTTGTTCTTCAAATTCAATAAAAAAAAATTATTAGTTCGTTGATATTTATTTTTTAGAGGTCGCTCGAAAACAGGTACACTACTTTGAAAGTAAAAATAATTATGAGTGACCTTTAGAAATTAAAGTATCGATTTGAAATTTTCAGAATTGAGATTTTTTTCAACCTAGAAAATGACGAAAAAAAAGTTTAAAAAAAAATAAATTTTTGACGATTTTGGAAATTTTTAAAAATCTTGAGCGACCTCTAAAAAAATTTTGTTTGACCTGATTTTTTGAGGGGGCTCTTAAAACATGATAAATTAACATATTTTCACAAAAAAGAATATTCGTTTTTTTTGGGCCACCGTAAGCCACAAAAAAAAAGTTGTCTGTACTTTTCATGCGACATATGTTATCCGTAGTATTTTTGCTTCCTAATCACGAATCCGGTGTCAGAATTGAGCTGTCACATCACAGCAATTTCCTAACCTCAAAAACAGGTCAAAAATAGCAAAAATTCACGAAAAAGTGCTAGGAAAAATACAAGAATATTTTTTTTCTATTTTCAAATGTTCACTAATATGGTTAAGACCCCGTCGAACGTGAATACGTGGTCATAATTGATGGTTCTTTTTCTAACCTCAAAAAAAACGGGTCAATTAAGATATCACGAATTTTCAAAAAATAACAGATTCGCTCCAAAGGCATAGGGGGTTTTCGGGGTCGCTGATCACGGATCCGATGTCAATTTTGCAAAATTCAAGATGGCGGATCCAAGATGGCCGACCAAATTTTCAAAAAATACCAGATTCGCGCCAAATTCGATATATGGGCGTTTTCGGGTAAACCTACTTATACCAAATTTGGCGCGAATCTTATTTTTTTGAAAATTCGTGATATCTGACCTTAATTGACCTGTTTTTTGAGGTTAAAAAAACAATCATCAATTCTGACCGCTGATTCACGTTGGGCGGGGTCTTAACCATATAAATGAACATTTGAATACAAAAAAATTTGTTTGTGTTTTTCCTAGCACTTTTTCGTGAATTTTTGCTATTTTTGACCTGTTTTTTAAGGTTAATAAATTGTGCCACTGATTAAAATATTATTACATATTATTTAATATATTAATGACTACAGTTGTATTTTTCTTATAGTAATGGCAGCAGATAGATATATTAACAGCTAATATACTGCATAGTAGTGGTAACAGTACGTTTGGTTGTCGTAAATAAATTATATATTTATTTCAAAAAAAATTGGTAAGATACGTTGTTCGTTACTTTTTGTTAATTTACATTGGGAGAACTAGGTAAGTGGCCCGACTTTGGAGAATAAGTAAGCGAGTAATGGATCTACTGGCCGTGCGTTGATACGTGTTAATTTGTGTGAGTCATCTCATTTCAGAATTATATTCTAACCAATTAGGCCGCGTACACGCTCATTAACCGCCGTTGGAAAATAATTTGGGTCTACTTGGCTACAAGATTGCTTACATTTATTGCAAGAAATATTTCCTGCTCTGTCGTACAAATTATTTATCACGGCCGTTAAAGCCGAAAGGATGGGCGGACGGCTCGAATGCCTAATATTAAATTCCCGGCAGCCTCGGTAATAGAGAGTCCTATCTCTTAGAGGCTTAATTATTTTACCGCCTGACAAGTTACTGAAAACAGCGAAAACTAACGCGCCACGTAGAGGTGCCGCCGCTTCGGGAGATCAATTTAGGGATTTTTGACTTTTTGCCGCGATCAATCTCACAGTTCTTTCGCTCGCTCGAACTACCTCGATAGTAACTAACTAATAAGTTTGTTATCCTTGAATATACGGTATATTTGTACGAATTAAACACCTTTCTCTCTGTTTTCATTTGGGATAAATTCGCCGTCGACTATTCTGCTATATGCCATATATTACGCTTTTAATAATTACATTCTCTGGAAACGGGAAGTCGAACAAAAACAGTTTGTTGTAGATTGTATTAAACGCCAATAAAGCTATTGTTGTTTGTTCACAGTGACTGTATACGAATTAAAATGTAAATAATCTGTCATCAACACAAAACAGGTGTCGTTGTCAACGCATGTAGGTTGTTTATAATTATTATACGAGCCATTGAAGATGTTATAGGCACTCAGTTATGTCGCCTCGTGAACGAAAAAGCTTTGCTTAAACCGATAAAAAGTGGAACGGTAACTTTTACTTTTGTATTATCAGTGAATGGTATCCTTTGAAGGTGGTATAATCTGTTAAATCTTCGCTTTTTAATGCAATAATTATTTCCATTGTGACGGCGCGGATTCCAGCGCAAAGTGACGTTTCTTTGTCGAGGGCGACCCATTGTGATGGAAAATATGTTTTTAAAAGGGCCCAATTTTAAGACGGGAATTTTTTACCTACAGAATCAATTACCCATTGTGTTGTACATAAACAGTTTGTTGCGCAGATTGTTTTAAGCGCCAAAGGAGCCATTGTTATTTAATCGCTTGGAAAATACAATACTGAGAATGGTAGCTGGCGTATAATGTCTGCGATTTTAAATAGAGATAACCTGGCGTCACCGTAAATGAGTAAATTGTCTTTCAAGTCGTTTTGGGCGTTTACTAATTCGATCGATTCGAATGGAACACATTCTATGAATCCTCATCTGTATTATGCATTATTTTGCTTTAACCAAATGAAAGTATTCGAAAGTCAGTAATTTTCCATCTTTTCCACCATCATCCGAATTAATTTGAGCTTTAATAATTTTAATTCAATAAATTGAGAATAGAATACATTTATTTAAACGCTTAATTCTGAAGTCTATTTAGAAATATTTGAAAGTCAAGCTACACATAGACTACAAGCCCATGCAAACCCCTATTCTGACCCTTATGGCTTCCGTTCATTGAAAAATGGTCGGCATTGTTGCTAAAACATTATTTAAGATGTAAAATAATTTTTAAGTAACATGCTTTTAAAAAACCATAGGACGATATAAAAATTATTAATTTTATAAATTTGAAAAGCATATATTAATTTTTTTTTCACAAGTACATAAGTAAAATTTTTTCAAAATCCAAAAAATTATTATTAAAAAATCAATAAAAAAATCTGCATTCTAATATTTTTTAAAAAATTTGGAATTATTTTTATTTTAAAATTAAAATTACCGCTTCGAGATTCTAGCTGGCCATCGAAACATCTTCTTTCTCTGTCTCTTTTTTCTTGTCGGCGTGTAAATTTTTATGTGGTTTTATTCATGTTTATAACCGACAATCTTAAAGTTGTTTTTGTAACAAATGCACTTTTAAATTATTTTTACTAGTTTTAAACATACAGGGTCGGAAAGTACCGATGGTCCATCTGCCGTTACGTGAGAGCGATAAAGTAAGTCATAGAAATGCGTGCGATAGAGAAAGATGGCTATAATGAAGGCGTCTAATAGTCACCGCCCATTTCGCCCTTCCACAAATAAGAAGTGGGTCTTATTTGATTTATAAGTAATTCATGCTGGGTCAAATGACCTCTTGAAAATTTTCGATGAGCTTGTAGTCATATCAATCAATTGAGAATGGAATAAATGTATTTAAAGACAATTACTCGAAAGTCAGTTAATTTTCCACTACTGTACTAAACTTAATTCAATCAGTCGAGACATTTATGTATCCCGCACTGTACTATATTAGGCATTGTTTTGCTGTTAACAAAATGCTAAAATTCGGAAGTCAAGCAACATTTTTATGATAGCGCAAATTAATTCGTGTACTAAATTAATATTTTTTTCGTCCTTTCGAGGAATATTGTTGAAGTGTTATTTGATTAATGTCACTACGTGTCAGTCAACTTTGGAACGATTTCTCTCTGAAACACAGATTTTCTATCTAAAAATAAAATGGCTACACAGGAAATAAACGGGCCATCACTTTTCAATGATAACTACGTCCAACAAGTGGCATCACTGATCAAACAAATGCAATTTTTGTTATTGACATTTTCGGCGCGACATAAATTTTGGAACGTTTCGCGAATAACGCGATACAATTCCGATCGACTAGATTTTGTATCGTTCCAGAATAAAATCCTGTAATTAAACGTTTAAGCGTGGAGGGGGCGCTTTATTATTATTTTACCCACGTAATTCCACTTTGTTCCAGGATGCGGATGGGCAGATATCGGAGCAAGCCGATATACGGACGGGTAGTACACAACCCTCCTTATCTGCGTATACAGGACCCCGCAGAAAGGCACAAGGCATTCGAGGAAGTCGCCAGACTGTACGGCATGCCCAGACAAAACGAGCCTAGAAGAAGACTGACTACATTCCGATTGCCCGGGGGTGGACATCTTCCGACACTCGGTATCCCGCCCCAACAGGGAAGTTTCCAACATCTTAAGGTTGGTATCCCTTCTAAAACCCTCATTAGGTCATCAAAGGCAAGCCAATAGAATTTTAATAATGTTTCGAATACAAATTCCGGAAAGTATTTTAACAAAGCATCAGGACCATATAATTCTAAGATAACGTGATCCTACGCACATTCGTCGCGAAAAAGTGTTGGAGGGAATTGAGTAAAGACGTAAATTAAAAAATTCTTCGGTGGTAATTGCCATAATATTCTATTTACGTCAGCAAATCTAGTGGGAGTTTAAATGTTTTGCTATCCAATCGAAGTGAAGGATGCTTGTGGTGTCTAATACAGCTTATTCGAAGCTTATATAATGATCGATGGTGCACAAATACTTTGAATAAAATAAGCAGCTGCACACATCGATGAAATATAGGGGACTTACATAAGCTACAGCCGTTTTTCTCGAAGTAAACAATCTCTTCAAAAGAATTATATTGTATCCATTTATAAAAAATCACTAGTTTTACTAATCCAAAACTGTGTCACTAAAAAAATAATAATAATTAAGGGAAATTGTTATAAAGATTGCTTCTACTTTGCTTTGAAAATCTACCCGCCTAATTGACGAGGGTTATATTTAATTCTGTCTTTCAGCGTTTGAGAGAATCGTTTAATAGAGGTTCTAACAAATCGTTTACTTCCTATAATAGACGTTGGCGTTATTCCCCTAAGTTATTTCGATGTGTGTAGGCGTCGGCAACCACTTATAGAAATAGTTTCAGAAGTTTTGAGCGAATAATAACCCACAAGCACGATGCCGCCTCTCTCTATCTACCCTCAATGATCAATTAGACAAATGTGTTTTATTCAATATCGGAATGCACTGGACAAGCCAGGAATTCGCATTGTTTTGCAACACTAGCTCGAACGTTAACGACTTTAAAAATATTCGTTACTCTGGCCCTTCTCGAAGCAACTAGTTTGTCACTATCCTCTATCGCTTCAGCGCACCAGTTCGATTGCAATTTTATTCAATAGTGGATTATTATTGCTTTCCTAGTATTCCGGATTTAAGAAATGTTCATTTGTAGTGTCTTATTGACGTTGATTTCGACAAAGATTTCTTCTTCGTTTTCAGTATAGACATAATTTGTCCTGGTTGATTATAAGTTAATTTCAACGAAGTTCCTTTATATTTTACCCCAGTTTCGAACATTGTATTCTGTTAATAACACTGCTTGTAAAAATTCGGACTAAGTGCTCTTCTTCCTGCCTTACGAGCAGATTTCCGCAATGTTTTCTCTCATTTTACTTCAGCTGCGAAAGTTTTAATTGCGTGAATGGTTGGTATTAACTTAATGGCATTTTGCTTTTAAAAATAACCTACAATCGATGTAAAATGTACTTAATTTCAACGTTTCTTTATATTATACTTCACTTTCAGAAATTGTATGTATAGTCTTTCCGAAGTCGGTTGAAAATGTAAAAAAAACGCATGGCAATAAAATTTAACGAGTTTCATAGGCTAAAAAAGTTTTCTGCTAAAGGTAAAAAATTATAATAATTTCTATTATATGTCCATTTGGCCAACAACATATTTTAATTATTTATGTCCTCAAACAATTTTATTATATTGGTGGTAAATTTCGTTTTGTCCCGTTTCAAAAGGTCTCCAAAATGCCATGTTGTGATAATATTAGTAAACCAAATATCCCTCTTATTTCTCCCTTTCGCAATTGTAATATGAATGATTAATATAAGGTGTCTACAATAAATTAAAATTACTTGAATTCCGCATTGCTGCACTGCACTGCCAAGCGACTTGTTGCCGTTGATTTACAGAAATATTTTGCTCTACTTTACCTTGAGTTAATTTCGGCAACGTTTCTTCATATTGTACCTCTTCAGCGGACATATTTAATTTCAGTTTTGTCTCAGAGTAAATTTCCACGGTGTTCCTCAGATTTTATTTCAGTTTCGAAACGTTTATTTGCATTAATGGTTCGTATTTGATGAATGGCACTTCCGTTGTTAAAAATAAGCATTCTAGTTGACCTCTTAAAAAGTGATGGTCACTACATATTTCCTTTCCTCGAGTTTATGCGTAAATTTCAACAGCGTTTCGTTATAATTTACGTAAGTTTTGAAAATTTAGTCGGCATTAACGGTATTTGGCTAATGGCACTTCGCTCCCAACAGTAAGGACTGTAAATACCCTTAAAATCGACGTAAAATGGGATACGGTGGAGGCTACGGACATTTAGGCGAAAGCACGTTTTATTGATCCAGAATATTTTGATAAAAAATAGCTTAGCCGGCATCGATTTATCATAAAATATTTATAGTTAAGTAGCATCCCCCCGTCACTGCTTTAAACAATTTCTTCCGCTACATTAAGCGATTTTTTAAACGGAATTCTTACTGGCATTTCGCGAGGGTTCGTTATTAGTTAAAGTAAGATGACGGCAGTTCAGTTTTTTCCCAGCGATTGTCACACTTCTGAGACGATTGCAATATATTCACTAGCTGTTTGCTCCCGACGTTGGCAAATATTTTCATTTTTTCCACTTCTCGATCACGCGGCTTTGCAAACAATAACATGTTTTTCTGTTTTCGTGGGTCGATATAACGCAAATTTAGCTAAATTAAAAATTATGTTTAAATTTACCATAGTTTCGATTAGCTTTCTGGTATGATGTATCGCGTTGAACTACCCTGGTTGAGATATTGACCCCTAGCGGTGGTAATGCGATACGCCGCTTGTTTTTTTCGAAAAGGGCGATATTTTCTCTAGACAGAGTGTAACGATCTGTGCGGTCGGATGATGGTAGAGGCAGCATCGTGGGCCGGCGCTCATGGTGTGGCATTCCAGTAAAGTTGGTCTAAAACAGCGAATTTCAGGAGCTAATTAAGACCGAGCGGGCGCGCGAACTTCAACAACAAAGAGTGGCAGAGGAGGCAGCAGCTAGGGCGGCGGCCCTCAAAGATTTGTCAAGAAACGAGAATCACAGGAACCAGGCCGGGTAAGTTCTTTTAATAGGATTACTTTCCGAAATTATGTCGACGTTTTCCATAAGAACGCTATTTAATTATGTCGTCTTTTTATGCGGAGCATCGGCGAAACGCCGTCGCCGTAAGCCGCGGGGGCGAAGGAACAGGTAGAAAAAGAATTACCAAATTCCGCCGACTTTAAGGGCTTTATCCTAACGCCCAAGCTAGGTTCCGGCTCCAATTAAAATCTCGCGCCATTAGCATTATTATACCCGCTCGAATTAAAACGCCTTTTACGCTTCTTTCACAGCGGACCGTGGTTGCGCGCAGCGATGATTCCGTTTTTTTTTAAACAGGAGTGTTATTAATAAAAAAAAGGAAAAAGAGGAGAATAAATGGGTACTTAACAAAAGGTTTAACTAATTGTAAGTTAAAAACGAATCGCGTAAATTCGTTTTGCGGCCCCGGCGCTGCGTCTGCATTCGCCGTAGATCAATAATATGTTCACCAACTCATGGCTACTGCAATTATTCGAACAGTAATTATTAAAAAATGTTTTTTCTGCCATTTCTATCGACTTCGTTTGTCAGAATATATCTATCCCATTAAAATATACTCTTTTTATTTTAAAAATGTCTAAATGGGTTTAAAATACAAAATTTCGTCATCGTTTGTTTAATAATTTTTTTCGGAAACCTCTTAGCTTTTGATATAATATAATCTTTTAAATCCGTAAATTGTTGTTGTTACCCGCCACTGGAGCACAAGTCGAAACGTAAAAATAAACAGAAAGAAGCACAAAAAATGGCAGTTGTTTACGCAAGGAAAAATTTTTAAGACTGAATCATTCCGTAAAACATTTGCATGTGTTACTTTGATGTTTCTTTCATTCATAGGCAGCTCGTTAGTATTATTTAATGGGGACAAAATACCCGTCGAGAATGTGGGAATTCTTTTAAAAAAAACGTTAGGCGAAACGAGTTAACAGCGCGGTAATTTTTTTTTCCCGTGTTTTTCCGAACGGTGAAGCCTCTGCTTGCAATTCATAAAAGAAAAACTGCAACTAATCTGTTCTCTCACCGTTTCCGCTTCAGAACAACGAGGCACTGAAGGAAGAGAAACTTTAGATAACGTCGTTCAGGAAAATCGGCAATTCCTTATCGAAGGAATACATATCTTAAAATTTAACTTTTCCTTGGCCTTTGCCTCGTTCGTTCTCCATTCAAGTGTTTTTTGCAGCGTTCAGTATACCAAAATAAGTATTTCCACCGCCTTTTTAACGTGATATTTTTGCTTTCTTCCTCCTCTGTGCTTACTCCGCCATATAAACTGAAAAGTATCCCCCTGACCTTGTTTCTTATTTTAGATCTATTTTTATGCCCGAAATGTAGATCTGCCAAAAATGAATGAACGCGTAATCATCATTTAACCCGACACATAGCCCACATAGAACGCGTCCCATCGATTTCAGGGTTCAGTTCAATATTCCGTTGCTTTATACGCGACATATTTATCGTTTTAGCGATACACTAGTTTGGAATTATTTTAATAAATTGTACGACACTAAACTTTTTACACTATTTGAAAATGCACAGGTTTTATTAAAGACTTAAAATTATTTGCAAACAATTTTCGTTCCCAAAAGTGACATAAATCACCCTGAAAATGTTAATTATAAAAAATACGTGGATTAGTTTGAAACGAGTTTAGCGGGCTTTTAGCTATTGGATTTTAAGTCATAAATATTGCATTTAAATTATTCGCATTAAAGCTTTATAGAATTTAATAAAGCCGTGGAAAATCGATACAAATTCCACAGAGACCGCAGGTTCTATAATACACCGGAGGTATTGCTCCATCGTGTTTCACGAAAATATACCAACACGGAGCAAACAAAAACATAACATTAGGGAACATACACGCCCTGTACATACGTACGGGGCGTTCTGTTTGGTGGTGATCCGCGTGACTTTTTTATTTATTGACAGATTTTTAACGAAGTTTTTTTGGTGTTAAAATTGGATAATTTTTTATTACAAATGTTTTATATCTACATGGTGACCCATAATCATACGTGAAAATGTTTTATATATACATGGTGACCCATAATCATACGTGAAAGAAAATTGGACATCAATTTAAAAAAGGTATAGCCGAAAAACAAGTTTTTTGAGATAAAAACATCCTGTACTTTTTGCAGAATCATTTCGGTGACAGTCATTCATTTGTTCGAATTTCCGATTTGACCGGAAATAAACATCATCAGTACCTATTTTTGAGTACCCTCGTATACTTCGGCTGCATCATAATTTTTAATTACGAATCCAGCGAAATATATGTCATTGTTTTATCATTAATTTATTAAGTAAATAATTGAACACACTTTCCAGATTTATGATGTTGGATCTATATTTAAAGTACCTTAGCCTTAGCTAGGAATCTGTACCTGCCCCTGTTGTTCTCGGGCTAGGTTCTGTGGTGGCGGGCCCACTAACAGAACTCACGGCCCGCCCCTCTGTTGATTTCGGTTCTTATAGTTGCCAAAGCTTCGCCGCGACTGAGGACTGTATATATACAAAGTAGATGAAAATATTAATTTTTATTCATATCCTACAACCTGAAATTTTAAAGGGCGAGTTCATATTCCGGTCGTGTTTTTATAATATAACGGTTACGGTAAATTTATTCCGGTTTTACGAACCCCATTCATCATATTGGAAGTTTGAGCTTTAGAAAAAGGCATTAATTAGACGAAATGGTAACGTTCTATCAGTAAGTCTACATTCACGTTATTCGGGCTATTGAGGGCGGTATCTTGACGGCTAGGCAGCAGACACATAAAATATGTGTTTTTACGGTATGTTAATGAAAGTTCGCGTTATATAAAAGTTGGCGGCTACGTCACTGGGAATCTAGATAGCCCGCACCCATCTCTAGCAAGTTACAGACTTTAATATTGAACACTTCCTCTCATTCAGGCAACAAGTGACACTCCGTTCTCTATCGTAAATTTTAAATTCCTTCCACAAGGTTCGAGTGCTGTGTACACCAAAAATTTCACAACGCTTGCCTAGGAATACCTATACACTGCACTAGATTTATGTCGGTCGCTTAATTCTATCGGATTTTTCGAATAAACTTTAACATAGTATGCCGCGGCTCGCGACTAACAATGATGGATTTTCCAACAGTTTAACTACATGAAATTGAAATAGGTTTAAAAATTTGGTAGCCGGACTTTTCCTTTTTCGGTTTGACCCCATTTGAACCTAAAAAATTCAAATATGCGTTGATTTCAAATTAGACCAGGGCGGATCTGTCGAAATATCCCACATCTTGGCTGTAAGAGGGTGCAAGCTAATTTTTGCGGGATTACCTTCAGTACAACTCACATAATAAAAGTGTGTAAAATTTCTAAAATGTTTAAAAATTTTTAAAAATTACCTATTTTATCCGAGTTTTTTACTTATATCTTGGAACCTATGCATTTTGGAAGAATATTGAAGAATTTTGCTCAATATAGTCAAAAATGTTTAAATTTATTACCGATGTTGCAAAATAGCAATAATTGATGAAATAAAGGCAAAACAATTAAGTTTTTTGGATAATTTTTTAAAAATATTTTAATTGCTCCGAGGGCATCCTACTTTGGTTAGAAAAACTTTAGAGTATAATAAAACACACCAAATTTCATTAAATCGGTTCGAAAGTTTTCGCAAAATAATTTTTTGAAAAAAATGTTAGAATTTTCAAAATGTTGCACAGCCTCAAATAAAGCATCTAGATACTTGAAAATTTTTTCACATAGAAAGGACCTCTGGTTTTTGAAAAATTGGTTGTTAGGACGGCCACAGTAAACACTCTTTTTTATTTTTAAACAGTTAAATAACATTTATGAATTTGCAATTTAGTTTTTTTCAAAAATTATAATTTTAAAGTACTCGGAACTTCTTTAAAAAAAAAAAGTTAATTTCCGTTTATTGGTTCTCAAAGTTTGTCGGCATTTACCGTTAATTTATAAACAATTTAGCAATGATCTTTGATCCAATGGCTTCGTTTTTTCGAGTTCTAACCTGGAAAAAATTTTCATATCCATAAGTTATCGGCAACATAGACGGAAAAGCTGTCGCTCACACGCGCGAAAAGTGACTCAAAACACGAAACGTGGGGGAGGGGGTTTTCGCTCCGAGATTGAATTCGGAGGTTCAAAATGCGAATGTACGAAAAAAATTGCATTATCGCGACTTTTTTTTTAATCCGTTTCGCGAGTCAAGGAATTCGAATATCGTAATGCCAACTTTCTAATTTGCATACACTTTGTTATGAACAAAGTTTATCACTTATGTATTAAATATACTTTTATCCTATGCTACAGCATTTTTTCAATGAAAAAATTGGTTTACGTATATATTTCGACACTCTCAATATAAATGTATTTAGTTATAATTATTACAATTATTGAAATAATTTTTGTTTAAACAAATAAAAAAAAATAATGTAGTAGCGAGCAGTGTGCTTAAATCGCCCTGTATATGGAGTAATTTAGTTATTTTCGCGTCGAATGCGGATAATTAAAACTTTTGTGTATAAAAATTCAACCTTAGACTACTTTAAAATATTTGCGGTTCGAAAGGGTAAAAATAAAATTAATATTCAAAGCCGTCGGTATTTGAAGAGCTTCTAAACAAATCCGCGCTTGTTTTTATAAGTATTTATTCAGTCAAAACTTGCGGCAAAATCATTATTAGTGTCAAGCGTTGTTAGCGTTCAGAATTTCTAATTAAGCAGATTTAACAAAATCGGCATTTCACAAGTTAATTGATTTTTTACTTAAAATAAATGGATTTTTACAGGAAATATAAATATGTAAACTGGATACGCGGCAGTTTTGCACATAAATGAAAATATTTCAGATTCACTAAATAACATAAAAGCATTCCAAATTTGTTCAAGGGCTATTGATATCGGTATATATGTGTATCGACACTTTCTTCTAACCGTGACATATTCAGTGAATTTAAGCACTGAAAATAATTAGAGGATTTTCGCATCTCCGACGACGTAAAATATTTTATGTTTCGATGAATTGAATTGGAAAAGTATCAAAATATCAATCAAAATTTTAATAAAGCCGGGAGGAATAATTTCAGTGCTTTATCAGAGCGTTCTGGAAGAAAAGCGAAAAAAAACATCCTCATTTGAAATGAAACGCTATTAAAAAAGAAATCTATACGGTCCCCTACAAAAGTGTTTTTTTTAATATTATTATTAAATTCAGAAAGTGTTTGCACAGCACCAAAACAAATAAGTGTGTATGAAATGAGCAGGGAAATATTATATAAAACTTTTGGAGAGGGACTAAGTAAAAAAAAAATGTTTGTAGAGGAAAAACGACTACGCGAAAAAAATTATATTAAAAAATTACACAATAGTAGCGCTTTTGACTGTATATAGAAAATACGACTATAATACAATTTGTGTCACACTTCACCAACAAATTGTATTTAAAATGTTTTCACGTCGCATTGTTGTTAATTTTTTTTACTTTTGTAAATATTTAAAAATGTAAAAATTACAAACAAAAACTATGTCAAAATAAAGAATTTTAAATAAAAACACATTTTCAGTAAATATTTTCACTAAGTATACTTTCTATTGTAAATCTACTAAATTTTATACAGTGACAGTTTTTTTGGTAAAATGAAGAACCATAATATTAAAGTACATTTTTGCAAGGTAAACCATCTTGAGATTGAGAAATAAAAAACTTACGTATGCAACGAGCTAAGCAAAACGTAAATTTATCTGCCGACGCGAACTGTCCAGAATTTGTTCAAATAATTAATGACTCTAATTAGAAATGGAATTAGCGCCAGCTTTCTGGCTAACTGAAACAAACGTAATGCCTCAATTTTTTCAGGCGTGTCTTATTGCCAAGCAGTCTGTCTAAATCCTGAAACTGTTTTCGGCAGTCGCTTTAATTTGAAACTTTCCTTTCTTATCTCTCCAAAATATTTTAACACAACGTTTATAGCACCGCCGCGAATAAGGCTAATCTGCGGGAATTAATAAACAGAAAGAAGGAAATTTATTGTAATTTCGGAGAGATGCCGCCAGTGATGCGGCCGGCATTAATTCCAGAGACGGCGGTTTTATTATAAACTATGGCGTTCATACTTCATCAGCGGTATTTTGCCCCGCCGTACACTTAAAAATACATTAGGATTAGGATATCCTTTCCTCCGCTTGTAAACACAAATATAATTTTTCTATAACAAATATTCATAACATTATATTTAATTCAAACATACGGATATTTATTGGAACCAAACTTTCAACGTCTGGAAAATCTGGATCATTTTCTTAGCGCAACTTCTTGTAATTTCATTATCTAATCAAACCAATTAAGGTATTGACATCTGCTAACGTAACAGTATTACATAACAGGCGCTTTATAATAAACTTTTGAGAAGGTTGGCGAAAATTTTATTGATGCTCGGCAATGATATAATCTCCGTCTTAGATAGACTTTCCTAGATAATTATCTCTGCATGGTTTCATTCTTGGTTTTCGCTTTCAATGGTTCTTTTTTCTTTATGTTCTTCATTATTTGCAAATAGAACGCGTTTTATGACGAACTGTAAGTACCTACTCGAAAGGAAGATTGAAGCAACCTACACTGGTATATACGGAGCGACTACTTAGAACAGTAAAAATTTGAGATATACGGGGTGATCCATGAAAGTTCACTGATTTTTATTTCAGTATTCGCTTTATAGCTTTTGGAACCATTTATGGATCATTTATTTTTGGTGCCACTGAAGGCCAATAGACCCTAGAAATCAGTATTACAAATTCCAGGACGGTATTGGAAAATTCCCATTATTTGACATACCTTCAGAAAGTTCATTTTCTGCTATTTCGTCTAGTAAGTTGAAAGTACATAAACAACTAACGAAAACCGTGCATTTAATTTTTTGGTCATACTTTCCCAAACTTTTTGAATTCTAGTAATATTTTTAACCAGCTTTTCAATACTATTTTAGCAAATTCATCTACCACCCTATACATCCAGAAATTTTGATTCAGGACTTTTTTTTCAAGTAGTCCCTTTCTGCCATATACCATATAGTATATAGGGTTCGTCGTGAAACACCCTGTATATTCTATTTCTTTGTAATTCCATTCCATTTCTTTCGTTCTGTCTTTCTTTTTGAATTGTTTTACGTGTAATGAAGTTTAGGGACTTATATTAGCGGTTTCGTTATAATTTAATTTGGAGTAGAGAGAAATTAACCGCAAGGGCAATAAGTCTTTATCTCGTTGGGGCAGAAGCGAACATTACGAGTATTATAAAACTGCTTATGAGTGGATCCTACCCGACATAACGGCAGGTAATAGTATTAAATTACTGCTCTTCTAGCATCTACGAGCATTACGACTTTGATTCCGAAGAAGACGACATGGGAAGCAGTTATATGGGTAACGGAGGTAGCAGCAACGGAGGTGGGGGAGTCATATCATTTCCAGACTTATTGGCCCCAGCTGCGCGTCCTCAGGGACAAAACCCCGGAATAGCCAGGTTTGTTCCGGACTATTCTTATACGAGAAGCGGGATACGAACCAGGACACACGCTCCTACACTTTTTGATGCCTCTTCGTTTAATGTAAGTGATCTGGAGCACTCTAGAAACGATTTTTTAGGCGTGCCCTTCCCCTTAGAAACATGAAGTAATAAAAATGTCCCCTCCTCCACGAGTTTTCTCATTTTTCAACCTACAGCTTAATTAAGGAAAGAACTTTTTTACAGAATGGTTACAATGGTTACATACTATAGAAGATGACGCCGAAATATAGTAGAGAATAGTTAGGTGTTGTTATGTCCACCTTCCGCACTTATTAGATGTTTCCTACAAACAAACACTCCCTCTGTGCTTTTTAGAACTCTACTATACTATACTATATATATATATATATCCCAAAGAACACTCTGTTAATTGTACTATAACTGTATCTATATCTAGTTATAACTGGTGACTGAAAAATGCAATTCTAAAGTCTGGTCTATAGTTGGATGCACTTTTAGAAGGGTAACAATATACTTTGTGTATGCATTAGTGACGTTATTTGTAGAACTGGAAAGGGTGTTAGGAAAAAAGATCAATTGGATTGTTATAGTGACGTGATGCATCAAAGGTATATGTTATTTGTCAATTTGTGTCCTATTTTTAGATTTTAATAAGCATTGAGTAAAATAATATCGCCTTAGATTTTTCATCTCGACAGTATTTTTACGACGATAATTTTATTTCGATTTAGTTTAGATAATATCAGATGAGTTCGTCAGAATATTCAACAACTCTAGCGAGAAAATCTATTTTAGTATAAAACTTAGAATTACAAAGACGTGAAACATTTATATACTTGGATTTCCAAGACATAGCGGTTTTACTCGTGAAAAATCAATAGGTTGAGTGTAGGTAATGCTTTGCTCTTACAAGGCCCCACTTGTATTTCCACCTTCTTTCTAACTCAAACTAAAAATTTCTAATTCCGTGTCAAAAGTGATGAATCAGTTCGATACACTCAACAAGATCAAGGAACAAACCGTGTTTTTTTAAACTCCAACGTCTGTTTTCATTGACTGAGTACTGATAACCTACAGTGATCGAAACGACATTCGAAATGCACAAGTCCGGTTTTGGAACCACGACGAAGATGGAAAATCTAAAGCAGCAAGCTTCTTTCTTAAGTGTAGCTTAATTCGTATGTATAATATAAATTTAAGTTCTGCATCTATGATTGTACGCACCTAGACACATATCGTGCACAAAAAGAATATCACTTATGTATACATATCTTAGGATCTGTAACGGACCAAAATTTTGTACGTATACATATGTGGATGGTGATGTAGGATAAAGAAAAAGACGTTGCCGTGTAGAGTAAACCAATGTTTTCTGCCATCAGAATGGGCTGGATTTTGCTGGTTCCCTACACGTACCGATGGGCAAGAATGATGTGACATGAAACACTATCACTCGTTTGATCTGGTACACTTTGCATAGTCCATTTTCACTACCAATCAATTTTATATGACCTCAAAGGATATAACAGTTAAAAAAATGCCATTGCTGTAGTTTTACAAAAGTGTACCAGTTCAGGTGTCATTGGCTTGTACATACTCGTATAAGGTGGTGCAGACAGGAATAAATATGGAAATGGGATGAACAATGGTTTTCTCTACAATGAAAGGTCTTCCCGGATGAATTGTTTGAAATAAAGTATATATAAATCATGTAAACGTACTTAATTATAAATATAAAGTAGGTATGGCGCAATCGAAATATTTAGAACTATAATATTAATGTAAAAACCGAGTCTTCCTACATAGTAAAGTATGCCTAAAGGTTTAGAAAGTCAACAATCCGCACTTCGTCGAATGTTTTATATTTATTTATCACAATTGGAACTTAACACTTAACCTAGTCGAGAGTTACAAATATATAGTACAAGAAGTGTAAATAATACAAATTAATATATATACCTAATTAATTATATTTTTTAGACAAAATATTATCCTAATCTTGGAATGGTATAAATTAATTGATGTGATGATCCGACAATAATGTCAACGATTTGCTCTTATACCTTCTAAATTTTATTCTGACACGCGTTCTGTTCCAAACACAAAACCACTTTACGAAGGATCCAGCCATGGGTAGAAGCGGCTAAACATGCAGAATTACAGCGTTAAGTACAGCTACAGCTAGTAATCCACTGAGAAAATATATTTTTTTTACACATACATACACCACATGAATCGACGACGGCATACATTTCTGTCTCGCAGTCTCTATCTCTCTTATCCACCCTGGTTTAACGCCCACACAATTCCCTTCACAATGTACAAGTTCCGAAACTATTTCTTGCACAATTCCTCATTTGTCCAAAAGGCGTACGGTCTGAATCGAATGAAGGGTAAAACCGTTTATTTTCCAAAGGATTTGGTCAAAGAACCCTAATTTTATTATTATCGAAAACTCCAATCAGTCTCGATCAAAATTTTAACTAAATTTTAACATTGCTCAAATACACGAAAACAAAAAAAAATCTAAACCAATTATCTTGGTAAACAACATCTAGTGTGTTTTTAAAATTTCAAATTTCGCGCGCTACAATGCATTATAATGGCTATTGGCCATCGAGACAATCGAAAGGCTAGAGAAAAATGCAAATGTATCTGGAGGTAATGTAAGTGTCATTTTTTTGTCCACACATGTTTACACAAATGTTGTACACACATAAATGTATTGATGTAACACGCTGTAATGTACTGTGTGAAATAAATGTTCACCTTCTTCATGTGTTATTCCAAAATCCCCAATGCTGGTCTGGAATGCAGTGTTTGTCAATGACAATAAAACTTCGTCAATTTCATTTAATAACTAAAATGTATTTACATAAGCCAAATTGATAGGGCCCAATATTGGCTGGTGTAAGTAATCTAGATAAAAGTAATGATAGAGGCATTATCTAATATTCATGTATTTTCATAAATATTTCCACTATTCGCATGCTAAATCTTATATAGGTAAATCTAATCATACCTATCACATATCTTTCTGTACTTTACCCTTAAGCACACATACATGTCTCTGTGATGTATATGAAATTTACTGACAATATATCACTGTATGGAATGTTCAATTATCAACCCGTAGTCAAAATTATTTTATATGTAATATATTTCTATGTACCTATACTTATTGTTAACTAAATAAATTATATTAAATTGGCGAGCATCACAAATTGTGGTGTTTTATTTATTTATTCCCTTAATAACGTAAACGCACAAAAGAATACGCTGTACACAAGCAGGTAAGTCAGGAGAATATTGTTGAATTAAAGAAAATCTAGAAGATGATAATCGAAAATGTACGGGCAGATATTCGCTCTGAAATGGGTTAAACAAAGTAGGTATCTCCCTTTTATATACGATTAAAATGTATCAAAAATTAAATAGTAACGTAATATAATTATTTTATTTTATAATCAGAGCATGACCACAATGCATTCAACGATCTCATATGCCATACACCTTACTATCATTAATTTTAAATAAAATATTTAATTATCTCAACATATTATTGTTTATTCAAAATTAATTATAGTGTATAACTGTTCAGAAATTATAAATACATATAGATCGCCTTTCTTCAATATCACAACCCCAAATACTTGCGACTATTGGAGAATTGGGGATTACTCAGCTTTACGTGTCAAGGTATTTAGTTCTGGTCAGATTTTCGCATAGGTTGCATTGAAATAACGAAATATCTTGCTGACATCACGCGTGATAATCATATGAGCCAACCATGTACTAATGAGTCGACCTTTCCCAGATGGACCTTGGGTTGGGATTTGCGTTTTTTTAGTTTCCATTTTTACAGTTAACTGTACTACCTGCTCTCGATTGACATTTGTCAGTTGCCCGAATTAACAATCAGTAATGGGAGAATGGCAGTAAACGATTGTTCTGGTTGTGATGGTTTTTAACAATTTTTTTTATTATTCGTTTGTTATGTTCAGCCCGTAATTTTAATGTGTTTATTTAATTTACTTTGAATTTTACGAAAATGCATTTTTCAATTCCCGATACTCAGGAATTAAACGAAGGAAATGGGTCAACATTCATTGTAAGTTTACATCACATTTCCATATAAAATATGCAAAAAAAATATTTTTTTAGGGTTATAACATTCATATAAACGGTCTTTTTCACTGTACTGTTAGGTATAAGCAACTACATAACTTAAATGAGCAGTTGAAGAGAGAATTTGGTAATGAAGCAATACCTTATTTTCCTCCCAAAAAATTGCTTCCTTTGACTGTTTCACAACTAGAAGAACGAAGAGTTTTACTAGAAAAATATATCCAAACTAGTGAGAAATTTTTTATTGCTTAATTAGTCGTTTTTTTTATTTAAATTTTCGTTCAAAGTAAGTTTTTCCAGTTTTCAGTGTAATAAAAGTGGTCAGGTGAGTCAGTGATATTGAAAACAGTATTTCTTTTGTAGTTGGCCAAGATTCCAAACTAGTGTCTTCCGAACTAATAATAGGTTTTTTACTATCGGCGCAGCAAGAAACAACGTGCGAGAAAAAGCAAGACGTGAACCTAGATTTATACACTATGAACAACTATCACATCCCCGTACGTGTATCAACGTTTGACGGCACAGAACAAGTGTTGACAAAAGTATTCAAGTACATGAGCTTGCCATTAGAATATATGCAGTATTTTTCCTTATACCTGATCAAAAAAGACAATAGCGGAGATATTATTATATTACGTAAACTACTTGATTTTGAATGTCCTTATTTATCCAATAAAACGATGAGAGATGCTAACAAAATAGTCATCCGGAAAAGGTGAGTTATTTTGTAGTTTCTATTTAATGCCATTTATTAAATAGTACGTCAATACTCTGGCACTTAAACATTTTTAGTTACTGGGATACAAACTATGACTTTGAATTAATGACGGACCCGGTATCCCTAAACCTCTTGTACATTCAGGCAGTAACAGAAATCGAAAAAGGCTGGATAATAGCCACTAGAGAGATGAAATCACAATTGGCAAGTCTGCAAACTAATCTAGCGAAACGTGAATACATAGAAACGGCTCAAAAACTAAAATATTACGGTTTCATACAATTTTTGCCCTGTTATTGTGATTACCCCAAGGCTCAAACTAAAGTTGTCATAGCAATAGGCGACCAAGAACTTAGCATGAGGATTCTTGGACCGGGACAGTTATCCAGAGAAGGTTGTTTCAAAGTAACAAGAATGAGGTGTTGGCGCATCACTGCCACACACGTAAGCCGTCGAAACTTTAATTATTTACTCTCTAATACATCTTTTTCATGTAGAACAAAGAGGAAGTGGCAGCCAACAGTGGATCGAGTTTCAGTTCAGGTTTAGAGCTGTCATTCGAGTACCTGATGTCGAAAGACAAATTGCAGTGGATCACTATATCAAGCGACCAAGCTATATTAATGTCGGTGTCCTTACAATCTCTAGTTGACGAGCTTCTGATGAAGAAGAATGGGATCAGGAAAAAACCGTGTTCTGTTACAAAAGGTAGTTGGTCGTACATGAAAAGAGATGGGTCAAGTCACCTGATCTCGGTAGACGATGCAGATGGAGAGAATAAGGTTAGATTTGTATATTGCATTAGATAATTTCCACTAATTCTGTGTGATATGTGTGTAGGAGGATTCATCAGATCCTAAATATCAGGAATCGTTTTCAATAAAGAAGTTGCAAGAAAAATTTTCCAGCGTTTCTTTCAAAAGTGGAAGAGAATTCATCGAAAATCATGCATTTGAGGGTATTGGCGATGACGATTTATGAATAAATGGTTTTAGTTAGTCTGACGTGCTTTTTCTACTTGGAAATTCTAAACGTGGGTTTTAATTTTAAGGTGCTAATAAAACTTGTCCAAATCAATTACTTGCCATTTGACGTGTAAAATAATAATTGGCAATTTGTAAAAATTTGTGGGGTTATCCCACTCAGTCCATTGTATGTGCCAAAACTTAGGAATAACTAAGATATTTTACTAAACAGTGGTATATTGAATATAATTGTATTTTATATATTACCAATTATACAAAGTAATTGATTAATCGTTATAAGGAATTCCACTATGAACGCTCAAATTTTGTATTTTGTTAGTTTATGGTACCTGACATTTACTGTATATTAAAAATATGCATGTTATCACAATTACCGAGTTATTTTATGTAGCTTGTACGTAATTTTTTATATATTTTTTTAAATATTTGTAATCGGTATTGTATAGTCCTTATCCTCTAAAAACACCCCATACTTTTTTCATATCCAAAATACATATCTTATTTCATATTTTTTTATATCTAAATATGTATTTTATCATTGATGTTGTGTATGTATTTAACAATATTAAAACATTTTAATAAAAAAACTGCTTATTATTTCCTTGAGTATTAATCATACATGAAAATGCAAAAACGTCCCCATTTTTTAAAAATAGATCGCCATAGGATATATCTAATCTGTGATAAGATTACATGAAGCAGTGTAAACACTAATTAAATTATTAGTTTCTATTCCGCAGTGACGGCTTTTGAAAATTAAAGTGGTCATTCTTTGATAATGGTGTGTGGAAACCATACTATTTTTTTGGGAATGATTTCTAGGTCCACAGGAAACTTTTATGATGAAAAAATTTGTATTTGCACAATATTTTTTCCCATATAGATATAACCGTTTTTTCTCAAGATTTTAATTTTTCATAAATTTACAGCATTACTATTTATCTTAAAAATAGATTAGTATCAATTAAAATTTAAATAGGAAATAGGTATAACGAAGATAATTTAATTTTGTAAAAAATGGAAAAAAACTAGCTATCAGTTAATTATGGGGAAAAAACAAAATTTTATTCATGCACCTATTTTCAAAATGTCATGGGCAGCAATCCCTATTCAATATTTGTTTAACTTTTTATTTTGCAATCTCATTCGAAATTTTTTCATGAGAAGAGTTATGAAAATCGTTCCAAAAAAAAACGGTGAGTCCCATACTTTATTATCAAAATATAACCGCTGCTATTTTTACTAGCCAGAACTGCTATTCGGTAATAATAAAATATATTTTTATTCTTATTTTTCAGACGTGAAAATGTCGGACGTTTTAGTTCGACAGCCTTTTGCGAGTGAAGAAATTCTTCGAAAAGTACATATTATTCAACAGGTTTGGTATCAGGTATCACTACAGGCGTAGAAGAAAGGCAAGTACATGTATTCATACAGTTTGCAAGCCTGGATATTCATTGGTATGTCTGTAATCTTTCATTTTACTAAAACGTTTTGAAAATGTTTTACATAAATTAACACAAATTAGCTGTTAGCTACCACCACAGACTTCTAAGTATATTAGAAGTCTGTGGCTACCACATTTCGCGACTTAGAACCTTGTTTTATTTGGAAATTCGATAACTTGGAAATATTTTACTATCTTTTTTTATCCCGTCACTCTTTTCTCAATTAGAGAAAGAAAGAAAAACCTCGTGGAAATTAGCAGCAGAAAATGCCCTCGAATCTTACTCTAGTGGTCACGATATTGTAGTCTGTTGTCAACTGACAATTGACAGTTGTATTTGAATTGAATTTGATAACTGAAAGATCAAGTTATAAATTAAATTTGTTGGCGTAATAATGGAGAATAATACTTCTGCTTCAGAAAACGCAAAGATTGAAGCTATGTCAAAAGAACTGATTGATCTAAAAGGTATGTGCAAGAAATTTTTTACAATAATTCAATTTTTTTTGCTTCACATCAAATTGTATCATTTTCAGAAGATGTAACTGATATTTCAAAATATTTCAAAGAAGCATTTCAAAGAATCCGTTCTGATGCTGAGGATGTTCAATGCAACATGGAAACTGGAAATACCTTAAAAGTTGGGAAGAAGTCAGTTCAGTCCTTGATCGAACTTAAAAATCTGGCATCTGATATATTCTCCGGCGTTAGAAACAATGAAATCAAATGCTTTAATCAGGTTAATTTTATTACCGATATTTTAAATTTTACGTCTAATGTGTACAAATTTATAGGAGATCGATGTGACACCAATTTGGAGAAATATTTATGAACTGAAAAATATGAACAGCGAGACACGAGAAATCATAAATTTACTGGAGTCTTTAAACGATTCTACTGTAAAACTGATCGAGCAAGAGAAGAATCAGAAACCAAATAGTTAAGTGCTTGAACTTTAGAATTATAAAAATATTTTAAAATTCGATTTTTAGCTGTCAACGGCAATGGCAATGAGTCTTGTGCTTCGTCTATTTCAATCGCTAGTGATCCTTCGATTTCTGAATTCAGTCTTTTCGATGGTAGCAGCACCAATGCTGCTACATCTTCTCCAATATGCAAGACTGAATATCCCCAAAATCAAGATGAATAATTCCTCAATTTCAAAATGTTAATCCATTGAATTTTTTTTTGTAAAACTGTTACTGTTAAATAAATGTTTATATTTCTTATGTATTTTTTACTAGGTTCTTTTGCACCTGGAGTTTCTCGTACGGGCAAAAAATTGTTATTAGTATTATTAAAATATATTTATTAAATAAGGAAACATTTACAAAAAAAAGAAATAGAATGTAATAAAAAGAAAATCATATTTTCAAGGTTTATACAAACCATTTAATTTTTTTTTACTACATTAATTTTAAAGTAGTATATATTATAATGATGCGAATTAGTTAAACTCATACTTCAGTCTGATATTTATATATAAAAAAATAAAAAGAAAATAAATTCTTCACATAACCAATTGAATATTATGAAATTAAGAATAGGAAGACTACATACAAATTATAAATCATTCATGATCAATACATCATGTGTACATATTTATAGAAAAAAAAAAAAAAAATTATATGTGTACCAAGTAAGTATTTTTACATGTCTTCTCTAGTAGTATTTGGAGACCGACTATGAGATCGACTTCTAGAAGAGTGAGTTCTAGATCTTGATTTAGTTCTAGAACCATTCTTTTCCTTCAATTTTTCAAGTGGTGATCTAGACCGTGATTTTGACTCTTTCCTAGTTTTAGAACCAGAAGTAGGACTTCTTGAACGAGACTTGGAACTACCTCTGCTTCTTGACCTGTCAAATAAATATATAGCGCTTCTCAAAATTTATAAAAAGTAGTTTTACCTAGAACGTGAAGCGGACCTAGAACGAGGTGACCTTGATCTGCTACCGCTACTTGATCTTGATCTACTTTTGCGTGATGGACGATCTTCAATAAGTTTTATCTTCCTGCCGTTTAGTTCGGTGCCATCTAGCTTGTCCATAACATTCTTCATATCCTTGTATGAAGCAAACTCCACAATTCTGCAAACAGTTTTAGAATTGAAGGTCGACTATTCAAACGATACATTTTATAATATTTTACGGAGTAGTCAGTGAATGAAAAGGGTGTCAGTCATTCGACTTCAGACCCGAAAGATGGTAAAATCATCATGTGAGTATATTAATTCTGTGAATGTAAATATTTTTAAAAGGAACATACCCTTCGTTACGTCTCTGTTTATGGGCATCGGCATAGGTAACTTCTCCGGCTTGGCGCATATAATCTTTCAAGTCCTATATTGGGGAAAAAAAAAGAATAAAGTTCATATTCTATACACGAAAAAACATTTGTAAAACAAGTTACCTGACTTGCGACAAAAGGTACAAATTCCAAACTTAAAAAATAAAAATAAATAGTTTTGTAAATAAATCTAAATTGAAACATACTTATTCCTTTATTTTAATTACACTTTGTCCGCGACGAGAGGTATTTTAATACGATTGGGTACAAAAAAAATTTTAAAAGGGCAGTTCTGCAATTATAAAATATAATACCTAAATTTAAATGTCGGCAAATTAGAAAATATAATTGATTTTTTACAGTCCGCCAAAGAAAGTGGATGTTAACATAGTTAATGTATAAGACCGACATGAAATTAACGACATTGCATTATTTCTTTAGAATGAACTGTATAATCAGGACCTTAGAAATAGCACACCAAAAATTGTACTTAAATAACAAATGAAAAATGAAGTACAATTTATTAGTTGCATTCTATTGGAAAAACAAAACTGTTGCTATTGCCAAAGTTCCAATCAATAACGTATGTTATTTATCCATGCTAATGGTGAAAGCAAATGAAGAGATCAGACAAAGTGTAATTAACGAGAGACTGACAAAATTGCGCGTCATGCTAGGGCATTTACCTGAGGCATTGTGAATGAGAAACCACATAGAACCAATGGAATCAATGGACTGGCGTAATAACTGAATCGACTGACTGCCACTCATTTGCAAGGGTGTACCACATTGATTGAGCATAGAATAGGCCTAGAGAAACCACACGCTCCGTGGGAAATGGGTGCTCTTTACAAAAAAGTATTTAATTTCATATATTCACTTAAATTACAATATAAAACGATACCAAATTCGTGACAGTTAATGGTTACGTGCTAGTTTAATGGCACTCTCTGAGCATATGGTTACCTGCTCTAGATGCCGCTGATGAGGCCCCCGTAGGCCAAAACAGGGCGTTCCACTATTTAAATTTAGTATTTCGCAAAGTGCCATACGCTTTCGTCAGTGTTAACGCTCAACTTTAGGGAACGATAAGGAGATGACCGGGAAAAACCCATCTTCGGACAGAGCCTGGGATTGGTTGGATCTTCCAAACGTCTTAGCCCTGGCTTGGTACGTCCACGCCTCATTGATTGCTCAAAATGTGGTTACACATCGTTGCTCTCTCATGGTACCCCCCGATTGCCTCAACTATGGACTGCAAGTCACACATCGGACGAAATGCCCCATATTCAATCACTGGCCTTGCTCGCTCTAACTCTCTTTTGGTTTTTGAAAGTAACAGGGATTAATAGTAATGTTAAATCAAAAAGTGACACATGGATTACAAAACTGACATCTTAGCCTTCCTAAAAAAAAAAAAAGAAATGGAGATTCATTTTTTAGATCCATGTGGCAGTTTTTTGTTAACAAACTATAGTAGGTATGGGACTCTTACCCAAATACATGTACATGCCAGGGTTTTGTCGATTTTTTTTCAACTTACCTGCCAGCTGACTCTGCTAGACAGATTATCAACGTAGACGCGATACCTCGTTCTTTGCGGTGGACCATATCTGATAGGTTAAACAAATATTAGTTTAAGAATCATCATAGAAAAAAGATGAGAGCGCTTCAAAGCAGATTAAGAATAGAAGACCTACTTTTCGCGAGTATCTCTGTTACGTGGAGGTCCTCCGTAACCTCTCGAACCACCCATGCTGCCCCTCCATTGGTCGCTTCCTCTTGGCGTACCCCTAGCACGTTCTACGGATACCCTGAAAACCAATATATAAATAAAATATACAAAAAAAATAAATATATATATATATTAGCTGAAGATTAGATTAATCAGAACGCTGGGAAAGAGTCTGTCATGTTTTAAATCAGACCCGAAAGATGTTGATCATCATAGTAACAAGTCAAAAAAATATTTATCTACCCCAAATCAGATATTATGTTAACGATACTTACTTTTCCCCAAGTAAATCTCTTCCGTTTAGCTCATAGATGGCATCATCTGCGTCTCTGTGATCATCGAATTCCTATAAATCATTCAAGTAGTAATGAAATTAATTCAAGTATGTGAAATTATGTTTTAAACTTACAACAAATGCAAATCCATTTTTCATTGCGACTTCTTTAATTCTGCCATACTTGCGGAAGAATTTTTCAATATCGCGTTCTCTAACACGATAAGTGAGTCCACCAACAAATACTCTGGTTCCCATCTGTAAAAATAAGTACATATCTACTTTATTTTTAGTGACCTAGTTAGCCATACTCAGACACTGATTATTGATCTACATAAATTTATTTTAAAATGGCAATAGTAGAGCATAAGAATAAGGACCTTGTGAAAAAGTTTAATTATAAAAAAATTGCAAACAATTCCTTCCAAACGTACTCACCTTCATGGATATAATAAATTTGGTGTTAATTAAACAGCGTTTAAGATAGGTATATTTATAAATCTACTATCATTCGGGCAGTGTTAAAACAATATCAATGTACCATTAAATTTTAAACATATGGCGATTAACACAGAATTAAATACGTAAAACACTTATGTTTACCGAATATATCAAGAATGCTCTATCGAATTTCCAAAAAAAGTTGTAAGTTCTAATTATTAGTGAAATATTTGCACGTTTCTTTTACGCAATACAAGCACTCAACAAAATACTAAAACGCCCTAATTTATTGCCCTTTCTAAAATTGTAGAAATGGATAAGAATCGAGATTAAAACTTTGTGCGCCTGTGTAGAACAATTATGTAACCACCTACTAATCTATACGTATACGCTACGAACAAATTCTAATATGGACGTTGCGGTCTCTGTAAATTTTCATTTTCTATGCACACCGCCATCTGTTGGTGGAGCAAGAAATTACGTTAAAACGGCGCTAATTTCAAATGAACGGGATGTTTAATTTTGATAAAAATGCACCCGTCAAACCTTATATCACTATAATTGCACAGGAGGTTCCATTTAAATAATAAGCAAAGTATCATGTATCTTAAAAAAATACAATCCGGCAACAATCGTTTTTATCAGGTCCGCCGTATTGAACTAAATTTTTGCTGTACTTTAAGAGGTATCAAGGTAAATTAAAATAATAAATATTAAGTAAGCTATTGATCACATTTTATACCATTACAATCATTACATAAATTTTTAACATGTCACTCAGATAAAATAAAAATATAAATAACATTGTACTTTATAACTACGTATGGATGGACATATATATAGTTTTAAAGTAAGTAGTAACATATAAAAATGTAATACTAATACTATCGAAAAAAATTATTATTATTATAAGAGAACAAATTAACGAACAAAATCCATTTTTAAAATTAAAAATTAAAAGCTGTATTACTCTATCTTTTCCGTAACCTCATCAAAGAAAGCTAACGAGGTGGCACATTCCTCAGTTTTTATTGTTCCATAATTTTTCTGTAAAATGTCAATAAATTAGATTGATTCGTTATTAAAGAACTATACATACTGGTAATTCTTCAATTGACTTGGAAATTTCTTTTAGTTCCTCTTTTTCAGGGCTAAAAACATCAAATATTATTAACACGATTAAAAAATAATAAAGGTTAATATTTCATACCTTACGTGCAATGGATCAAACATCCTTAATACGGAACGACTCGGTTTATTCATTCCCATATCTAAATGGCATTATTATATCAATACATCTTCAATGTTAAATATATAAAACTACAGTTTTATTATATTATTAATTACATTACTAATAACATGTGTTCTAGGGGTTAAGACTGCACCAAAATGTGAAAACTCAAATTAAAATATAAAAAAATTATATTATTTGAAAATTGTTCGGTGTTAATAAATTCGGTATAAAATAACCTTGTCATTGCACGATTTGTCTTGCGACTTACACTTTAAACAAATAAGGTAGTGGCTTTATTTGTGGCGAAGCCGTAACACCCATTTCTACTTTAAAAATGATATTTCTTTGGAAAATCCTAAACGTTTTCTACTATAATAGCAATCTGGTCTAGGTTTTACCTTGTTTATCGGTATTAATAGGGCCTGGTCTATGAATATCTGCCCATTGATTTGCCATTAGTTTTTCTAATTTCGATACAGATTCACATTGTAATTCTTTTTCGTCATTCTACAAATAATCATCAATAGGTTAATTACAATCTACTCTACATGAACTCTGGGATCAAGTATATTTATCAATTTATTATTTAAATAAATTGTTAAATAATTTCTTTCATTTCACTCAAAGTTATATTAAATTTAAGAAACACCACCAATTTGCAAAAATAAAAATATTTTATTCAAAGTTTATAATTAATTATACAGTGTTTCTCAGAGTAGGTAAGGGTATAGGTAATTAGTTTTACAGAGGTTGCGCTTTTTTGACTACCCCTAACACGAAAAGAAAAATAGAACACGGCATAACAACTCAAATGGTAATTTCTTTTTTAAAATATTAAAAAAACATGAATACGACATAAAATTTAAATTATTTTATTGGCACAAAAGCTACAAGGTGATCTACGCCACTGAATAATTTTTTAACCGTAAACTTTTATAAAAAGAGTGTAATTTATACAGCCTCAGGCCATTGCCAAAAATGGTACATTTTTTTAATTTCAACTCCCTGTAAATCTAAAATTAATGGCTGAATATTTTTAAACTTGCTTAAATCACTTTGCATATATTGCTAAAAGTTATTTGAAATGGTAATAAGGTTTTAAAAAAATAATAATAAATTTAAAAGGCTTTATAAGAAAAAAATTGTAATGATTATATTGTTGTCCAATATCTCATAGAAGTAATTTACAGGGATAAATAAAAATGTTCCATTTTAGGTAGTACTTTCTTAAATCTATTTTTTTGTGTTGCAAAACCGTAACAATTCTCTATTTTATTAACAATACTGGTCGAATTCAAAGAATATGAAAAAAAAATCAAAATAATTAATGTACCTAGTGCAAAAATCGAATTTCATATCGATTTAGGTATTCGCACAAAAGATAAGATATATGAAAAACAATAAAAAAACTTTTCTATTCGTTTCACCAATGCGACCTTGAAATATTGTTGGTATAAAAACAAATAATGTCCAGTATTTAATTCAAGTTTCGTGAAATAATTTAAAATTACGTGTTTATTTATTTTTTTTTACAGTGAAAGAACCTCTCTGTTGATAATAACGTTTTAATTTTGATTATGAAAAGAATATATAACACAATGTTTTAACTGTTTAAAGGCAAATCATGTCTAGAAAATTGTAAGATAAAAAACACATTTCAAAAAATATGCAAAACTTTTTCATTCGTTTCAGAAATGCATTCATGAAATTTTATTCGCATAGGAAACAAATGACGTCCTGCATTTAGTACAAGTTCCAAAAGTTAACTTAGAAAAATGTAAAATAAATCAGATAAAATTGTTCTTACCATTTCGCCTGGCACTCTCTTATACTTCTCTAGACTATATGTTAGGAGGAAGGTAGTGTCGGGAAAAAGTAACTGGGCACTCCGGCACTGGGGAGTGGGCACTGGGCAGAAGTGTGATGAGTAGAAGGACTAGAGTTGGTTATTCCAATGTCCATAGGAAGGGAAAATCTAAAGAGAAACTCAATTTGGCAGGGTAGTAATTTGTTGGTTGAGTTCATATATCTAAAAATTGAGAATATATTTTAATTTTCCATAGATTTTTCATAAAAGGTTTATGTTGTACATAATTGCTATAATTAAACAAGGAAATAGGTTTAATTTTAATAATTGGTAGATAGGTTCGTATGTAACTTGTTAAATATAATTTTTATTTGGGAAAAAATATAGAAGTTCAATTCAATACATTTTTTAAAAAAAGTTAATAATATGATAAATTAAAGACACAGAAGGAATTTATTAAAATGTGTCTTAAGCCTGAATCAGTTTTATTTTACATAGAATTAGGTATGTACCACCTACTTTATTTTATAGATTATTTTTATGTTTGTATAATTTATTATCTTAAGTTTACAACTTCGTAGTAGAAATGCAAAATTTTACTTGAAAAAAACTTGAAAATGGCTCAATTTTCAAACAAAATAAAATAAACTTTTTTTCCTAGAAGCAATAAGATTATGTAAATATTAAATTTTCAAAATATCTACTGATATACAGAAATTCTGAGGTTCTAGGAAAGAGTATCTTCCAGTAGCTCCGCCACATGTTGATTAAAACCCTTTGTTCAATGGTTGACAATGGAATTATTACCTTTTTAATTATATTATTTGGTACAAAATACATTGGTATGAAATTTCGACACCCTATACCAGTTCAGTGAATTTTTATCTTTAATTATTTATATCATTAGCTCAAGTTTCATCAATCTCAGAGATATAGCAATAAATTAATGTGGTATATTTTTTTCAATTTTGACACCCTGTATATTGGAAATGGTTGAGATATCAAAATAAAACAGGGACACCCCGTATATGTGTCTTTTGACGGGATTTCACATTTTTTAAATTTCATATCAGTTTTAATAAAAACATTTAAAATTAACATGTTATCGCTACACTGTGGCTACACCACACAACAACTCTGAGAATAGCGAACTTAACCCTAATATAACTAACATTTCTGTTTTAGGAACGTACTCCTGCAAGATCAACCTTGAAGTTGTTTTTATGTCAATTGTCAAAATATAAAAATTTTGAGTGAGGTTAGGCTAAAAAAAATGAATATTGTAAAAATTATATAAACGGTCAACAGTTCTATTTACGTATAAAGCTGGTTATTGTTCAAAACTAAAATTGAATTACAATGTCAAAGAACATGCGGAATAGTTTCGATAAAACCTACAAAATTCTGCCAGGTAAGTTATAATAGCCTATTAAATCTCGTGATTATCGTTTTATCTATTATCTTGATTCATTTTAGACAACAAATTACTCGTGGACCACTCGGATGTAAGACCAAGCACCTCAAAACCAATACATTTACGCAGGGTCGAGAGAGCGCTCAACCTGAACATGTTTTTGAAAAATATAAACAACCAACTAATGCTGAGCAGCGACTCTGATGATTCAGACGATGATATCCCAGATATAAATGATGCAAACATTGAAAATATACTTCGAGGTAAGATGTCACAAGTACTTTGTTAGTTTCTAATATTTATTTTATCTATAGAGTCTGAACCACATTCACCAAAAGAATATTACAACTTCAAAAATGTCTCTTCCAAGAGAAAATGGTTATCCGATGTTTTACAAGAGAATACAGATAGTACGCCGGAGGATGTACAATATAAGCACATCATAAGGATGCATTCTTACCAGAAAAACCTGCGGAAGACCAAGGAGGTGATAAAAATACTCTTATTACTGTTATAATTTTTTTTACATGTTGATTTTGTAGAATTTCAATAACTATATGTTCTATGGTGCCGGATTGATAAGTGCTGTAGATCACTACCCAGAAATAGAAAAAAATTTACCCGTACACATAAAGAAAAAGGTTATTAAAACAGAAGATACTTCCAAATCACCTTTGTATCATCCAGAGATTTTGGATGATATACCGGTAAATTACACTTGGTTTTTAATTCATTGTTTGTTATAAATAAATTATAAATAGTTAATCAGCCAAACACTTTTCAGTTATTATATACAAAATTTTTAGGATGAACCTTGTTTGGACTTAAACCTTCAAAATGGAATAGAGTTCCAAACTATAGAAGAAATGGAAGACACGAACATGAACACTGACTTTACTACAATTCCAGTTTCCATGCATTCTGTTTCCTCAACTCCACAATTAAACATGAATATACCAAAGAAGAAAGCTAAGCGATTCAGAGATGAAGAATCACGCAAGAAATGGGAAGATATGATGACGATAAAAAGACGCAAACTATACACCAGCATCGTGAAAAAAGAAACGGGGAAGCAACATCGCGCTAAGATGAATAGGCATAAGGAAATGCTTTTGCAGTGCAAGAGAGTCGCGACACACTGTGTTAAGGCAGCACGACAGAAAGCTGTAAGTATAAATAAACATTATCCTACAGACTGATTTAAAAATGTTTTATTGTTGTGTTTATATTTATTGGTCCATAATTTTTTTTTTTTTGTAGTTGCAGTCAGCTAGGACAGTGAAAGAGCAGCAGTGGCGAATGAAACGATTGGCTAGGGAAAACATAGCATACTGGAAAAGGTCGCGACGTTTCGACCGAGAAATCAAAAAGAGGTTAGAAAAGGAAGCAGAAGAGCAACGGAAAATCGACCACGAATTGGTAGAAGCCAAACGACAACAAAGGAAATTAAACTTTTTAATAACGCAGACTGAACTTTATGCCCACTTTATGTCGAAGAAATTGGGTCAAGTTTCACCTGAGGAACAACTAAGGATATTAAGCCAGTTGGACGAGGAAGGCATAACCAAACTTAGTTGTGACACATACGATAGGTGAGCTCCATTTCTTCCTATATTGAAGTTTATTTCTTTTTTGTCTCGTGATAACTAACTATTTTTTTAGTGAAACGATGAAGGAAAAAGCAAAGAAAAATGCACTTGACGCATTCCAAAGCGAGAAAGCTAGAACAAAACACTTCGACAAGCAAGCAAACTCATGTTTAGGCGAGTTCGATTCTATAGGTGGAGAGCAGCCGCAACCGGATATGTTCAGAGGTAAACTGAAAGGTTACCAGTTGCGCGGGATGAATTGGTTGGCTAATTTATATTCCCAAGGCATTAGTGGAATTTTGGCAGACGAGATGGGACTGGGTAAAACTGTACAAAGTATAGCATTTCTGTGTCACATAGCTGAACGATATTGTAAGTTGAAATCTTTTCGTAAACTAAATAATTAATAAATAACGTTTCATTTCTATATTTTCAGCTGTTTGGGGCCCGTTTCTGATCATTTCCCCAGCTTCAACGCTCCACAATTGGCAACAAGAAATTGCGAAATTCGTACCAGGGTTTAAAGTCGTGCCTTACTGGGGCAACCCAAACGAACGAAAAATCCTGCGTCAGTTCTGGGACCAAAAGGACATGTACACTAAAGATGCTAGCTTCCACATTGTTATAACCTCGTACCAAATCGTAATAACGGATATTAAATACTTCAATAGAATCAAGTGGCAGTATATGATTTTAGATGAGGCTCAGGCGATAAAAAGTACTAGTTCGATGCGTTGGAAGACGTTGCTAGGTTTTAGTTGTCGGAACAGATTGTTGCTGAGCGGTACCCCGATTCAGAATAGTATGGCCGAATTGTGGGCTTTATTACATTTTATCATGCCAACACTCTTTGATTCCCACGAGGAATTCAACGAGTGGTTTTCAAAGGATATCGAGAGTCATGCCGAAAATAAAACGGGAATTGACGAAAGTAAGTGCAACTTTTTTCATTCTAGATAGAATAGAAATCGTAATGGTATAAATTTCAGAACATTTATCGAGGCTTCATATGATTTTAAAGCCATTTATGTTGAGGAGGATTAAGAAAGATGTTGAAAACGAATTATCCGATAAGATTGAAGTTATGGTGTATTGCCCGCTGACTACTAGGCAGAATTTGTTATATTTGGCATTGAAACAGAAAATTAAAATTGAAGATTTACTTCATTACACTGTAGGGGGCGGCGACTCACATGTCGTGGACAAAAATTTTACTTCTAATTTGATGAACTTGGTGATGCAATTTCGAAAGGTAATGTATACAAAATTATTGTTTCTTCTTAGTAGAGAACAAAAGTCTACAAAAATATTAATTCTGTGGGCTTCGGATTTCAAATAAAGTTATCTGGATTTACGAAATATACTCACGGACAAATAATTTGTAGAATTTACTTGTGCATTTTATAACGACAAAGTCGAGTGATAATATCGCAAATTCATTATTTAGAAGTTGAACTACAAAAATATTAAATATGTGTAGATAGCCATGAAAAGTACAAATTTAGAAAACGAAACATTAATACTTTCCAAGTAAATAGAAATAGATAATTTTTATGTATATACCACCCTTCATACATTTTTACAATTTATGTGACCCCCCGAGCTTATGCAACCAACATTGCACGTTGTTCGTACCTTCGTATAAAAATTACGTCACGCATATTAACGATACGTTTACAATGAACAATGACAAACCGTTACATATATGCTCGAGATAACGCTATCCGCTGATTGGTTGAATAGAATCTCGTGAAAAATGGGGGGCGTGGCTTGTCAAATAAAACCGGAGCTCCGTTCCTACGACAAAGGAAATAAAATTACTGCTCCAGACAAAACTACCTGTCCCGTGGCTTCTAAAAATTTGTGACGGTTCTGTATTTGTAAATTAAATTAGATGTTATTCGTTGGTAAGCGCATCACTTGAGAACGGCTGTATCGATTTGGCAAATTTTTTTTTTTTAAATTGTTTAGGATTTTTTTTCTTGAAAATGGTGTGGTTTTCGAAAAAATTTTATAGAACCAAAAATTGTTGAAATTATGCAAAGAATATGTTTTTCACAATTTTTTGAGAAATTTTTACATTTTTCAACTTTCGCCGTTTTTTGAAATCAGGAAATCATCCAAAAAAATTTGAGCGTATCCTCTAATGATTGATGAAATCAAACATATGAAGAAATAGATTTATCGTAATAAAAATAAAATAATAAAATTACAAAAAAAAACATAAAAACGAAAAATGATTTTAGTTTGTCGACCTTCACGTTGGTAAGAGTTGGGCAACACATCAATCAGAAACGGCAAACAGGCGAAATCAAAAGATAGCCCATTCAACGAAAAAAAATTTTTTTTTATAGTTTTCGGGATACAATATTGAATTAGCCAGTACATTTTGAACCTAACCACACATTCAAGCTAATAAATTGGAACTTCATTACATGAACCATGTTTTTTTTCCAAATCCGATGAAATTTGAATGAAATATTCGTAAAATAAATTTTTCCACGACAATGAGGGTTTCAGAAAAAAAATTATTGTTATTTCTTCTGCTTAGTAGAGAACGAAAATCTACAAAAATATTTTTACGTAGAGTTGCCAACAATGTCGTTTTTACATGAAAACTTCGGGTTTCGCGATCATTCTGCGGGCTTCGGATTTCAAATAAAGTTATCTGGATTTACGAAATATACTCACGGACAAATAATTTGTAGAATTTACTTGTGCATTTTATAACGACAAAGTCGNGTCGTTTTTACATGAAAACTTCGGGTTTCGCGATCATTCTGCGGGCTTCGGATTTCAAATAAAGTTATCTGGATTTACGAAATATACTCACGGACAAATAATTTGTAGAATTTACTTGTGCATTTTATAACGACAAAGTCGAGTGATAATATCGCATATTCATTATTTAGAAGTTGAACTACAAAAATATTTAATATGCGCACAGAGCCATAAAAAGTACAAATTTAAAAAACGAACAAATAATACTCCAAGGAAATAGAAATAGATAATTTTTATGTATAGAGCCTTCATAAATTTTTACAATTCTTGCGACCCCCGAGCTTATGCAACCAACATTGCACATTGTTCGTACCGTCGTATAGAAATTACGTCACCCGTATTAACGATATGTTTTCAATGAACAATGACAAACCGTTACATCTATGCTCGAGATAACGCTATCCGCTGATTGGTTGAATAGAATCTCGTGAAAAATGGGGGGCGTGGCTTGTCAAACAAAACCGGAGCTCCGTTCCTACGACAAAGGAAATAAAATTACTGTTCCAGACAAAACTACCTGTCCCGTGGCTTCTAAAAATTTATGACCGCTCTGTATTTATAAATTGAATTAAATGTTATTCGTTGGTAAGCGCATCACTTGAGAACGGCTGTATCGATTTGGCAAATTTTTTTTTTTTTAATTGTTCGTAATAGTCCGAATAAGGAAAATTCGGGAAAAACTGAAAGTTGTTTTTTTTCTGAACATTGTAGTTTATCAAATGAATTTTTTGTTTTGTACGTATAAATTTTATTTTTCTTACATACCTTCATTTCATCCTTTTGACCTTTCGTCTTCTCGATGTTAAGCCTTCATTGTGTATAAAATTATAAACTGATACGGACATATTGCATTTTAATAACCATTTCTTGTTTTTAATGGCCGTATATCTTTCAGGTCTGCAACCATCCGGAGTTATTCGAGAGAAGAGATGCTAAATCTCCTATAAGTACTCCACCGCTGCAGTACATCATACCGCGTTTAGTATACAACGATAACGTGAGACAAATACTGATGTTGTATATTCAGAAATATTTTGTATTTACTCCCGAGTATATCGCTAATGCTATCGATAGCGGCTTCTCGCAGACAATCTTTAACTTTTGCTTTGCCTTGAACCTATCGTTTGACGATCTCTATAAAATTTTCCAAGGAGATGTATTGCACAGGCAAGTTTTTACTGTTGTATAAAAAAAATAGATATCGAAAGTGTCTTTAATTTTTAGGTGGCGTCACTATTTCGAGACTGAAAAACAGGACTATGTCCAGCACCACGAGCGTTTTTGGAATCCTGATTTGTATAATAAACCGTCAATTAGGTTGAAGTGTGATTTTAAAATGAACAATTCGCAAATAGAAACCAGCAACGTCTTGCTAGATTTAGTTTTTACAAGACGTATTAGGGGAAACAGAGTTATTTATACCCATACTGATCACGTTTATCATTCCATGCCAGAAACCGTAGAGCATAAAAATATTAGGTTGAAAAATAAGGAGGCTAGCACCGAGGATGAATCTATAATAGACGTTGTTAATGAAGATGGATTGGTAAGCGATAATTATAAGACGAATGGAATGTAACAGTAGTTTTTTAAGCGGTTCGTAAATAAGGTTTAATTTTTTATTTTAGAAAACACACCAAACCATTTCCGTGAACGAGTTTCCTTATTTGAAGAGACGACCCCAAGTGTTCAAGGATGTTAAGACTGAACTGCCTGCTTTTTTGTTTTATAATATGCCAAAAGTAAGTACCCCTCAAAAATAATACTATTTTATAAATCCACTAATATATATTTTTTTGTTGTAGGTTGCGACGGCCCCCGTAGGAATGTATTGTTATTCCCGTAAGGCGGCTTGGGACCTGAAACGGCACATAGACGACTACAGTTTTAACTCGTTAAATCACTATTGGTCACGAGCGACAGACAATAAGTACAACTTCAAGTCGGCGGAGAGCTTACACCCGCGACCGTTTAATGGCGTCGATAATATTCGTCCTGCGCACGGGTGGTCAAATATCGCAATACCGGATAAGGAGAGCTTGGTTACAGACTCCGGCAAACTCTCGGTACTGGATGGCCTTCTCAAGAGGCTGAAGGAGGAGGGGCACAGGGTCCTTATTTATTCACAGATGACGAAAATGATAGACTTGTTGGAGGTGAGTGGGAGTTGGATGAAATAAAACGTCAATAATTTTTGGTTGAATATTTTTTAGGAATATATGTGGCACAGGCATCATAAGTACATGAGACTGGATGGTTCATCGAAAATTTCTGAGCGAAGAGATATGGTTGCCGATTTCCAGGCCAGGACCGATATTTTTGTGTTTTTGTTATCAACTAGAGCTGGAGGATTGGGCATCAATTTGACGGCTGCTGACACGGTTAGTAGAGCATGCTTTTTCAAACAATCGGTTCTTATTATCTTGTTATTTTTAAATATTCGGTGCAACACACCGATTTTTTATTTTCTAAGTCATATTTGAAATATAATTTATTGGCGCACTAAGACTGTAGATATGTGAATCCAACAGCTTACAATCGCTTATCAGAATGGATTGAGATCGTGCTGGCGCCGACACTGTGCAGTTGATTCTCGATTTTTTGCATATTTCGTTTTAAAATACGAGGATTCACAAAGTTAAGTTGACGCAAACAACGTCAGCAGCAAGTGCGCACAATTTTTCATCGTTTCAAAGTTATTGGGTATTAACCCGTTAACGCCTGAAGGGACGTATTTTTTTTTTCATTTTTCAACGGCTGCAGTGACTCAAAAAAGATCGTAAAAAAAAATTAGAAATTACCATGTCCGACGTAAAATCATCTGAACTTTCAGAATCGGTGATCAGATTCCTCGAAAAATGTAACTGGAAGTCACTATATGGGGTTTTTCCAAAAAAGTCCGAATATTTCACTTAAAATTTTTTTTCAAACTGGATTTCCACGTTGAAATCAGATGAGGAGTGAAAATATTGTGGAATACGACCCGAAACTGCAAGATGCAACTACAGAAATATTTAATGTGTGCGCAGAGCCATGAAAAGTACAAATTTATAAAACGAAAAAATAATACTTTCCAAGTAAATAGAAATAGATAATTTTTATGTATATATAGACCCTTCATAAATTTTTACAATTCATATGACCCCCGAGCTTATACAACCAACATTGCACATTTGGGTTTCGAGATCATTCTGCGGGCTTCGGATTTCAAATAAAGTTATCTGGATTTACGAAATATACTCATGGACGAATAATTTGTAGAATTTACTCGTGCATTTTATAACGACAAAGTCGTGTGATAATATCGCATATTCATTATTTAGAAGTTGAACTACAAAAATATTTAATATGTGCAGAGGGCCATGAAAAGTACAAATTTAGAAAACGAAAAAATAATATTTTCCAAGTAAATAGAAATAGATAATTTTTATATGTACACCCTTCATAAATTTTTACAATTCATGTGACCCCTGAGCTTATGCAACCAACATTGCACATTGTTCGTACTGTCGTATAAAGATTGGGTCACTCATATTAACGATACGTTTACAATGAACAATGACAAACCGTTACATCTATGCTCGAGATAACACTATCCACTGATTGGTTGAGTAGAATCTGGTGGAAAATGGGGGGCGTGGTTTGTCAAACAAAACCGGAGCTCCGTTCCTGCGACAAAGGAAGTAAAATTACTGTTCCAGACAAAACTACCTGTCATGTGGCTTCTAAAAATTTATGACGGCTCTGTATTCGTATATTATATTTATTTAAATAATAATTAAATGCTGTTCTTTGGTAAACGCATCACTTGAGAGCGGCTGGACTGATTTGGCAAATATATTTTTTTAATTGTTTAGGAATTTTTTCTTGAAAATGGTGGGGTTTTCGAAAAAATATTATAGAACGAAAATTGTTAAAATTAAGCAAATATGTTTTTCACAATTTTTTGAGACATTTTTACAATTTTCAACTTTTGCCGTTTTTTGAAATATCAGAAAATCATCCCAAAAATTTTGAAAAAATTGATGAAATCAAACATAGGAAGAAATAGGTTTATCGTAATAAAAATAAACTACAATAAAATTCCAAAAAAAAAAACATAAAAACAAAAATAAAACTAATTCGTCGACCTCCACGTTGGTAAGAGTTGGGCAACACATCAATCAGAAACGGCAAACAGGCAAAATCAAAAGATAGCCCATTCAACGAAAAAAATTTTTGTTAGTTTTCGGGTTACAATATTGAATTAGCCAGTACATTTTAAACCTAACTACACATTCAAGCTAATAGATTGGGACTTCATTCCATTATCCATGTTTTTTCCAAATCCGATGAAATTTGAATCAAATATTTGTAAAAAAAAATTTTCCTCGACAATGAGGGCGTTTCAGAAAAAATTTTATAGAAAAAGTTCTTGAAATTCATCAGAGAATACGCTAAAATTTTTCAGAATTTTTGGAATAATTTTTGGATTTTTCAACAGCCAAATTTGAAAAATGTAAAAACGTACTTGAAATTACTTATTCGATAGCTGAAGTTAGTGCCCTTCACGAAAATTGCTGCTGCAATGCAATAAACATAGCTCTGGACCTATTTCTTTGCAACTGCATTAAAAATTACAGCAGCTGACCAAAAAATCGTCCCAGGTTGTGCGTTTCATCAAAATTGGTCCAATTTTTATTGTAGGCTATTATAATTGCCCATTGTAAATTATCTTTTAATTTTTAATTTTTTTTTAAATCGATGTATGTTTTGCGAGATTCCTGCAGTCATTCGTATTCTGAAAATTGTAAGTGGAAAGGTGCCTGTATTAAATTACAGATTTCTGTATTTTACATAACGTAAATACGTTTAGCTTCCATGCACTAGATGGCGCTAGGGACCAGTGAATAATACTGGAATAGAACGGATTTTTAGGATTTCACAGATTTATTTTTAAAAGTAATAAAGCATTTTATCAGACCATTTTATTTGAAGTATTTTCGGTTTTATTTTCAGAGGATGTATTCGTATTTAATTATTTTGTTTGAAATATTTAATTTGCAACAGAGGTATTAAAATAAAAAGTTCTCATAATATAAAATACATATTTAGAATCTGCATTCATTCTATACATGACGATGAAGATAAATGTATCTCATTCTTGATAAATAATCCTAAAATTGTTGGGGATTATTCTTTAAAATTATTAAAAATCATAGTAAGGCTTGTGTCATTATGTTGATCAACAAATATTTTTTCACAGTTACTTTTGCTGACGGAGGTGCAGCATTACAATAAATATTAATACTGTGTAATATTTATAGTTTGTTTAGTGGTATTAGTTGAAAATAATTTAATGTCGTTAATTATGGGAGAACTGTCTTTATCATGGCCAGCGCTGATAGTTGTTTTTATGCAGTTGAATCGTCCCTAATTGGTCACGTATTTATGAATTCTTCGCATGCATTTTTCTTGTCAGTCTCAAAGTGGCATATTAATAATCCAATTTGTCGCAATGCATACCTGCAATTTGCAAAAATTGTTTCAAGATAACAAATTCCTCCCTTCCGGAGAAAATGCCGTGTGAATGTAACAGCGGTGACATTTTCTCATTGTTTATATAAAATGTTACAATCTGAGAAATACGTAATAGTACTCGGTACTTTATTAAAGTAAAAATGCATTCTGAATATAAAATACGTTAACAGAAAGTTTATAATGGAACGGTCTTGGAATGCGAAAGTAGTACCCGTTCTGGAGAAGAAAATAAGCACCTTGTGACCTTGTCAACTGTAAATTTTTCACAAACTACTAATGCGTTGGCACGACAAAAATTTCTATCGCAATGACTTGTAATGATAACAACTATAGGGCATTTTTTCAATTATAAAAACATAATTAAATTATGTATTACCAAGAAATATTGTTATATATTTAGATGAACAAGGCAAAATAATCAAGTTTCATGGATAATTTTTTTAAAATATTTTAATTGCTCCGAGATTCTAACTTTGGTAAAAAAAAATTTAGAGTATAATAAAAAATTGTTAAGCTTACAAACATAAATCGCGTAGGATTTTTATCCTATTATTGTTAGAATTTTTCTAATATGGAATTCATTTACTAAATAAAGTTAAAGTTAAATAAGTAATATGAAAATTATGTTTTTGTTTGGTAGGTACTGACATTGCGATATTCATTATTTATTTTTTGCTCTAAAAAGTGTATATTTCAAAATTGTAAATCATTGGCAAAGTAAGAACTCTACTGTTTAAATATGTTTCTATAAGAATAAGAACTGGAAACGCCAACATGCATCTTGAAATACACATTTTGTTTCTTGTGAAGAAATACTTGTTTTTGAATAAATTCCGCTGCACGCCCATGGTTGGAAAGATAGTTATTTGTCCCGTACAAAGCATGCACACACACGTAATGTAAATGCGCGACAAATTCTACTTAATTATAATCGACTGTATCGGGTAATACCTATATAGGATAGAAGGCGTGGGAAAATATGTTTATTACCTTGACTTCCATACTGTTAACTGCATGTAACCTTTTTACGAACAATGCATCTAATCCTTGGTTTAAAATCTTTGTTTTCCCTGCAAATAAAACATTACTGCTTAAAAAATTCATTTTTTTTTATAAAGCGCTTCGCCGTTTTTCTTTACTTTCAGTGTAAAAAATCGTGTTACGATAAAATTGGAGGCGTATTCCCCTCCCACGATTTTTTGTGCTTCCTTGGGAGAAAACGAAATATCGTAGTAACGCACGAGCAATGTATTTTCTTTTAAGAGACTTATCTAACACAGTCGAATTGTTCCTTCCGGTTCAGTAAGCTGGAAAAGAATTGTTCGCAATGAAAGAGCGCAAGAAAATAGGAGTGAAACTCCTTTTTTTTTCGGTTTATTTCTGTTTGTTACGCGACGGTCTCAATTTTTTCTTTGTCTGCTCGCTGTCCCTTCGGGGGTATTTTTAACTACGATGTTTGTGAATAGACGGTTCGCTACCGATTTATGATTTTACTACGTGGCTGAACACCATTTCCTTCGGCTAAAAAAGCGATAAATGTCCGGGAAATGTGATATACAACGATAAATTCAAACGTAATGTGTTGTCAATGCCCAAGCAGAAATTAATTGTAGCTATAAATTAATTATTAATATCCAATTTCGTTTCAATTGTAATGCTGAATTATTACCATCGATTTTTGTGGTTGAGGCCTTCAATTAAGGCTTTGGTAATAACTATATAGGTAATTACTATGATAATACGCGAAATAATGGACGCAGTGTGTTTGCAGGTGATACCTCGGAAATATTTGTTTACAGACGGCATACAGGGTGATACATACTTAAGTGTCAGCGGTTAATATGTAATTTGCATTTCGAACCATACACTCACGCATACAATTATTAGAAATTTCAGATATTAGTAATTAGTGATTTATAAATTAATAAAATTATTTTGACAAATATCCTTATAATATTAGTTATTTTTGGGGGCGTTTTCTTCTGAACTAAAAAAATTGCTTTCCGTCTTGTGTGAAAAGACGTCACGGCTCAGTGTGTTAGGGTTCCCTAGGTCCGTATGCGAGTTAACCGCATTTTTTCCGGCAAGCAAAACCGTCGATGAATAATGAATGAATTGGACACGGCATTGACTTTAACAAATTATCAAACAATAAATATGTTATTTGCGATCGGGTTCCCAAGTGCGCCGCTGTGTAACGGATGTCCACGTACTTCGACAAACATGCTGGGAGAACCGTCGTGAAAAGTTCTCAGCAAATCCGTAGCATACGTCAGACTATTCCGATTCCGCCGTCCACCTCCTTATTCACAGGCCACTAACAGGTAGAGGTAGGCGGCACAGTGACGGACTCCAACCAATTCACCCTCCCGAAAAATCCCTCAAGATTTCGACGAAAATTTAAGTATTTAAATATTAGAAAAACAATAAAATACAGATAACAATTTGAGAAATCTCATAAAAAAAAATCCAAAAATTATAGTCGCACCGATAAATTCAATTTAATGGAATTTAATTTTGTGAGGTCATCTCTGATGTAGAACAAATCTCTTGACTGGGGCTTTTGGTGGACAAATGGGCACGTCCGGACCTGCGCACGGTTACAAAAGCCGAACAAAAAATGCTTTGAGACGACTTTACTTTATTCGCCCGCAGAATCGGTGGTATGCAAATAATTTCTTTATATTCCGAATTCTCCACTTGAGCCGAAGTAACAGGCCGCCACTGCCGCCAGTTACCTTTGCATTTTGACACAGCTGAAATTTTTTCGCATGTTTCACATCCGAGAGTATGCCAAAACTCTAATGGCTCTCACAGAAGAGGAGCCATCTAATGTAAGTTGTAGGTTATATTAATGGGAATAAAAATGATTAATTCAAATAAAATTTAATTAAAATAAAAAATCGTCTTCCATGAGTCACCTTGGAGTTATTTTTTTTATCATTTGAATTATGCGTTAACGATAAATATTGTAAATTCCTAACTGCAACATCTCGAGTAGGTAGGTGGTACAAAAGAAAATGTTTACTATTTTTGTACATTCGAAAGCAAAAAATGTTTTTCCTTCAGGCGAGCGTAATTTAAATTTTTTCTAGCTCTTGAAATTATTTCTATATTTTTGTCAAATGGTGCCTACTAGAATAACTTTTTGGAATTAATTAGTTCATTTTCCTTTGATTTTGCCGCCGCGACAATTTAGATAATTGAAAATAGTTTGTTGCGCTCTAACACGTGTAATTTCTAGATAATATAGGCAGAAGGAAAGAGTGAGAAATGGCCTAACATTCGTAAATTCCCGGAACAGTAAAGCGGTCATTACTTCAACACGTGAATGTACTCCTTGAAGTGGCATATCAAATGACAGATAGGCAAGGCATTGAAAACAACTCGACAGCATCTCTATAGGAGTAGCTAAATTGTTCTTGAATAATATACCGGAAGAAACGAGTAGTGTAATACCACTTCCTGCCTTCCGCACGTGTGGGATCACGTATCGGAGATCTGGAGTGGCACAGCAACCACTTCTTGGGAATCGTCACTGCCACGAGGGATAACACTCCCTTTGGCCCTTCGCCCACCCCTTATTTCAGCCACTAAAACCTCCTTTTTGAAATTAATTTAATCACAGTCGCACTTTCACAATTACGCATTCGAAACGTTAGTAATTTTTTTTTGTTTTTTAGATCTCTGTGCAATTCCTTTTGTTTGACGTACAAGAATTTTTGCATTCTCATTTATGTGGATATTAGTTAATCGGTAAATATTTGCGAAAACGTTTCTCATTTTGTTGCATCAATAAAATTGAAGGCATTATATAACATTTACATATAATGAACGCATCAATCGGGTTACATCACAAATTTCTAACGTTTACTTTATAAAAAGAATGCACCTCTCACTCGGGAGCTCTGCAACTGCGAAATGATTTTATTAAACACACCAGTAATAAATCTGTTGCTTGAAGATTCTTAATTGCACTGAAATTACTGGAAATATATAAAAAAATAATACTGTAACCTTTCACGTTCGAATAAGTATGAATTTTACTGCACTTTCAAAAAAATAATTATAATACGAGCAATAATAGGATTTAAAGCCGATTTTTGATTAAAAAACTAACACTCTGTGTACAAAAACCGGGCAGATATGTGTGGTATTTAGTAAATTTAGGTTTGCGTTTTTGAGCGTGGTTGTTGGCGTATTCGTCACTTACGATTAAATAATTCAATGCCTGAATACGTTTATATGGCGATTCTGAGAATTATATTGAATTTTAATACAGTACGTTGGTACGTGATGTAACCCGTGTGAAATTTTTCAGCCAACATTAATTATTAAATTATTGCGAGAGGCCGCGTAGGCATATTTCTGTGAAGCTGTAATGCATATCATTTCTATCAGAAGCCGGGATGCTGCTTTGTAAACGCATTTCGCCTATTGCGGCGAAATTAAGATAAGAGCGTAGCGGTATCGCAAAAAAATTCTCCTCAATGTTGGCAGCGCTTATGCGAGCTGCTAAATTTTCTATTCCGTTGTTTTAGGTGATTTTTTATGACAGCGATTGGAATCCCACTGTAGATCAACAGGCTATGGATAGGGCCCATCGTCTTGGTCAGACGAAGCAAGTCACGGTCTACAGACTGATTTGTAAAGGTACTATAGAGGAAAGGATTTTACAAAGAGCCAGAGAAAAAAGCGAGGTAAACTTTGCGTCGTATCTCTAATAAATAGCAACATTTTCACTTGTGTTTTTTTAGATTCAAAAACTGGTTATCAGTGGAGGTAACTTCAAACCAGACACCCTCAAGCCTAAGGAAGTGGTATCGCTTTTGCTCGACGATGACGAATTAGTACAAAAATGTAAGTCGCTTGGTTAAACTTGGTTTTAGGGTAACGTTTCTTTGTTTTAGATCACTTGAAGATCGAAAATCCCCAAGAAGATAAAGGAGAGGACAAGAAAAGAAAATTGCCTTTCAAGGTAAATTTAAAGTTTTGTATATTAATATTTTTGTACAGTCTACAGTTTAAGTGAATCGTCTCTTAAAATTTGTCTACATACTCAATTAGCACCGTGTATTTTAATCAATTGTTACGATATTTAAAGTACAACAAACAAAATTGTAATAAACTTTATAGCCACAAATTTTTTCCGATGTTTTGATCCAATGTTTTTGTCTTTTTTCCGTACGTTTGCTTGTTCACAAAATTGTGTAAATCGTAAGATCTGCAAAAAATAAAAGCGCGAAGTAACAGCTTATTTAGCATTGAACCAAAACAATGGCGGCGGACTTTGACGAATCCCGGTGTCACCGTTGAGAGACCGAAATTACCCGCCGTCCACAATTACGGTGCGTCAAGCCTTGTTGTTTTTGCTTTCCAGACAATACCTGCCGTACCTGAAGCCAAGCGTCTCAAGCAAGAGTCGTTAGATAGCTGCTTTGAGGAGCAACCCACTAGTAGCAATGGGAACGCTGTGGACAGCGGTCCCAACAGTCCAGGTAGCGTCCACTCAGCTGATATTTTGACGGATGATTTGACAGACACCTATAACGACGATGCCGACTCGCCAATTACTAACAGTGAGTAATACTTTTTCCAGGTCCAACGTTTCAAAGCGTTCTTTGAAAATTTGCCACTTTATACACAATTGTACTTGACTTTCCGTAATAAGATAGGACTTTTTCCTGTTGCAGAATACACTGTGTACAATGTGTACGGTTCGACGGTGAAGCCGCGCGTTCCTGGACGTGGAACGTCGCGTAGGGGGCGGCCTAGGGGATCTAGAAGTCGAACTGCAGGCCTGTACAGAAATTATTCGTCGGGAGTAGCCTCATCAGCGTCCAGCGGGGTGTATTCAGCTGGTGAGTACGAAAATTTATAAAAACCAACCGATACGTGCGTTAGTAATTTTATCAAAATTTTTTTTGTGTTGGACTACCTTCGCAGGGTTCTATTTTTTAACGGTGCGCGGTTATTTCATATGAATACAGTCCTTTAAACCGCAGTACCTGCAAAAAAACTTGAACACGCCTCTTAGACCTGATTTCAATAGATTTCCTAAAGGATATCCGCCAGATGGGGGCATAACCGGACTTAAAATACACCTTCCCGTATGTAGGACATCATAATAGATGCAAGATGGTTCAAATAACTAGGCAAGGCGGGCTAAATGTATTATAATAAATAATGATTTTATCAACTCCCTTTAAGTGATTAGATATACAGGGTGTTTTGCAAAAAGATACTTTAAACATCGAATAATTTCCGATTCATCGTCAACCTATGATTTTAGCATACAGGGCGTCAAATATCTACGATTTTTTTTATATCAAATTTTAGCGTTATCTTTTCCAAAATAACAATGTATTTAATACATTGATATTTGGTACAGGTAAGTTTTTGAGCTTGCTAAATACGCCAGTTTTACTAGTTTTTTACCTTCTGCTAGAGGTCGCTAGCTACGACGTTACTCAGTGACATTTCTCGACATGGCTCTTTTGAGGTTAGGTTTTTTACGATATATGTCGTATTTTTACATAAAATAAGACGCTCTTATTGGAATCGATCCATATCCGAGAAAAGCTGACTCCTAAAATCAACCAACTTCTACTCCGTGACATACAGGGTGTCCGGAAATGATTGGGCCATGATTCAAAATTAAATAATAATAAAACAATTTAAATCTATTTATCTTATTACAAATTTTTCACTTGTTTAAAAAAGAATACCATTTTTATATAAACACAGCAAAAAACCTAATCTCATAAAAGTTGTCATAAAATACGGCCAAAATTTGATCATAAAAATCTTATTTTTTTAATGTACACCCTGTATATATTCTATTTCTGTGGAATTAAAATAAAAATAAATAAAGGTACTCCTGGACAAAATTGTTGAACTATTTTTAAATTTGTTCAGAAATTAAAACCAGATGTCAGTTTCCACAAATAATGAATGTCATAATCGGTTTGATTCACAATTAAAATATCTAATAATGTATTCAGTGACGAAGATAATATAATTTTTTAACTACTCATTAAATTCTGTATAAAAAGTGTTTTAAAAAAAACACTGGATTTTTTATTCCCTTTTTTGTTTTCTATGCAGTTGAATCGATTGCGAATGTACAGGGTGAGTCAACGCTGTGGCAAAGTTGATTTATCGCTAGAATATAATTGGGGCAAAATATTTCAAAAAGGTTCGTGTGGGGTAGCAAGAAATGCACATTTTAAAAATAACTTTACTTATACAGGGTGATTCGTTTTCGGAGGACTGACCAGTTTTATTTTTTTTTTTTGACACATTACCTATTACGAAAAAGTTGCATAATTCCATGCAAAATGTAAATATCCACTCAAATACAGGGTGTCCCATTTAAAAAAACTTTGGTCAGACCCCCAAAACGAATCACCCTGTATAAATAAAATTATTTTTAAAATGTGCATTTCTTGCCCTCCCCCCACACGAACCTATTTTGAAATATTTTGCCTCAATTATATTCTAGCGATAAATCAACTTTGCCACAGCGTTGACTCACCCTGTATATGAGGGACGACTTTTTTTTTCTTTGCGTAATTAAATGGGGAACATTTTTTATATTTCTGACTTCAATTTAAAATTATCATCATAACTATTAACAGATTTGAAGTCTGTGCACTCATTGAGGATATTACAAACTTTTCAGATCCTGTTCCTACAGATTCGGCCTCATCGATATCTTCGTCTCAGTCGTCGCCTTCTGGTACCTTCATGGATGTACCGATAAGTACAAGCAGCGGTACTGCCCCACAAGTACCCACAGTACGGCGAGGTCCAGGTAGACCGCGTCTAAAGCCGGGTGGTCCTTCGAATGCGGGATCAAGGGGTACTTACAGACCTCGAAAACCCGCCAGGCCATTGCCAGTACCACTGCCGTCAGATGGTACCAACTTAAACAGCTCAAATGCCAGTACTAGCAGTACACAGTATTCAAGTTACTCTTTTTATGACTTTCCGGATGATTAAAATAAGAAAATCATTTTTTTATCTTGAATTGGGTAAATCCAAGTTCTGGTTTTTGAGAGTAAAACCTGGTTTATACCCGAGTGATACCTAACGGCATACTTACAGCACCATGTTCCTTAAAATTGTTTCTATTTTAACATTGTTGTACATTTGTATATATAAATGCAACGCTGTTAGGGTTGCTTTAGGCCGAGTTCAGGCATAAGCCTGGTATATTTAAAAAAATACTATTAAAAGAGCGTCAAATTTTCTGTTTTTTTTTGTACGCATGATGTAATTTTCAAAAATACCGTAAAATAATATGTTCCATTTGATCTGTTTTAAATGTATAAAACATGTATTACTATCCACCTATTGAATATTGTTGTTCAATTTCAGTAAATTTAATTCTGTTAATGAAACTGAAGGAGAAACATATTGTCTGATAGTCGTCTTTTGTTTGACAAAACATCTTTTTTTTTACAAAGATTTTTTAATTAGCATAGGTAAGATGTAGGGAGTCGTAACATCCAACACCAACCAATAATATTATAGTCTTTGATCAAAGTAAAAAAATCACAACACCACACAGTACTGTAATTCCATGGGGTTGTGGTTTTCGTCAAAGCTGGTGATGGCATGTTAAGACCTGTCTCTTTCCTCGATTTTCTTTTAGAAAAAAATAACTATAGGTTTTTTATTTATTTAACTTGGCCAGATAGTATTCTTTGATTCAGTATTTATTCTTTGAATATATATTTTTTAATCTCTGACAAATTATTATCTGACTAGGTGTTTACAATTGTTTTATACATTTAACATATTTATTTAATTTCCTATATGTACCTATATATTTTTAAAAGTTTGTTGAATAAATATTTTTGCGATATTTTGCATTTTTATTCCAAATAGTTCTTCCGAACACCCTGTAGATCCTGGTAAGGAAAGGCCGCTTTGATAGCGAAGCGTTAAGAACTTAATACAATGCTTTTGTCTATTAATAGCACCGAATTTGATTGGAGCAATGGAGCACGATAATAAGTTATTGATTATTACGGCTAATTTTTAAATGAGAAGCCACTTCAAAGTTCATGGACTTACAGCAGACAAATTTCACTTGAAACACTGAGACAGTCGCAAGAGGTCTAAATCTGACTGAAGCCCAATGGCGCCGTCGATCATATAAAATTAGTTTTATAAAAGGAGTGTTTAGTGTCTCGTATATCAACTAAAATTGTGTTTCATTGAGCAAATTTTAAAATATTGAATTGAATGGTATCATTCAAATTTCATAACTTTTATGCATTCCACAGATGGCGCCACTTACAGCTCGCGGACATATATTGCACCAAGATTAGTAGGACCCGCAATATGATATTGAACTGCCGGTAACTCTTTGCTATAAGGGGGGGAAGGTTTCGTATTTTAACGATCTCAAAAAAAAAAATACTATATTAACATATCTAAACAGTTCTTTACTTTTCTATAAAACAAAAACTCTATTGTCGCGGTAGTGGAATTCGTCGGCCAAGACCTGTTCCCTCCCCCCAACCCTGCCATACTAACTATGGATATCATGATTTTATGTTCATCTGATGTCGACGAGATGTATGTGTTGCCATCTATCGGACCACTTTGAACTAACTTTTGTTAAGAAATTTTTTAACTTTTTTGTTTCGCTAAGAAATTTTTATACATTTTTCTTTCGCTAAGAAATTTTTAAACATTTTTGTTTCGCTAAGAAATTTTTAAACATTTTACTGTTTCGCTAAGAAATTTTTAAACATTTTACTGTTTCGCTAAGAAATTTTTATACATTTTTCTTTCGCTATGAAATTTTTATACATTTTTCTGTTTCGCTAAGAAACTTTGAAACATTTTTCTGTTTCGCTAAGAAACTTTGAAACATTTAATCAAATGGTGGTATCATTTATGCAATCAACAGATGGCGCCACTTACATTTCACGGACATCGAAGTTTCGTAGGACCCAGGACATGGAATTGAACTGTTCAGAAATAGTTTTTATTATTAGAGGAGGTAGTTTTGCACTTTCAGATAATAAACTTATAATTATATGCCTTCGCGATTTCTGCTATCGTGATGATGAGAGCAACAACAAAAATATACTCCTAGCCCCAAACGATATAATATAACGCCTAGGTACTAGGAACATACATCTTCGAATGTTGCTCATTCGTCGTTCATCTGCCATTTGAAGAACTCCTGAAAAAAGATGACAAATATCATTTCATTAAATATGTTTTAATAAAAATAAATTTAGGATAGTCAAAATAACCTAGCCTACACAAAAAACTGTTTTTAACAAAAATTTTCATAAGCTAAACGGATATGCCAAAAATGAGTGCCAAAATGTAACCACTCGCCAAAAGCAAGAAAATTTGTTTAATAAATATTTTCGAAATGTTAGTAAAATATTTTGCAGGTACCTTAATGAAATACAAACAACGGATGCGAACTTTTTATGCTAGCATAAATATTAAACACTCGCACTAATTAGTTTTCGTTTATGTAAAATTTTGGCACCTATTTCTGGGACACCCTGTATATAGTTAATAAAAATTTCTCAAAAATAAAAGTATGTTAATCTGAACGCATTGAACCTGCTGAAAACGTGTTTAGTCTGTTTTTCTGTACGTTCTATGGTTTGGTCATAGTAGTTATAGGCAGCGTCGTATCTAGGGGCTGTCAGTGGGGGTGGCTCGCACTCCCGCAATCTGCGGGCTGCTGGGCACGGATACATTAAGGACTTACCCAAATCGCACTTTAAAGTTATTGTACTGTTTCTCTTCCTACAAAATAAGTTTTGTGGGGCGCAATATTCAAATCTTGCCCTGGGCGCTCATGACCTTTACTACGACACTGGCTCTATAGGCACGTTGTTCAAATAAATAATATTTTGTGAAAACAACATTCCTGGTAAATCGGGTGCAGGGCATTGGAAATTGACCTCGGATTGCCTCTAGAATAAATGGTTATTATTCTACAAAATAAAGTTTGAAAAAAAGTATCGCTATTAAAATTTGGCAAAAAACATATCAGAAATGTACTTACAAAATTTAAAAAGCAATTTTTGAAATAAATCAATTAAAGTGTAACAAAAAAATAAATATCAAAAATGGATTTAGGAGTCGAAATAGTCTATCAGTGTTTCACTTTTTTATCCAAACATTTCGGACATTTTTTCGTAATACAACAGTGATCAGAGTAAGTATTCCATTTGTTGATATTTTGATAAAATATCAAATGAAAAATTGATACTTCAACAATATTGTAAGTGGAAATTAAACTTAAAACAAATCATATTAATAACACTAAAGTACATTGAAAAATTAGCATCACGACAAATTGTAGCCAACACCTGACTTATCGAAATTGAATGAAACCAAACAAATAGTACATTAAACAGACTCAAGATATTTATATCTTCCTTAGAAGAGGTCGGACTTGGCTTCTAATTTGCTAAATATAAAGCGGTGAAAAGTGGTAACTCCTTCGTTGTTCTGTAAACACGAATTTATGAAGTTTCAGTATGTTTCAGTGCCTGAAACCTTATGAAAGATCACTGTTTTCCATCTGATAAATCAATTTCAGCGCCATAGTTGGTTTCCTAAAGTGAAAAATGAGTTGGCGTGCTTGTGTAAAAGGTTTAAATCAAACTAAGTGGCTAGATTAGTGGCGTCACTAAAAATAATGTGTACAGTGAGTGAATGTTTTAGTTTTAGTGTTTGAGAAAAATGTTGGGGAAATTTTAAGTGACTTAAAGTGAAAGTGACCTTGAATATGGAACCTTACATTATTCTGGTATGTACCCCCATCGCTTCCTCTGAATGTGGAGAGAAAAATTTGTTTGAATATTTTCAATTCAATGGTTTTTCGTGTTTTCCCATACCAAATCGATCTACTTCATCTATTTTTAAAAAGCCACGTACACAATACTTTTCCCTACTAAAAATCAAAGTTATTTAATTATTTTGTTAGACATCACAGGATATTACCGCATAGCCTTGCAACATCGTCATACAGTCTGAAACATTTTAAAATTTAAATGTCCTACTTTAAATGGTCACAAGTTCAAGCTTGTTTTTGCACGCACGACCAAAATATAGTTTTATTGGAATTTAACTTAACGCCAAATTTATGCAAACACATAGTGTCATTATAAGAACAAAATTTGAAGGGGTCAATGTTTTCAAAAATTATTTTTATTTTCCAATGCATCATTATTTATTTTTAGCAAAAATATATTTTTATATTATTTATAACTATTTCTTGGCGCATTTTGGAGCTTTCTTGTTTAGCCAAAATGGTTACAAAAGTGTAGGTATTTTAGTGAAAATGTTATCTAATTTTTTTAAAAATACATTCTACAGTTTTAATTTTACAAATTGCACTGATGTAATCTTCAAAAACAAGGATAACATTAACAAAATTGTATGTTCTAAAACAAAGTAGCTCAAACCAAATGGCTTACAAAAAAAAATAATTATTTTGAAATTGGCCGATTTAATAACAGTTTTTATTGAAATTTCTTAGCAGTTGCAAAGCAGAGTTTCTTTTAAACACTGTTCATGTGTACACCTTTAATGATGACCGTATGAAATTGACCATAACAATTTGGAGAGTCGTTCCGGTCGTTATTTAGATTAAGGTGTAAGTTCCGGTTATTTTTCCTAAAATGATGACCGTAATTAGGTAAATAATTCCATTGACCGTCCATTTCTTATAACCACGTCTAAATTACACTCCTAAGACTTTTTTATAACCTCCCTTTTCTTCTCCGGAATTAGTTTGTAATGGTTGACAAATTTATACACTACGTAGGCAAGGCGAGTACAGGATGTTGAAAAAAACATTACATTACACATTATTAAAAAAATGTGTCTGGAATTTACCAAAACTTGGTGTTGTTCATTTAAAAATTTTTACCAGCATTAATCACAAATACCGATTGCTGTTTGTTTATAAACATATCCTTTGTTTACTGATGATTTAAATTCCCGCCTTGGTCTAAAAAGTATTTTTAATGCAACTGCACTTGCCGACCCAATTTTTATTTATAGAAAAATTAAGTCTCGTCTTAAAATTAGATTAAAAATTTACGTTCCGCCGACGCTAACTTTCTGTTTTCATTGTACAAGAAGCCATCTGCTTCAATAAATTCGGACCAAGAAAGTAGCGACGTCAGAACCGACTTTAGGGTAATTCCAGAACTGTATTAAAAAAATTAAGGAAAAGGCACTCGCGTACAGAATATTTTAGTACTCAATATTTTCTCTTCAGTCTTTTAGACTGAACGATATGACGATCTAAACTCTAGCTCATTTTAAAGGGCTCTTTAACTGATTTATTTAATTATAAACAACTCAAAATTTAATTTTTATGCTCAACGACAAAATAAATATGAAAACAAGCGGTCCATCTTAAAACTATTGCAAAAGTTGTGCAAGAGGTTAGGTCAGACTAAATGCGGTATTTGCAAATAAAAAGATATTTTTTACTAAAAATAAATTCAAAATTAGGAAATATTTTAAAGTCAAGACAAAATTACGTGAATTTGTGCATATTTAGGGCAATTTTTTGTTTGATATTTTGTCGGGTCGAACAAACTAATTCAATAAACCTATGTGCAAAAAGCCTTTAGTCAAAGATTGTCTTTATGAAACTATTTTTGCCTAACCAAGAATTTCGCTTAAAAAGTCCCAAAAAGCTGAAAAATAAACATTACGCACTTCGGTTAATTAACGTTTCGAATTTATCGTTTTCAAAACTACAAGTGACTACAAAGAAGTAGGTATGTAATAATAGATTAAAATGTCACATATGAATATCTAAACTATGAAGAAAGCAGATAAACAAACAAAATTTGAGCAGTCAAATCTATTTGAAAAAGGAACGTAACTCTTCGTTTTGAAAATAAAACAAACCAAGACAGACACGACAAACCAAGAAAAAGAACAAGACTACATGAAAATGGAAAACTACTTCGGAAAATCTTCTGCTACTTTGTAACTATTATTTTATAACTGCTACTTTATTACCGCTACTTAGTAACTGCTACTTTGTAACGGTTCCAAGTAATGGTTAATTTGTAACCGTTACATTGGAACCGTTATTTGGGACCGGGTAACGGTTGGAACTGCTTTGGTTTATACACGTTCTCCTCGTCGTGCTGAATTCTTTAATGAACGGATAATCATTCCTTGTTATCAACAGGAGATATTTCCGTTACGGCGCGCATCCCCCGGTATGTTTTAAGGGGTGCACCAAGGTCGAGCGCAAAGCCATTCATAATGCTATTAAACTCGATACTTTGACAGCTAAGCAAACATTAACTACCGTGTTAATCTTGAGGGGAAATATTAATTACTTTTCTTCAAGAATGCTACCTATCGTGATGTATCGTTCGCACCCCATTGGAATTCGGGTATTCAGCGAGGTAAGCTGAAACCTGTGAAATATTTACCACCCCGGATTTTTTTATTGTTACTTTACTCTTTCCGAATATCTCAATGGTTCGAACGACATCGGAATATATATATCGGTTCTAAAATAATAATAAAAATGGCAATTTTAAGACGTTTTTTATTGTTTTGTGGAAAGGAACTCACCTTTTAAAAGGATGCAGTTTAATTCTGAAACTATATATTCTATATATTTTGTTTCCGCAACCAAAGTTTTTTTTGAGTTAAGGAAAATTAATGTTTCCGTTGAAATTCGCGCATCTTTCGAGTCAGTCACTCGTCTTGGTCTGGGTAGACGTTTATCAGCAAGTCTGCCAGTACAAAAATAACAGGACAATGAAGCTGTCGAAAATCATCGACAGCAGATTTCTAAAACTAGCGTAAATCCATAGGGAACGTTTTTTAGGCTGCGATCAACTTGACACATCTGTTTCGAGTTTTTTCACATTTGGCAACACGGTGTCTGGAATCTTTAAATAGCAATAGATTCTCTACTGCGCTGCACGGGGACCGGACTTGCTTTTAACGAGTGGTCGGCCACCCCAATCGAACACGCTAATTTTTTAGAGAAAGCGACGAAACCCTAATTACCCTTTGCTGAAAACTATATAGCGAACGACGAGTTACAAAGCTACGAAATAAAACAGCCCCTAATGGCAAGCTTTTCCCTTTTTCGTCCCAGAAAAAAAACGCATCTGCTATTGGAACAAATAATTAAAGCTGAAACTGAAAGCTTTAAAAATCACTTAAATTTAATAATTTTTATTTTGATTAAATACCTGTAGGAAAAATTCACGCATTCTAATTAGATTTTAAACAAATCTACTATAAGAATTTTTTTTAGGCTCGAAGGAAGATTAAATTTCTGTCCTGCCCTGTCCCACACATAACTCGAACAGAAACAAGGGACCAGCAGTGCGACTTTTATTTTCATCCAGTGTTAATTGTTAACCCTTCGCCAACTAACCAAATTTATTAAGGCTCCTATCTTACGTCGTTTCGCAAAAATATCTAGAATATTTTTAACCGTGGAATCTGAAAATTTCACACAAGGACAAGGCCGGCCCGGCTACGTCAGACAGAATCTACCGAAACGAAGGTTGCGTGAAAAATGATGTTTATACAAACTGCAAAATTGGGGCGAAATATCACGATGGATTGAAAAGATACGTTTAATTTTGACAAAAAAGGAAATATTTAACATGATACAACTCACATAATTAAAGTGGAGATCCCTAGATCTGGGCGAGGTCGGGAACATTTTCAAAATTGTAAATGTTTAAAAAATTTAAAAAAATACCTATTTTATCCGAGTTTTCTACCTATATCTTGGAACCTATGCATTCTGGAAGAATATTGAAGAGAAAAAAAAGTTTTAGAATTAAATTTTGCGCAATATGCTTTAAGTTAAAAATGTTTAAATTTATTGCTGTTGTTGCAAAATAGCAATAATTGATGAAAACAGGGCAAATTAATCGAGTTTTTTGGATAATTTTTTAAAAATATTTTAATTGTTCCTAGGGCATTCTAATTTTGGTAAAAAAAATTAGACTATAATAAAACAACACACCATATTTGATTAAAATCGGTTCCATAGTTTTCGCAAAATAATTTTTTGAAAAAAAAAAAAAATTCGAATTTTCAAAATGTTGCACAGCCTCAAATACTTGAAAATTTTTTCACATATAAAAGACCGCTCAACCTTTCAAATGGTTTTTGAAACATTCAAATCGGTTTATTAGGACGACCACTGTAAATTTTTAAAATTATTACTTTTTTTTATTTTTAAACAATTAGATTACATTTAACAATTTGCAATTTAGTTTTTTATTTTGCCTTTTTTTCATCAATTATTGGTATTTAACTGGTTAATAGTAGTCAAATATTCATCCCTTGCCGAATATTGACGATTTTGAAACAAATGTAGTGCAGAATTTCAGCTTTAGCTTCTAGGGTACAGAGGGCGCCACGGGAGCTTTTAGCTCTAAAATGATACGTTTTCCACCACGAGTTTACACAAATATTTACGTTTCTCATAAATTAAGACGAGCTTGGAGAGTAGCGCACAACCCGAGAACAGGTTCAACCGTTTTCGTTACACATCGACACAAACAGAACGGTCTTATTTTATTTAAAAACTCGAATTTGAAAAGGCGCTCACGCAACTAAAATAGTCTGGTGAAAGATGAAAGAAAACGCATGTCATACCTAAATCAAACTAACTCTATTTTTACATCGTTCGTTAATTTCAAGTTCATTAACAGTTGCGGCCGCTAATATGTCAGACATTACGGTTAGTTTTTTGTGCGTGGATACGATTTAGTAATTACTACACCCAGACAGTAGTAATCGCTGCTTGTTCACTGAAAATGTTTATCACGATAGACGAGCCACTCATTAATCTTATGAAAAAGTAACATGCAATTAACATTGATTCTAGTCTGGCGATACTACTCTTACGGGCTATTATAAAAAAACGATTTCGAAATTACTTACACACGAATGTTCACAATTTGTCTCTTTTTAATACCCACTAATACATCTCTTAATGACCCACTACAACAAATTAACTGGATATATAAAAACATAAACGTCTGTAAGTTCTCCGACAGATTCAAACATTTCTGGTTATACGGTTTGATTGATCTATCTCTAATAATAAGACTACTCTGTAGTCTCAGACTTATTATACAGGATGTAAGAAGTTTGACTGCCATTACTTCAGCATGAGGTAGAGTTATCATAAATGAACAAAAATATTGTATATTAAGGGGCGTAACATTAACAGTTTTCAAAATATAGCGAGTATATTAATATTGAGGAGTTTCATCACAAGGTGACAACAGCGCTTAACCTAACGCCACACAGCTGATGCACACAACGTGTGCACGCGGCAGACTTGTCCTACGGAAAAAATGTAAACAACTATTATTGCGAAACATTCAGTAATTCAGTAATTTTTAAACGCACAAGTACAAAACAAACTACAACATATGCCCAAAATGTCCACCACCATTTTCGATGCACGCACGACACCTTCGAATCCAATTTTCGGGCACTCGCTGGAAAACGCCTCAAGAAAAGGAAATGGTGGTACGCAAAAAACACTCAGGCACGGTCCAATTCCAGATACCAACTGAATTGCGTATTACTGGTTGGACAGCTTAGTATCTCGCGTTAACCGCCGCGCCGTTGTCACATTGCTCGATATGAATTTTATCGAATTTTAAATTTATTACAACCCTAATTATTTTTTAGAATTATGCATAAAGAAGTTCAAAAAAGTGATAAACATTGTATTTTATGGTATTCTATGGGCGCAGTTATGTCAATATTCCTTAATTAATAGAACTTTTGTACATTAAGTTGGAGATTTTGATAATTTTTTTAGAACCGTTTATTTTAATGTAATCTATTGTCTGTTAAAATTAAGGCAGTCAAAGTTCTAACACCCTGTATAAAGATCCTATTTTTTTTCTTTAACATATTAACCGTTACCAAACTTCCGGAGTCCCCCTTGCCCCCTCACCTCCCTAAACGGCGCCCTTGTTCAAGCAACGCGTGTTTTAATAATAATTCCGATTGCTGTAACAATTATTTGCTCGAGTTTAGCTAGTACGGGCTTTCGGGCCGGTAGCGTTTAGTCCCGGCGGTTGATAATGATAAGTACTTACCGAAGTAAGAAAGTAGGAGTCGACGCGTTGGTCTCGGTGAGTGGACGCAGTATCTTCATGACTCAAGGCTTCCGGTCAGCCGGTTGCGGAACTGCGGCTGGTGCACTCTAGACCTGGTCTATCTTCCAACTCTCTGCCGGACGGGACGGCCATCTGACCTGAGGAGAACGACGTTCATTAGCGGAACCACGAAAAATTCAACGAAACCATGTGCTCCGCGTCACCGTATACTTAATTATTATGTAATTTTATGGGCACCGGTACCGAGACCTGCAGACGATACCATTCCGTATCCGTCGAAATGGATAATCTAAAACCTTGAAGTTTTTTAGGCACGCCAGGGTCAAGAGTCTTTAAAATTTAAATTATTATCGTTGAAGGATGCTTAAATGTAAATTTTTACAATTCAGCCCAACAAATTCGTTACAGTAATCTCGTTTCTTTCTTCTTTTTGATGAATTAAAATATCAATATGCAGGATGTGCCGATTTGTAGGGGTACAGGTCATTAACACAACAAGTAAAAAATAAATGAATGAATTTTATTAAATAGACCCAAAAAGGGTTCTTTCTGGAATCTATACTTCCTCAGAATTACAAACCTAACCTCAAATGTTTCAGACATGACATCACAGTCGCAGACGAGACAGGTATATATATATATATTGTGTTGTAATTTGGCAGTGTTATTTGTAGTGTTAAGGGGCTAATTCAACCCTAACTTGATTAGATTTAAAAAGTCCAGTGGCGTCCCGAATTACATCTTAACGAATATTTTTATGATTATTTTCTATTTTTCCCCCATGTTTCTTGTGTGGTCCAAGGATATGCAATTAAGTGGATTTTATTTTTTTTCTCCAAAAATTAATTAGGATACGAAAAACATTCGAGTGACAAAAAATGTCAGTGGCGTACATTTTTTGTCAAAAATATTCGTTAAGGTACCGATCGGGACGCCACTGGACTTAATAAATCTAATCAAGTCCTAACTTGAGTTAAATTAGCCCCTTAACACTACAAATAACATTGCCAAATTACAATAAAATTGGGTAAAAAGTATTTAAGATATTTACGAAATTGCAATTTTTTTACAAAAGTGTAACGCCCTGTATCTACAAAACGAAGCATCTGAGGACCAATGTTTATATGAACTTTTTGTCTTAAAATCACTCAAATAATCGTCTGTTGAATTTATTGTACCTACATACTTATAACCTGTATATAACAAGCTATACAAGAAGAGCTGGAATTATAATAAAAAAGAAATTAACACTCAATCCATATTTATGGTTAATTTGAAATTTCTTCATTGCTAAATAATTGGATGATGATCAGTGATGATCAATGATGAAGATGACGTCAATAATGACGGTCGACGATGATGGTCAACAATAACGGTCGACAATAAAGATCGACGATGACGGTCGACGATAACGATGACGACCAAAGAGAAAGGTCAAGTCCGCATCAAGGATCTTGCTTTATTTTTAAAAAGATCCTTGTAATGGCCTCAACGAACTTGTGAACCGTTGTATATTCCAATTACCGATATCGCTTTATAAAAAAATTAACACTGAATCCATATTTATAGTTAATTTGAAATTTTTTCATTGCTAATTAATTGGAGGCTAGTCTATAAAGTTGGATGCTAGGAATGCTAACATAGAATATGTTCCTAATATGATGACCGATGATGATCAGTGATGGTCGATGCTGAAGATGCCGTCAATAATGATACTCGACGATGACGGTTGACAATAACGGTCGACGATGACGACGGTCAACGATGATGTCAAGAATAACGGTCGACAAAGAAGGTAGACAATGAAGGTCGACAAAGACGGTCGACAATGAAGGTCGACAATGACGGTCGACGATGACGGTCGACGATAACGATGACGATCGATGACGATGCATATAACGCACGCATAGCGACCCGAGGACCAAGGAACTTGCTTTATTTTTAAAGAGATCCTTGTAATGGCCTCAACGAGCTTGCGAACCGTTATATTCCAATTACCGATATCGCTTTATATAAAAAAATTATACTGTAATGTTTATAAATGCTACCGTTCACGATAAATTATAATTAACCCATTTTTTTATATTATTGTATAAGCGCCAGCTTGATTAAATAGTTAAGCGCGTTCATTTGAAATCGTATAATGTAACTTTTAATTTCTTTATTAATTGCAAAGGTTTCTGGTTTAACGTATTCGTTAAGTTAATTGGCCTGAAATAACTGGAAAGACAGTTGCAACAGTGCAGTGGTTTTTAATAACAATAGATAGGTATACCTGACGGACATCTGCTTTGCCCCGATATGTTCTCGATTCTCGAAACGCCATTCCAACGCGACACAGATTAAGGGGGTCCTTGCGGGTGCTTCACAACGATCTCTTTGATCCTGTATTCCAAATAATTGTTTTCCTTAAATTAGTTCCTACCACTGAAATTTATTACACCGAAACATCCTGTATAGGATCTTGAGATGGTTAATATTAAAATAAAACACTTATCGCGTCTCCCCTTCGCCAGTTTGTGCGGATATTAATTGAATACATTTGCGGTCCTGGCGGTGTCGGCTTTTGGCGAAACGGCGAGGAAAGTAATTAGGGTTTAAAAAAGTAATTAATACCGACAAGTTTCCCGGACGTCCTGTAAAAACTTCATTATCACCGCCCTCCTCCATTATTAATGCGCAATCTGCACCAGCCAGCGGTATTTTTTAATAGCCATTAAGGCTATAGCGCCATTTATCAAATCGGGGGGGTAAATACCCTGTAGGGGCGAGAGAAGTTCATAATATTTCGCGCCGTTCGATTTATATGACATGTCCGTATTATTATTCTTTCCCGATCTCCCCTACGACCGCACAGAAAAAATCGTTTGAAATCGAGGTTCACGTCAAAAGCAGGCAGCGATTTTCATAAGTTTTAATTTAAGCCAACGTCATCTAAAATAGATCCAACACACTCCATATAGTGGAAATCTATTTTTACGGGGGCACACTATGACATATTCATCCATTTATTTCAGCCTGAATGAGATTTATTGTATTTATAAAATTTTACTGCCCGGATCGAAACCCATAAATTACCCAAAACGTTGTCTATAGAAACAAAGATTATAAGAGGGATATATTCGTCTGCCTAGTTAAATCCTCTAGGGGATATCCTTGAATGAAAATTCGATTATTTAAGTAATCAATTACCAAATTATCGCTCATATAATGGTACGAAAATAAACTCGCGCAGCGCTGGCCCAAGGAACTCGCAACCCTCGCGAATATGTTCATGTAGGTAGATACGGAGCGTTGGAAAACAAAAAACACAGATGCGTTTGTATGAAGGTTTTTATACACAGTACATAGATCTGGGCTAGGCTTAAAGTAGATGAAAATACAGAGAAATAATATAAACTGAGGGATACATATATTTTATCACCTCAGAAAACTTCAGAAAATGGTAAATTATTCCATTCGGAACTGTTCTAGAAATGAAAAATACATGAGGCAAAAGGCAAAGGTAGCATTAAAACATCAACTAGTCCGGCTGGTTGTTTTTTAGGGCCAAATGTTCGCCGATGGAATCTTAGCACCTGCTTTTTGCATTTCCCTTAAAAAAATCTGCGAAGCACATGCTCTTATATCCCTGGGAAACCGGCAACAGATGCTGCCGACTGAATCTTTACACCTACATTTTATTGTACCGAGCTTTTACCTGCACATTTATTACTTGGCACAGGTAAAGGCCTCTCTCTCACTCCCCCATCGCGACCGTATTTTTCTCATACTTTGCATTTCTATACGTATAAGAAAAAAAAGGACGACAATGGAAAGGATTCGCCTAGCGGGTAACGCGGTTCTGGGAATAACGCCCAAATTCTGGATAAAATCCCGTCCCAACAAAACGCGGATCCACCATCTTCACGTTCTTATAGATTTTTAAGAACAGATACGTATTGAACAAAAATGGCACATCTAAAACTTACATCTTGGACGTCAGTTCTGAATTCCTTGCTTTTCAAAACAAACCTGGGAGTTTCTGTGTTTATTTAATTTATTGAATAAGAGTTTCTGGAAAGGTAGTGCCATATTGAGTTCTAGAAAACCCAGCCATATGGACAAAGTACTAGTTTCCATGCTAATAAAACATGTGACGAGCCACTAAGGTAAAATAATGAACTTGGAAATATGGCACACGGATGGTACAGGTATAAAAATTGGACAGGGTCGGACTAAGACAATATGTTGGCCCTTTTTAAATTGTATAGAAAAATTGAAAACACATCTCTTTAGACAAAGACAAAGACAATTAATTTGTGTATAAAATTTTACAGATGTTTCTATAAATTTATTTCATACATAACATTTTACTACATTTTGTATATATTTCACTAATGTTTCGAAAAACACAATTTTTATTGTGACGTAAGCCGGACATGAATTTTTGCTTTAGTCGGAAGGAAATGCAGTGCAATATCACAGATGATATTTGTCTATCATTATACAGGGTGTTTTGGAAGAAGGTACCATAAATTCAGGGGTTGATAATGACGAACATAAAATTAAGGCGATTTTTTCGTATGGGTCAAAAGCCTATCGTCGTCTGTTTACGTGCTACAGGGAGTTAAATTACGGCTTTTCAGATTTAAATTTTTGCAATCTTTTCCAAAAACAATTTAATGGACTGACATTTGGCCAAGGTTAAGTCTTTAAGACTGTTCAGTGAGTTATTGTTGATATTTTTTGAGTACATTATGACATAGCTTTTTTGAGGTTAGGTTTTTTACGACGTACGTCGTACTTTACAAAGTAAAAATCCAATTTATATAAAAAAAAAAGGTACTCTTGCTGAAATCGTATCGTTTTTGAGAACAATAAATCGATTTAAATCAAGTTACCTTAGTTAGTAAAGACGCAAAATTGTGCTAAGATAATTTGGTTTAAATCGGTAGCTAACTTTGAAGTGTGTCTTACTCGTTTGTGGACACCCTGTATATTACGGAATAGAAGCCGGCTCACTTTGGGGCAGTCAACTATGTTTTTCTCAAAAACGGTGCGTTTTCAGCGACCTCGACAATAAATTTTATAAAATTAAACTTACCCTCAAAAATATTATTTTCAAGTTGTTAGTTGTTTTTTTTTTTGGAGAAAATATGATTCAAATTTGACAACAGGCCTATGTCCGTAGTAAAGAAAATGCTTTAGATTTTGATGTTCTGTTAGTCCCTAAGGGTTTAGCACTTTTTCCGAAAAAAAATGTAATTATTATAATTTCAGTGTAAGTTCGGTCCTGCGCGGGCAATTGGTAGAGCTGAAATCAAGTGGACTTACCTATTTTAAGGTGCCAGGGCCCTGCGCAAAGGTATCAAGTCTTTTTGGAGGTTTGGGAACCATCTGCACAACAGATGCAGTCCTGATTTGGATCCTCAAGTCGTCAGATGTTGACCCGTTACTTCTTTTTGCTCGCAGTCGACATCCAACCCTTTCCTTTCTTTATCTGTATTCATATATTTTACCGAATCATGTCCGACAGGCAGATGCCTTTTTCACTAGTAATTTTTAAGCTACCATGTGTTTTTATCAGCTGCCCGGCTATCAATACCTCTGATTTTCTACCATTTCTACCTTTAAAAAACCAAACTCCTATGACAGATGCACTACTAGTTAGGTCCGTACCTAAACACATTTCAGTGAACGCACGTAAAAATAACTAACTTCTATTAAAAAACCCAAGTCTAAATTATTACTAAATTACAAAGTCCGGTCCATATGATTGAGATATTATGTGGCTTGCTTTATTAATGAAGACGAATTTAAGGAAAAATCTGCTTGTATAAATATTTGGATAAAATATTACATATCGGCTTGTTCTGATTTAGTCGTCGCCACTCAATATTCCGAATATATTTCAAATGGTTTATCACATCAATGAACGCTTCAGATTAGATTTGTTGAAAAGACGGCGTCACATTTGTGTAGTTGGCACGTGTACTAGGCAGTAAAATATTTAGAAAAGTACACACATGATGCTTATCTATAAACATGCAAGTATACAGAAGTATGCCAAATTTCACATATGTTTTACAGTTTGTCGAAGAATCTTAGTCATTTCATGCTGTACTGGCAACCAGTGATTCACACCTTCCGACATTCATTTGTGATTTATAACGCAGTTTAAAGTTAAGAAAATATTGCGAAATACTCAAAAATATATACAGGGACAATATTTACACGGGGGCCATCTTCGACCTTTAGAAACAGGTTTTCTCAAATTTAGTTTTAACCTTTTTTCGTAATTACCCCCCCCCCTCTGGATAGACACCTAAAACAACGCGTGCGCAAGTCGTCAATGCGAGCTGCTGGATCGCACCTTTATTGGTTCCTATATGTACATGTTTTTTTTCATAAAAATAGTGAAAACAAAAACACTACGTACTATCACTAAACAATGAAATAAATAACTATAAGGTTATTAAGGTTATACAGCTACATTACATAAAAACACTTCACTGAAGACTTCTTCATTTCGTGCGTATCATTCACGGCTTAATCTTGGATTAATTTAAGAGGTTTAGATGATGAAGGGTCGATTAAAAACATAAGTAAAATACTGTGTTTGACATTCGGGAAAAATTAGTGATTGTGATTAGAGTTTCAAGCGTTAACCTGAGTTTATAATTTGTTCATATGAGCAATGTTTAATAATCCCGACTTTATGGTAATCCCAACTACCTTCGGTCCCAATTAGTTATAGCACAGACAATGTAGCTTCGCCCCAGGCCGTGTACTTTTTTATCAATATCTGTTTTTTTGCGTTACTGTATTTACTTAAATGTATAATGTAGGTATTGAAAAAAAAGTTTTAAAGAATCAACGAATGTCTATGTAGTTTCATATGATATTCTGCAGGGGTGTCACAGGTTATTTAATCATAATTTCGTTAATTGGCTACTATTTTCATTTTTTGGTATTGAAATACTGCTGAAAATATATTCCCAAATAAAGAAAATTCGTAATGATATTTTAAACAGCCTGTAAAATATATTTTTTAATATTTGATGATAAATTTATTTAATGTACATGGTGGGTTATTAGTACGTCACAGAATGTAGGTACAGGGTTTTGTATTCTGACGTTCACTTATAGGTTTAATAATTAAAGATAGAAAAAAAATTTAAATACAAATGTATGACTTTTCTTTTATTTCTTATGACATAAAAATTTGCTGGAATAAAATATTTGTTTAAAGTAAAAAAATCATTAAAAAAATTAAAATTCATCCTTATTGAAATAACTAACAACGATTTACTAACCTTTACAACAATATAAGGAGAATACCTAAAAACGAAATAACATTGCAAGTAATTGTGATGATAAAGTTGAAAATATGCTTTAATTTACTATTTATTGCTTTAAAAACAAATTCAGAATTATCAAACATTTCGTCCTGGATTTTTTCTTTCGATAATTGTAAATTTTGAGGTCTTTAACATATTTTGTTGAAGTGTACCCACAAAAATATGTCTAAAGGACTGAGATCGGGACTGTTTTCTGGCCACCTAAGGTTTCTAATAACATTTTTTACAGTGTTCGTTGACGGGATTCGTCCTCCACAATAAATTTGCCGATATTCCTGGAGAACTTTTACACATTATTGTTATTTGAATAATACACAATTTTTTTAATTTTTTTGAATTAAAATGGGTTATTCTGATAATGATAAATCCTATGTATTTTTAAAGGAACGTTCGTTTGTGTCGTTTTTGTCTGATTGTGTGCGAGAGAGATAGAGTTATGGTGTGCGATAGAGATAGGGTGAAAAATAATTTCATATTGATGATATGGGGAAGGGGAACACATGCCAAAACCCCTAAAAACTGACCCCCACTTAAATTTACACCGTTTATATACTAGGTAGGACTTACCATCAAGTTGCTCCGCTGCGGTAATAATAAGCCGTCCCTTCTCTGGCACAACCCTGGCAAGATACAGTATATGTAAAAAACATATTTATTTGTAAATTCAACTTAATTGTTTTTTTAGAGCTAGATGCTGCAACGATATCCCTTGTTTTGGTGTCGTTTTTCGAGCGTCGCGTATGCCGTTTATCGCTGGTACGAAAGCATCGTAATACCAGTAATAAACGGCTGGAACTTGGCGCACAGGACAAAAATAACATGTGCGCCTATACATCCCAAGAGAATGTGGAAAAAATAACAATAAAAACAACAAACTGTTGTCACTTGTTGTGTAACTTTTTGTCGACTACTCCGCGTGAGCGAGGACACAAAAAATAACACGTTTTGTAATTGTAATGTATGGTACCGCCATAGGAGTATTACTGGCGCGAGTGCAATTTTTTTGCCGCCCAACACATTTTGAGACTCCCGCTTGGCCTGCGCCAGAACCCGTCGAAGATTGAGCAACACGTGGTGAATAACAGGGGCATGTCAATACATAGATATTCTTTCAACAACAAACACACTTATTCTACGGTAAGGATTTTTAGATAAGTCCAGGAATTTTTAAGGGGTTCGTCCACTGTAAAATTGCTATCGTAAATTGTTCAGATGAACGCTAGTATACGGGCTGTCGGGTTATGTGGTGCGCGCCAGCTTTTTAAAATGCTGGAAAGTTGCATAAAGTCCCAGAATAAAAGAAAAAATACCATACGGGTGTACCTAGACGCCGTAGCCCCAGCTATTCATAAGAAGTTTTCAGCCGGTCATTTTAAAAATTCGTTCAAGGTTAGCCGTAAATATCTCTTGAAGCCAATGTGGGTAACCATTATGAAATAAATACACGGTAATACAGGACTATTCACAGTTAAAAATCGAGGCAAGAGGCGGCGGCGCAATAATGTTTCATTTAAATTCCTGTATGCAGCGCCACCTGGCATAATAAAATTGATATAACACACATTTTCGCAACGTTCCTGCGATAGCAAAGCAATTGTTACTTGTTTGTTTACTAATGATGAGAAAAGGGGCAGAATAGCGACAGAGACCCTAAAAAATTATAAAATATGAATTTAATGCAATTTTTATTAAAAAAACAAAGCAAAAATTGCTCATTTTTAAATTTAATACATGCTGATGTAATTTTTTGTATTCATTCCACCGGCGTAGTTAGTTTCTGTTTTTAATAATTTTCGAGAAAATACCGCAATTTTTCCGCATTAAGGCCACATTGGATTTTATTTAACAAGAAATACAGTAGAACTTCGATAATCCGAATGCCGGCAATTCGAACTACCTTCGCTACCAGTTACTTCGGATTGTCGAGGTTCTACTGCAATTGTTAGTGTAATGCCAAACATGATATTTAAAGAAATAATGGGTTTGAAAAAATTCCAAGAAGTACTTGTGTATGCACCCTGTCTAAAAAGCGTTTCCCGCCAAAAAGTCCGCTGACTGTTCGTTATTGAAGCTGATAAATGGGCCGGGCGTTCAAAGGCGATTTGCATTTAAACAAGGAATAAGGGTAGGCCGTATTCAGTCGGTGATATTTTCATTTTGGCAAAACTCGAACGAGCACGTGCTAACGCAAAGGACAGATGTGGCACATGATCACTTGGCGCGCGCGCCAATCCAGCCCTTCCCCTAGATAGCGCACAATAAGCGTTGCAAAGGGGGGAGCGGGTAGGTTAGGTTAGCTTAGCGTCAGGTGACAATCATTAGATTCTGCCCGACAAACGGCTGGTCACCAAAACTTTTTTTCTTCGCCATTTTTCGATTTTCGATGCTAATGGGTATTTATAAAAAAATAAAAGTCCCACCAAATTAATTTTAGTCACATTTTTGTTAATTTTTTTTTAAACATCAGAAAACTGGGAGGATATAACGTAGACCTAGATATTTGTTTATCAAAGATCACTCTTGTAATTTTTTTTCCTAATGTTTCGATTTGAGAAAAATTACTTTCAACGGTTACAAACGAGAAAGTTCAAATTTCTATTTAATTTTCAATGTCTTATAATTTTATTGTGATTAACTAAAAACCAAAAATATTTTTAAATTATTTTAGTAATGTTTCGATTTCAGAAAAAGTAATTTGTACCTAAAACCAACTTCTTAACATTTTAATCTATTATAAATTAACACACTTCTTTTTTAACTTCGTTAGTTTCGATTTGAGAATAAATTAGTGACCAATGTGAAAAGTGCAATTTATACCGATTCCTGGATATGCCGCGGCTTCAATTTTTTGTGGTCCAGTGAGAATCAGAACACTTTTGTAACTGTTTTACTAATGTTTAGCCTCAGGTATATATTATATTAATTTTTATAATCAGCTCTGTCTCTCAGCGTAATCAAAAAGTTGTCCTGGATTCTTTCCAAATATTTAAATACCTTCCGAACAAATTTCATTTTTTTTTTAAATACGCGCTAAATATTTAAACGTGCTTCTTAATTTTTTTTATTTTCTATCGTGTTGTGAAAAGAAAGAACGGAAAAGATTTCTGTCCTATTTACAAAAACAATAATGGTCGCATCAAATCAATTTCTGCACACTTTGATCTGATTTTTTCACTCACCTTTTCAATATTTGTATCTATTATTTTTTTTCTAATGGAACCCCAGTCTTAAAATTAGCAGAACTTCAACTGGGCGACTGGTTTTGCGCAATATTTTCACACTTAGCTGACCCTAGCAACATACGTCTGTTGTACAAGATTATATAAGCACAATGGTACAAGGTAGTAAGGAAAAATATCGAAAGCTAAACCTTGTTTTGCTGCAATGCAGACATGGAAATCTACCCAGTTTTTTTCTATCAACAGGTACGTCCAAATTTAAAAACATTTTCTTTAATACTTCCATTTTATGAACACAAAAACGAAACTAAAAGTTGTTTGTTATTACGAACAATTGTTACGAATTAATTCCTACCACTAAGTCCATATGCTCGAATGAGTAATACGTTATGTAAATTGTAAAATTAATTATTACCTATCATAGATTGCAAAACTGTCAGCATAATCAATATGCGGCAATCCGTTCCTTGAAACAGAATAATTGAATAACTGAATCCCACCTTTCTACATCTCTTACACTTATCAAAATCACAGCTATTTATATCTTGTGAACTAAGTAGAGATGTTTCCCTTTAAATCTATACGCTCCACGAGAGGCATATTTAATTCTTCGGCACCTGAATATCGATTTATAAATCTAGGAAATGTCAAGCATGAAATGACCATCTGGTTTAATAATAACTTGTACGTTCTAATGGAGCTTCTCACTAATTTTGCATCATTGTCTGTACTAGCTTGCATGTCCAGATGCATCAGATATGAATAATTAATGCGTATAGCCACCCCATTCTAAAAATACCAAAGGAAAAGCGTCTCGCGTCCCATTTTTTATCTACCAATCATAAATGAGTATCTGCGTTTGACATACGAGGTAAAAAAACTGTCCCCTCTCTTTAAAAAGTGCAGATAAGCCCTTAGGAAGGATGTCATAATGCGTATCGTGGATGAGAGATTTTTTAGGCGCACATGGATATTTCACACACGTGCTAGAGACAGAAAGGTAAAAATGATTTACTTTTACTTCCTATCCTAGTCGAGTCTTTAATATGTTATTAAAGGCGGTCCCTTCGAGTAAAAAAGCCATATGTTGCAAGCCAAATCGACAGCAGTCACCAAAGGTGCAGTAAAAACTCTGGTAAAATAATGACATATTATCCTTGATTACAATTCAACATACAAAAATTTAAACTATGCAGGATTTTGTTGTCTATTATTCTTTTTTAAAAAAGTAAAATAAAATCGTTACCATTAGACAAACCATTGTACAAGACATATCACGTAACCTATTCCTTAATATGCAAGCTGAGGTGGCCACCCAATTGTTTCAGGTGCTGGACTTCAATTGTCTGAAACGACCACCTAGACCGGACAAGTAATATCGGCCTCACTGTTGTTTATTTTCGTTCCCAAATTCATTATATTTTGGGTATGGTAATTTTTAATTGTGTTACCAACCGACAAACGACATAAAGTTCAAGTCGATGTTCTCACAGTAAGTTTTCAAGTGGGCACTTTCTTGTGTGTACAGTTTTTGAACTAATTTAATTAAAATGATTGTTATTTTTGTGTCATCCAGTAGAGTTACCGATAGATTTGCTGTTTTGTGAAGCTTCTATTACCGATATTAGCATGTAATGTGTGAAATATCCGAGTGTTTATCAACACGAAAATAAGACAAATAAAACAGAGCTCTTTATAAGTTGGGTAAACATGATGCTTTACTGTTATAAAAAAATGCTGTTAGTTCGTTGTTGACAAGACTTCCCATTGGCTGCTGGCATTGACTTAATGCATTTGTTCTAAGTAGTCAGCGGTAAAAGGATGGCTGAGAAATGTTACATCATTTTTTAAGATAAAGTGTACACCATTGGTCTGAGAACCTTGAGCAGATAATATCTTTACCAATCCAATATACGGCTCTGGTCGCGCTTTGTGCTGCTTGTCATAAAACTCAGTAATTTCACTTCTCGACTTCTTTATTAGGTATATGTAAATATTGACGGAAAGAAACAATCCATGCCTGTTTCTCCATAACATTAGAAAACCACGAACCCACCTCCGAATCCTCAATGTCCCAACGTTTCAATGTCTTATAAATCCTATAGTTCGCTGAACACTTTTGCAACTTTTTTACTAATGTTTCGAATTGAGAAAAAACTAGTTACAAATGTAGACACAATTTCTACGTAATCTTCAATATCCTAATATTTAAACAGTTTATAAATTTATTTATTCACACTGGGAACAAGAACACTTGTGTTGAACATTGTTTTTAAATTATTTACTAATGTTTCCATTTTAGAAAAAATAATTACGTGAGTCACAATTGCAGAAGATAAAACTTCTAATATTTCAGTATCTAATAACTTCATTGTGGTTCGCTAAGAACCAGAAACATTGTTTTTTAATTTATTTACTAATGTTTCCATTTTAGAAAAAATAATTACGTGAGTTACAATTGCAGAAGATACAACTTCTAATATTTCAGTATCTAATAACTTAATTGTGGTCCGCTAAGAATCAGGTACATTGTTTTTAAATTATTTACTAATGTTTCCATTTTAGAAAAAATAATTACGTGGGTTACAATTGCAGAAAACCAATTTATAACTAATCATTAGTCTCCTAACATTGCAGTTTTCGTACTGTGGTAACTTTTTACTAATGTTTCTAATATCTTTAACTTTTTTACTACTGTTTCGATTTTAGAAAAAATAATATGTACCCAATTTTCAATATGGTTCCATTTTAATTAAATAAATTTAATTCTTATAGCTTTTTTACTAATGATTCGATTAAAAAAAATCTAATATTTTTAATCGGCAAAATGAACATTAATTACAAAGAATACTCTCCCACCAGTATTCCAAAGGGGTCCTCGAAGGTAGGTCACCTTGAAGCACAAAAAACATAAATACGAACCATATGCAGATCACAAGCTGGGGACTCATAAAGGAAATATTTTTTAATATAATTCCTGCCTGGCTTCCGGCGGGGGTGTTTTTTTTAAGTCAAATTTTTTAAATCAATACCGATGCGTAACAAATGTGCTCGCAAAAAATCGACTTCTGTTCGACAACATGTCAAAGAAAATTTATTGGTTGTTTTCAGATGTGGAAGAGCCGCGATGTTTGGGTAAAAGAGAAAAGTATATATGAAATAATCTATTTACTAAAAAAATTATTTAAAAAAAAAGTAATTGGATAAAGCTAAGAATATAAAAAAAATATGCTGTAAAGTGGCCTATTATTATTTTGCGGACGATGTGAAACAGTCCGAGATTTCTAGTGTCTCCAATTCAATGCATTTAAACGCGTTCAGTGATATTGATTTTATTATGTCTCTAAATCTTTCAAAGAATGTACCACAGTTGATTCCAGTTCTAAATTGTCTGTCAAAACTGATAAGACGTTTCTTTTATTTATTAAAAAGATTCATATCCGCCAGTTGGACGAAGTTCATCGAAATGTCAAGTTTGAAGTCCACAGAGGATATTAAGCCAGGGGCGGCTCGAGGTTCCACGATTTTATCCAAGAAAACAAATATTCAGACCGAAAATTTTATAGAGATAATGCGAAAACGGGACACACTATGCATGTCAAAATATTTAATAAAATAGTAGTGGCCGACATTCGGTCTCTTAAGAACAGTTGTTTAAGCTTTGGAATTTGTTCCAGAATCCACGGAATACTTTCGGCGGGTTGAAGACAAAAATTTATATGAAAACCTTTGATGCACCACATTATCTTCTGTCATAATAAGGTCCTTGACCCCACCTGAGACGCTCGTTGACTCGTGTTGACCTTTTAATTATTTAACGTAATTACTCTTCCGGGAATATACATATGTTTTAATTATTTATTTTCTCGCATTCTTACTATACACATTTTTATGTAAAGGTGTTCACGTCACTATATAGATAAAATATATAAGAACACTACAATATACTTAGCGGAGATGGGTAAGGCAGAACCTCTAATGATGTATACGTACTATACGAGGGAGTCTAAACGTGTATTCCGTCTACCCATCGAACAATGCGCTGGATTAACCGGGTCAATTCCACAAACGAAATTGTCTACAAAATGTTCGCCCATGTTTCCAAGTTATTTTACACATTGTCTTTTCTAATGATCTGTGAAGCTACAAAAAACTACGCAGTAGCTTTTTATGCTTAAAAAGCTTTTCATTATAAAAATACAAAAAAAATTGTGTACTAACAAAATATAAAATATTCCCATTTAACGCGTACACGCAAAGAAATTCTTGCTTCAAATGTACAACATTTGATTTTAAGGTATCGCACGTTTATATACTGGGTGTTCCACCTAACTGTAACTCTGCAACTGTAAAATTTATAAAAACATGATTTTAATAAAAGACGCCTGGAATCATGTGGGCTATGTAAAAAAAATATTCTTAGCTTTACAGGGTGTTCCATTTCGCGTGGGCGCTACATAACTTAATAATTCCATTTAAAACTATCTGCTGATTTGATGCAAACACTTTTTTTTTCAGTGTAAGAAACCGAAATATTGTAATAAAAAATTATTTTGCGTAACTTAATATTTTTTTTTTAGCAAAGTGTAAACATTTGTTCCCGAAACTGAGCGATTTTTTTTTAAGGATTCCACGAGCTTGAATACCTCATAAACAACATTTTTAACACAAAGCTCTACATACATACATCACATTTAAAAAATCCAGAGAACAATTTACTTACAAATATTTTTTTATTCTATATTTATAGCCATAATTTATGTGATTGTCTTCTTGCAACAGCATCATTTTCTCCTGACAAAAAGTAGACTCTAACCATATTATCGATTTAAACAATTGCACGTGTTAGAATGTTTACATACCGAATTCCCAAAGAAGGCTATAAAGCTGGTAGATAATATCTTGCCCCCCTCGTATATGAAAACACTTACGATATACTTAGCGGAGATGGGTAAGGCAGCGCACCTAATGATGTGTATGTATTATAACAGTTTTTTACTGTTTAACGAGACGTCAGGAGCAACTAAATTAAATTAGATAGTTTGGTGACCTGAGACGATCTCCGCTTTTGTTTATGGCCCAACCGACCCGATACCACGACGCGTATTTATTCCGTCCGATCCGTATAAATCAGTTTTTTTGCGAAATCCACTTGGCAGCGGTCTGAGGTGCATATAAAATATCTCCCTGGCGTAATAGCAAAAATCTGGGTCAATATAAATACACTTGTATCGATCATGTGTCAGCGCTCCGCACAAACTGTCCATAAATTTGTAGATGTAATCGCATTCGCTGCCTTTTATCCAGATTTCCCAATTTCCAGCGCATCAGCGGCCAGTGCATTGCACACAGGGCCTTCATAAATGATTACAAGCCACGTAACAGTACGTTTGTTCGGCAATTAATTTTGGTAAAATTAAAAATTATTAAAATGGCTCTGTACATTCAACAAAGTCACCGATGCGTTGTTGTAGCTCGGGAAGAGACGGCCTATCAATACTCCATCGCGTCCACCGTTTATTATTAATGAATTCATTCATTGAAAAACTCCCGTGAATAAAGATTCGAGCGATGTTATTAATGAGAGCGGTCTCCTTAATTTGTGTAGAAACTTGTGTAATTGTGTTATTTTTTTTTGTCTTCCTGCGCCGCCTCACATAAAAATGATGGATGTATCCTTCGGAATATTTAATTAGTGTGTTTTTAATAACATTTTTACCAAACAAAATTTTATATTCAGTTATGTTAATTTTATATGTATAATATTTCCGGTAACCCTTTTTTTTCTCTGTACCGGCCGGGCACCAAACTACCGACCCTAAATGTTCAGGAAATGGATTTAAATGTAAATGATTCGATAAAACGGCCATTCCGACATATTATTTCGAACCCCCGAATCGAATTACGTGAAAATATCCGAGTAACCCGTTTTCCGTGGTTATTTTTCTGAATATGGCGTTGAAATTCGAAGAAACCCCACTCGGCATTCCCCTATGCCGACTGTGGAAAAACAAATGAATTTAAGTGTGGTAATTTGGCTCGTGTGCTCACTGTTCCGAGAACCGGAAGTCTTCTGGAGCATCCAACTGTAATATGGGTTTCTATACATCGCCTGTGTGCCTTAAAGACTGTAATAAAATTACTAATCGCTAAAAATACAGTCGGAACCGCCAAGGCCAAGAAATAATTCAATTAAATGATAATACGTTTTTTTTTAACATCATTGTCGTTACGATACGTTTCCTTGGAATATATTTCAAAAGCTTCTGGGAACAAAAATCCACGGCCGCTGTGTCGGCAATACAGGATGTCGTTGAAATTTCCGCTATTGCGATCGGTCTCGATCATCGTTAAAACTTTGGAAAGGTAGGTAAATCGTCATTGTCAATCGATATACTTTTTAAATCGGACCGCATCTTTACCTGGCCTCAGAATTTAAAGTTGTAAAATAAAAGTAAACATTATTTTGTAAATGCTCAGTCATCTAGGCACATATCTGGTGCTTCTAAATCTCCCCATTCCAGAACAACAATACTCTTGATCACCCTGAACATTCAATATATGTATTTTCCTTTAAAAGCGGATACAGTCTGATGATTTGTTTATTAAAATAATTTCTAAGGTTTATTTTTATTAAAGATATGATGATGATGAAATTTTTAAGAGCGCCGAGATAAATTTTTGATAATGCATCGGTGTGAAGCGGCGGGCGGCAGGGCGAGCGGGAATAACAATGACCCATATTTCGCGCACAGGTGATAATAATAATGTATCCACGACGTCCTAAAGCCGCAATGCACATTGCGCCCGAGCCCATTGAGATCAAACGTAAAAATAAGATATGGGCTAGATGAATTACACAATGCCACCACATGTTGGCGACCTATAAAGGTGTTCGGCTTAAAGAAGGGGTCACCTACGAACCGAGCAACTGTCGCCCGGTGTAATGTAACCCATATTTTGGAAAACTTTCGTTTAAGCGTGGCTCCGAGTTTGTTTTGATACGGTAACCCCCAAGTCGGTTTCGCCACATGTTACGTATCTGGAAGAAATTTAAATTTGAGGTTATCAAAAAAACGTACCACGAAAATGCCGATGTGAGCCAGACAATTTTGCTTCGGAGCGAGAAATAAGTGGATTTGCGGCTAGCGCGGAAAATAAATATCTTTTTATTCAAACTGCAAACACCAGCCTCTATTCTTTTGGTAAAATCAATATTATCTAAAGCGCGTTATTTTAAAGGACAATAACACTTGAGACTCACTGAAATGTCCTTTTATAAGAGGATATAGATGTGACAGACATAGCGAGGAAATGTAGGGTCCTAATCCGACAATTTAAAATAAAGCCTCGGTCGCTCGGCGTTTCCCCCCACAAGAAAAAACGCACAAAAAACACCGTGGAAAGTCAATTTATTTGGATTTATTGTACAGATTTATATAAAGCGCTTTATTATAGTTTTTATCCTTTTATATATTTACCTAATCCCGCATTTCTGTATAAATAAAAACCCGCCATAAAATGGAAGAGAATTTCCCACTTTCCCAATACACTCAGTGGCGTACATATTCTAGAAATGTCTCCCACCATTTTTAGTTATATTTATTACACATACGAACTGTGTAAATTGTAATGGATCATATGGTTAAATAATTGGCTCAAAATTTGTGAATATACAGGGCGACTTTTGATTTTCATTAAACCTTATTTTCGTTAGCAGGAATTTTGGGATAAGCCAATTTTTCTTAAGTTTAAACTAAATCTAATGCAAAATTGCGGGAAAATATCGAGAAAAATTCTCCCGTTTCGTTTTGCTAATGACTACGTGTTCCTTTAATTCTTTCCGAAACTTTGATCACTTGGAACAGAAAAACGGTTTGATGCATCAACTTGGCGGGTGGGTACATTGAGCTGTCTCAACATTACTCTTTTTATAAATATTTGGAAATTAGCTGTAGATTTTCTTAAAAAACTGTTTAAAGTAAATTTTTTGCACTTTTTTTCAAATTTTTCACCGAGAGACAGCCTTTCGAAAGTCACGAAAAATTTCATGAAATTTTTTTCCTTTAATTTTTCCAGTAGTGTATATTAAATAAATTATTCCTGATTCAAGAAATATTTTTTGTGTGTAATTTGCGTCACAACAAATTGTATTTAAATTTATCACAATTTTGTTAATATATTCACATTATATTTAACTGTAGAATTAAATAAATACGAATGCAATCTCAAAATTTCAGAAACTTTCTATGTGAATTTGTTGTAGTTTTGGCTACCACATTATTATTGATTTTTTTAAGGCTAGCGTTTTATATACAAAAAATTGCACTTTTGGTAAGACAATAGAACAAGAAAATCCAACTAAACAATAAAAATGTTAAAATAAAATTTACACAAAAAATTTTAAACGTAAATAATGTTATAGTAAAATATGTCTTAGGGACATTTTCACAATATACAGGGTGTTTCAGGAGGAGATGTACATACTTCAGTATGTCATTATACGTCAATTTTTAAGCAAAAAATTTCCTATGAACTTAGGTCTGAAAACGCTTCGTTTAGGATATACAGGGTGTCAAATTAAAAAAAAATTAATTACATTTACAAATAATACGAATAATAAAAACATCGTGTTCAAAGAACAGTGGCGTCCTATTTATTTTTTCTAATTAATTCTAACAATTGATGATGCGTGCATATTGTACAAAAACACGAAAATTAACTTATCTGGCTACCTTGCTTTTACCTAAAAAATAAGGCATAACAGTTTAAAGACTAAGAACTATTTATTAGTTTTTAATCAAAACAGCCTGAATTTTTTTTTTTTTTTGAGAATTGCAAAACAAAATGTACAAAACCCGACAACAATAACTTTCGATTCACTCTAATACATAATTTGCATGCATCATCATCTTTAGATGAGTTTTTAACGGAAACGGCTGCTCCTAGAGACTTCAAAAGATAGGGGAAAATGTTTTTCTATTCCGAAATGACATACACAGTGGCACAAAAAAGTTGAAGCGATTTAAAAAGATCCTAATGGGAGATACAAGCAATTGTCCATAAAATTTTGAATTTCCCGTCCCAAGAAACCTCCGCATACAAAATTTCATGAATTTAACTCAAAGTAGTCGAGAGTTATTAAAGAAAGTGTAATTAATTTTTTTAAATTTGACATCCTGTATATTCTATACAAAGTGTTTCCAGACCTAAGTTCATAGGAATTTTTTTGCATAAAATTGAACGTAGAATAACATACTGAAGTATGTACATCTCCTCCTGAAACACCCTGTATACTACTTTGTACTTCAATTATACGAAAATACTTTTTCTACATGACTGATACGTGTTTTACTTTAATTTGGGTCGAGGAAAGTGTGATAAAATAATCAAAAGTGTGGTCGTCTTTTTTGACACCAAAAATAAATTATCCCTCACGATAAATTCGAAGAACACCCTATACATTCGTAAATATTGCGTCACTTTGTTAGTAAACAATTTTGACGAAAGTCAATTTAAGTTGATGCAATCCCGACCAGTATTTAGTGGAAATAGCCCTATCGAAGCCACCCCTCCATCCGGATGGGCTTGAAGAGAATATCCGGACGATTACTACAAATTGAAATGGAAGAAGGTTTCGGTTAAAATCACCCCCGGGGGAACGTGGAGTAAAAGAAATCCTTTCTGTTAACCGAGTGAATTTCAATACGCTTGGAAAATTTCAAATACATCTGTCCCTGTAGGTACGTGCGTGTGGAGTTTTTTTGTGAACTGACCCGATTGATGTAAGACGCTTTTTTACCGCACCACGACGTATTCGATAATGGCCAGTTGTTTTGTATTGTCAGATGGAAGATAGAAAAATACGTTACGGAAGGGTTGGCTTAGTGGGGATGAAAAAGTAAGGGTGCATTTCCTTAAAAAATTCATCAATCACTCTTGGAAATGAAAAATAATTTTATCGGGTTTTGTTTTATCATGTCTATTGCTTTCTAGAGTAGTTTTTCGAGGTATTTGCTCGATATTTGAATTTTTTATGTCGACATTTTTAAATGTATATACCAGACAAGTGACCAGACCTATAAAACTGACCAATGGGCCACCTAGTCGTACCCCTGATTACGTGCCTGTATGTAGGCATTACAGTTTTCTAGCAATAAAATAGTGGTGAATAATATTATGTAGGATTGTTAATAAATTATAATTTCATTCATGATATATAAATACGCAGCCATGATTATGAAACAATGTATTAAATACGGCCGCAAACTGTACCTTTTTCCTGCTTCACGAAAACGAAAATGAATCACCCCAGCAACGATTCAAGAGATAACGATACATTAACATAGAGAGCGCTCCTTCATTAAATTTATCTTACATTTTACTCACTAGGTGATTCCGCTTATAATATTCCATTGTTTTTAATTACCGTAAATGTCTAAATTTAGAAAAATTACGGCATTTACATTACGCTATGGGATAAATAACATCATTAGATTTCCTAGCCCATGCTATTTTATTTTATTACACTATGCATCCGGATCCTGATGAAGTTGAAAAAAATACACGGCCGGAGTATCAGTGTTTCCTTTGTTTCTGTTTGTTTCATGATATACGACAGAAATTCGACGCACAAATTTAAACGGAACCAAGTAAGTTTTCTGAAACTAAAAGCACTGTCGAAATTATTGAATAAACAACATATTAACCGTAAAAAACTTACAAATTAACTAACAACTGTTTAAACAATGTCATAAATGTATAATATAGGTATTTGGTTTGGGGATATTTACTTCAACGACTACGTGAATCTGTTTTTCTTCATAGCCAGCTATATACAATGGCACCAAAAACTGTTTAGTTTACGCATTTGTTTTTAAAGCGCACTTTGTTCTAATTAGCCATAACCACCTATGGTTTCCATTAAAAAAAATATAATTAAGTCAATTATTACAAATTTAAGTATCAACGTTTCAGGAAAAAGTTACCGAAAATATCAAAATTAAAATATTTTGGTTATAACTTACCGAAAACCTACTTTAACCTTGTAGATCAGGGCGGATCTGTTTTGAGGTGGATGTGAGAGGGGACAAGCAACAATTTCCAACCTTGCCCTGTACATTATCTTTTTACTAAAGTTTCTAACATTTTTTTTAAATGAGATCAAAATTAAAAATCTACGTGCCTCAGCTACTATGTGAATTTGTGTTTTTCCACAGCCAGCGTTATACAATGTCACAAAAAAACTGTTTGGTTTTAATCATGACCAACTATATTCGCGAAAAACAGTTATTAAACCTCAAAAAGTGGCCGAGCTTCGTGAAAACTGCAACTTTCTATCTAGTATAACATCGAAAATGTAATACAGTGTACATCATATTTTTACTAAAGTTTCTATTTACATATTTCTTATTTTAATTAGTTTGTACATATATTTTTTAACGCAATATTTGCAGTAAATTCGCTTCAATTATCGCGTCCCGTTTGGCAATTTGTGACGACCTAGGTATTATTTTAATGATAACGTGGCGGGTTAGAGCGTCACACCGTCCATCTAGATGCTATCTGCGTATTTTGGTTCGGGCAGATAACGAAAACCTAAAATGTCCGCCACTGAACACCAGGCTTGAAGCGAACCAGCCGGCTACATACCAGGTGTAAAGCATTGCATGACACCTGTCCTCTTAAAATCAATGTCCTATGGCAATTGTTCATCGTATTTTTAACCAATCATGCATTTAGCTCTGACATGCACCTAGATTTTTAATTATTACCCCAATTGGGGAAAACGATGCAGGGGCACCTGGGGCGAAGCCTTTTTTTTCCTTAAATTACCAACCAGCAGTCTAAAAAAAATAAAACGCTTTATAAAACCCCTCGAGTGTTTTATTTAAATGACGTAAAATCAATCGAGTTTGTATTTTCGTGACTGTTAATTATGAAACTAGTCGAATAAAGTGACGATCGTAGAGAGAGAACATTTCTCACGGGGACTAACTTTTCCAGTTCGCCACTCATACCAAACCCATTACGTGACCATGAACAGCGTAAGCGGGATTTATACTTTTGTGTCTTTTGTAAAGCCTACCTATATATTTGCCTAAATCATTAACTCCACTCGGAACGACTTACATATGTTATCGGGAAGATCAATACAACTTGTACTTTAACCATCTGCAAATCTGTGAAATCAGTTTTGAACCGCTGGCCTACGGCCCTAGCTCTGCGGTTGTCGATAATGTCGAAAATTATATACGATTACGTTCCCCCGTTCAGGGTCACTTTATAGGGGTATATTAAGTATATACGTGGTGTTCCTCTGCCACTGCGGGCCAAAGGTGACGTGTCCTGCCCCCGCCGCGAAAGGGCCAACCGATATTGGCACGATCTCATCTAATTACTCGCATCCCGAGGGAATACAAACCGGTAGCGTAATGTCGTGGATTCTGATTGTCCGTTCAGCCTTTCCGTCATAGAGGCCCCACGTTGGGCGCCATGTCGTCAATTTCGATTGGCTGGATTATCCCTTGGCGTATAAAGGTGACCGTACACCTCCATACTTCTACCGGACGCTATTAGCACAAAATTTCACTCGAATTTCAATCAATTTTACTCAATAATGTATCAATTTCCGTCCACACCCGATTGAGTGAAATTTTCACTCTATTACCATGAGTACAAATGAGTGAGTTTTACTCAAATCCGAGTTACTGCGAACTATCAATTGAGCGACTTTTGACTCTATTCTGAGTATATAAAACCAATTTAGAGCTGACTTTTTCTGTAATACGATTTAAATTTAACTAATATCGAGTCATTCGAAGCAGAAGCAATATGTAAGTGGTGTCATCTTCACGGCGCCATTCAAATTACTCGAAATTAATATACTTTTAAACTCACTCACAATCAGTAATGAGGACATTTACTCCGATTTAGGTAGGTACAAGTGCACCAAATACGAGTTTACGTGAAATATAATCACAAATGAGTAAAATGATCGAAATGCCCAATGCCGAGTGAAAATGTACTCAATAATTTCACTCAATGAATTCACTCCGAGCCTTTATTGCTTTCACTCACACCGATTTTTTTACAATGTGTATAGGAGCTTGGAGCTTTGGCCAGTGCCTGGGTAGTGAGCTATGCCAGCTTTGAGCTCATGAATTTATTGTGCAACTTGAAATTTTTGTACAAATTCACAAGTGGAATGGTATAACAGGGTGGACGTTCGTACACAGTCCACGCTGGCTCCGCAAGGGGTCCTGCAGCGTGTTCCGCGTCAGATCACTTTTGTGAAGTATATTTCCCGAAAATCCGAAACTGCGTTGAAAATTTTCGCGCCTTCCTGCGTGTTTATCTACTGATAACTTTGATGACATAATGCTGACGGAAAGGTGAACTAGGGTAACATTTTTTATATAAATTTAACGTGGAAACAGTTCGATGACAGCCGTAAGTGGAGGTTCAATGTCCATTTGTCGAAATAGTAGGTGCCGGATTTAATAGATTGTACACTGGTGGGAGATATAAAGGCATAATAAAAGTCTATTTATTATTTGCCTTGCCGAAGGATACTTGTTGATACAGAGAACCAGGTAAACACGGAGAATTTTCAATAGAATCGCGGACAAAGCCTCTTTTCAGATACTGTCAGATAAATGTAAAATACAGTTCAATAGAGAAAAGGTAGAAATCGACAGCTGCCGCACAGACTGTCTATGCCGTGGCACGCGCCGTAGCACGCGCTAAAATTCGTCGTCGCGTTTGCGCATGCGCGGAGACGCTCTCAACAGGTCGCCTAGGCACCCCAAAATGATGGAACATATGTTGCTAAATTCCTTATAAACAAAATATCTCCGATACACTGAAACTAGAAGAAGACTGCTGTTATTACCGACATAAAACCGATTGACTTTGAAAGACAAAGTTCCGGCTGATATTTTTATACGGGGTGTTCCATGATAAACTGTACACATTTGTGAGGATTAATTTATTTTACCGCACAACCCGCGCCACTGAAAACTCTTAAATTTCAAAATAAAACTGCAGGACCGTAACTGAAAAATTGTAGGTTCTGTGGACTATTTCTATAATTGTCACATTGGAAAATTTTCCCTGTATATTTTTCTAATATTTCATACTGGAGGTCCAAGCAACCACCGACAAAAACCAAGCATTCAATATTTTTGTCACGATTTCTTCGATTTTTGTAATATATTTAAATAAAATTGTTATTCTTCATTAAAAAAAAAATGAGAAAAAGGTCTTGCTCGTTGATGCATAAATGATACAATTCAATTTGTGTTGTAATTAATAAATGGGATATGAAAACATTAGCTCTAACTGTTCCCTTCTTATAATAACGTTGGAAAGTTAGTTAAAAAAGTTGCAAAAAATCATACGCATGATTTTTCTCACTGGTTCTAAACTTCGAGTATAAGTTATATGAAACGATGGAGAAAATGCACAGGGTAAACTTTTTGAGAGGCCACAAATAAAATAGTAGTTTTCTCAATACCATCATAAAATTTTGGGATCCTGGCTTCAAGTCTACCGTACCAAAACGGATTGTATTCGTAAGCTCCGTAGCAAAGAGCCGAAATACGGGCATAGACTGAAGTTATTACACTTATGCATATCGCTGTTTATATTGATGTATCGTTCCGTATCTATCTTACGGCTGCCTTATCAAAATCAAATAAGACCGTGTATTCTGCGTGATTGTAACGCAGCTGTATGGAACAGATGTATATGAAGAGCAGCTGGACTCTGGCTTACAACTTCCTTACCTTATCCTTCATAGTTTACTTTACCTTACGCCGGACTTAAGACTTTTTGGCCGAGCGAGGCCCAAGCCCTGCAACTGTAGAGATGCGTGCGTGCCGCTCGCAACCGGCGCTTTTTTCCCAAATCGACGGAATTTCAACATGGCAAATAGTTTTCTCAGCCTCGTAACCATTTTTTAATTTTTGTTGTTGTTAATAGTCTTGATAAGCTTTGTGTAGTTTTTAAAATTAACACTTGCCACTGTCCTAGATTTTTGTTTGTCAGTAATTTTCATTTGGCTGAACTAGCACCACCCCGTATATGAAATTAAAAATGTGTTTTTAAAAGATGACTTCCCACTGGCAATAAACCTGCCACGTGCCCAACTCTAGAACATCATTTCTGTCGAGAAGTGACAGCTGCAGTTTTCAGATAGCCTTTTACAGCACGACAGCACTGCATTTTGATGAAAAAAATCTGAAAAATCACCGATCAAATGCGCCTTGTAATTAACGTTCCCTATTTGTTTCTTTAACGCAAAATTTAACTAGCTTTCGAACGCGATATTACCTTATTTCAAACAAAACGCGGAATCGGTGAATTTAACGTAATTTTCGTTTATTAAAAACACTTTACGAAGGCGAACAGTACAGCTCTGTGCGATTTTTTTAAATATCTACCATCTTCATTCATGGTGAAGTCAAGGTTATAGGGGTAGTTGTATAGGTTCAGAACAAGACTTAGGTGCTGATTTATGAGGAGCATACGGCGCCCAAGGAGACTGCAAATATGTAATGTTTCGTTGTAATGTACTAACTAGTTTGGAACTAATGATTATTTGATTATTATTTCGATACGCAATTTCATGTTAAGTACCCACATCGGTTTTATGTACGAGGCAAATTATATTTAAGATGGGGTAACTTTTATTTTTAATTTTCCAGACATACCTCAAAATGGCAACGCACAACGCAGCGGCTGAAAGCTCTTTTTCCAAAAGCACCGCGTTTTTACGCACCTTTCAATTTCGAAACGCACCGTCAGTCCCTGTGGTACCCCGGACTCTTTCACAAAATAGATTCCTTTAATCGTAATAGTCGTTAGTTCCATTTGCAAGCCAAATATCTACCCATAAGTAACGGAAGGTCTTTTTTGAATTACTTAGGTAGTGATATGGCCGTTTGTCCAATTTTTGAGCAGCTGATATTTACGAAATTCTGTTAATTCAAAATGGGGTATTGGATGCTGAAAGAAAATATATTAATATAAAAATAGTAGTCTATTCTGAGGGAAATATATTTTCTGTTATTTATATTATTATAATCTAAGAAACAATTTTAATCAATAAAATTAAGCGGAGCGTGTTGAGTGAAATAGTATCAGCCATTACTGTGCATGCTCAGTGTGAGAAGCGAACGCGCATAATTATGTGTCTGTTATACACGGATATTTTTTTATAAGAATATAATTATATTTTTTTACAGTAAATAAATAAAATAGAAATCAATAAAAAATTTTTTTAATAATGTTCGTTAAAATAACTTTCTAATAATAAACAAAAATAAGTATACCAATTATACAAATATTTTATTCATTTTAACTGTTTAAATTGTTTCTTTAATAATTTAATAACGATATTTAGAAAATAAATCTTTAATTCGCGAAATATAAATAATAATGAGATTCAATTAAACTGTATTTCTCCTAATTAAATCTACACCAAGGCGGATCTGTTTTGAGGTGGATGTGAGAGGGGGCAAGCAATTTTTTTCTGGATTACCTTCAGTACAACTCACATAATAAAAGTGTAGATTCCTAGATCTGGGCTGAGTCCGGAACATTTTCAAAATTGCAAAAATGTTAAAAAAAATTTAAAAATACCTATTCTATCTGAGTTATTTACTTCTATCTTGGAACCTATGCATTTTGGAAGAATATTGAAGAGGAAAAAAAGTTTTAGAATTGAATTTTGCACAATATACTGAGAGCTAAAAATATTTAAATTTATTACCGATGTTGCAAAATAGCAATAATTGATGAAAAAATGGCAAAATAATCAAGTTTCCTGGATAATTTTTTTTAAATATTTTAATTGCCCCGAGGGCATTTTAATTTTGGTAAAAAAAACTTTAGATTATAATAAAACAACACACCAAATTTCATTAAAATCGGTTCTATAGTTTTCGCAAAATAATGTTTTGAAAAAAAATTTAAAAACAAATTTTCGAATTTTCAAAATGTTGCACAGCCTCAAATAAAGCATCTAGATACTTGAATTTTTTTTCACATAGAAAGGACCGCTCAACCTTCCAAATGATTTGTGAAAAATTGAAATCGGTTGATTAGGACGGCCACAGTAATTTTTAAAGTTAACACTCTTTTTATTTTTGAACTATTAGATTACATTTATCAATTTGCAATTTGGTTTTTTTTCAAAAATTATAATTTTAAACTACTATTTTTTCTAAATTTTTTCTGTATTTAACAAAATAATTTATTTCTAAATAATTTTTATTTTAATTTGTTTAAACAAAAATTATTTAAATAATTGTAATAATTATAACTAAATTTTTCATAATCAGTGTTGAAATATATATGTAAGCAAATTTTTTCATTGAAAAAATACAATAGCAGGGTAAAATATACAGTATATTTAATGCGTAAATAATAAAATTTGTTTATAACAAGATATGTGCAAATTCAATTCTAAAACATTTTTCCCCTTCAATATTCTTCCAAAATGCATAGATTCCAAGATATAAGTAAAAAACTCAGATAAAATAGGTATTTTTTTAATTTTTTTAAACATTTTTGCAATTTTGAATAAGTTCCGGACCTCGCCCAGATCTAGGGACCTACACTTTTATTGTGCGAGTTGCAGTGAAGGTATTCCAGCAAAAATTAGCTTGCCCCCCTCTTACATCCAAGAAGGATATTTCGACAGATCCGCCCTGGTCTAATCAATTTGACAAAATATAAGATATGTGACAGCCTACCAAAAACTGACGGTAATGATAATGGTATGCGGCTAATTGGCGTGGCTGCAAATTTCGCCAGCGTTTTTCAACTTACTCTAATCAAAGGTATGTATTAAATAGTACGTAAACAATAATTAATGCCTCTCTATTACAGCAATAGGCATTTGCATAATAACGATCCGTTACATAATATAGAAATTGTATGAAAATTAAAATACTTTACTTTCAAATTTGAGAAATTTTATATTAGCAGAGGATTTCTATGAAATCTTGGTTGTTGAACACAATTGAATGCCGCCTAGGCGGAATTTAGAAAAGCACGGATTGCTCGCTTTCATTTACAATAGTTCATATTTACATCCAGAACATCGTCAAAAAAATAAACTACAACTTTGTTGGATTCTCTTCGCAATCATTAGTTCTCCTCTACCGGGTGGGCTTCTCGAGAACGTTATTTTAGATTTAATTTAAAAAATTGTGAACACTGTCAATATAATCATATATAATTTGAATAAAACTGTAATAAAGAAATCAATTGTTTTTAAAACCCCTCGTAGTTTAAAAACAGGAATGTGCTCGCCAAAGTGCACTAAAATAAATGAAGCAGTGAATCGGAACAAGTGGATAAAACAACGGCGTTCATGTTTCGATGTTCGTAATAAAACAATAGCCAGTTTAAGCGTCAGATCTATTATTTTTTTAAACAATATATACCTGGCGATGAATTTAAACGAAAACATGCTTCCATTTGTAAGGGACACTTCGTGCTTCTTTGTTACAATGGTCCTACGGCATATGTGACGGTTTTTTCGATGGCCCGCGTCGTTAAAAATCTAATATCACTTTTGTCAAATGATATTCTTACACGAAAAAAAAAATATATACAAAATTATAAAGCGAGACGGCCACTAGGCATGGCGACCTCTATTGTTTAATTTTACTGGACTGTAGCAACGTACGCCAACTGCCGTGCCCTTGAAAGAGAAGAAAAACATTACCATTTTCAACTTCTAACTATGTTTCGTACAAATTGGCGAACGCTAAGACACACGCGAGAAATTCATTATATTAAGAAGAGGAACAAACGAAGACAGTGTTCCTACAGCCCACTTTAACTTCGCAAAAGCTCGCGTCCGAAAACAGAAGTACACAATGAGTTATTAAATAAAGATTAAACGTAATAAATCATCACGAAAATTTATTATTTTTATGCATACGAAAAGGGAGTTCTGATTACGGTTTTTAACCAGTTCCCATAAAAATTAAACCGTGCCTATATATATTTGTCACGTTTCCAATTTAGGAGATTTTTATAATAAGGCCTGCACCTGTACCACCTAAAATATTTTTTAGTTTTTGTTAGAGCTTTGTCTGCACCTGTCGTAGGGAACTCTTTGCTATCGCACTGTCTAGTAGCACAAAACGAAATTTTACTTCTTCACAACGTCCTTTTTATAACCAAAAAAAAAACAATGGGCCCATTTTCTAAATATTTACTAAAATACACATCGTAGTTAATTGATGCGCAAAAAATCAGATTTTTTTTGTCGACAATTTCTCCCTCAAAATAATTAATCAAAACGAAGCGCGGGAAAACGCGCCGAAGACACGTTGTGACGTCATACCACACGTTAGGAGGCTAGCCCACACTCTTGATATAACTGAATGTTATCAGGCGTAACACAGTTTTGTCATATTTGTTAGATATGTCTGCACGTAGGAAGGGGACAATCCGATATTTCTGGCTTTGAAAGCTGACAAAAATAATGACATTTAAACTAAAGACGTGAATAAGTGATATTCATGACGTTTTCGGATACAAAATTATTAAATACATACTTATTACTTACAACAATAAAAAAAATTATGATAAAGAACAAATACTAAACGTAAAAAGATTTATTTAATTTATTTCACGGGCGGAAAATTATCAACAAACGTGGAGAAAACTGTAAGGCAAAAAAAAAACTAAACTACAAATTCACAACTTGAGGCAGAACTGTCGGGGCGAGCCAGTCGAGTGGTGTGACGTCAGCAGACCCGGGTTTAGGAGGGCTACAGGATCTATAGCCCCGGGCCTCGGCAAGATCTGGCAAAATGAAAGCAAAAAGTCGCAGATCGTGTGTTTTTTTTTTTTTAATGAAACCAAACCATGTTTAGGTTTTAAAATGTTATATCCGCAAGTCACTTTTTTTATAAACGAATTTTATATCGTTTTATTTATTTATTTATTTATTATTTAGTTTATTTTGCTTATATGACATTACATGAATCATGAATGTATAGCAATGGTCAATATGATGGACAACAGTGGCCCAAACAAAAATACAAATATAGATGTAAACACACAGTATACAAAATACTCCGTATTTAGGGGGTTAGGTGCGTAAAAGCGAATTATAAATTAAAGAGATTACATCACAGTGAAAATAATTTTATATCTGAGGTAAGTGCTCGAGTAAAATAAGCGTTCACTCGTCGGGTACATATGTTTTTGATCGATGAACGAATTACCGAAGACGCATAATTGAGACAGTTAACAAATTGGATATTTATTCCGGTGTGGTGGAAAGCAGGGGCGGAGTCGTATAAAAAGAACAACAATTAACAATGTACTGTAATTTTCGTAAATTTAAATCGACCGAGTGTACAGATATTAATATGCCCACCTTGTACAGTGATATTTGACGATATCTGTTAATACAGGGGCAGGTGAAGGTGCTATTTGCGTCCAGAACACCTGTCACATTGCCGCCTGACGGCGTGCATCAAGACATCGAATCATCAGGTCATGCGATATCGGGCTCTTATTATCGTTGCCATTTTCTTAAGTACATACACATTAAAACTGACCGCTGTTATCAAACTTACGGTCCGCTTGCGAGCATCTCTGTCATCTCGCTCAAACTTAGGTCTAATTTGATTGTTAGAACGTAAAATATCGCCCAGAATAATTAGCGAAAAAATTGGAGGAAGGGCAGAGACAAAGCCGCATTAAAAAAATTTAAACTGACTAAATATGAATAATAATAGTACTAACCAATTACTATTATTATTTAAAATTAAACTAAAAATTGGAATCGTAAGCAGCTAATTTTCGTAAATCATAAAAAACTGACACGGTTTTTAATATAGAACATGCTGTACGTGTATTTACCTTTTTTTTTTATTACAGATTTGTTTATGTGCTTCCATAAAAGTCACAGTTTTTTGTTCTCAAAATTTTCTGGTATTTCCAAGTCTGGCGAACACACCTGCCTTTTAAATATTCCATTATCAACGCACAATAATGCGGTAAATAAAGTGAAATTTTCGCGAAACGAATATTGCTCTTGAAAAGTAATGTATGGTAATGAGTGCCCGTTGTGAGAAGTACTGTAATTAAATTTCATATACAGGGTGACACTCGTAGGTAGAAAGTTACCGTTCGGAGCTGGTGAAATGCGATGAACACAAAAAATCTAGTACGGTAGAACCTCGATAATCCGAATGCGGGTAACCCTAATCGCCTAAACCCTAAAACCGAATCTGATATACATAATTATAAAAAAGCATATATGTATATCCAAGAAGCCTAAAAATCTAGTTCAGATTATCAAAAAGTTCGGATTATTAAACACTGCTCAGACTCAAACTCAGGGTTCAGCAATTTAACGCTCGAAACTCTTTTGATTAACCTGAATTGTTCTGCGTTGAAGAGACGGGGCTTTCAGAGACGGATTGCTTGCGTATTTAAAAAAAAACGTAATCGTTTTTAAGCAGTTGAAAGTTTCCTGTACTCATCGGCGAGCCCGGCAAGGGTCCGCGCAAAAGTGGGACACCCTGTCGACCGGCCGTGATCGTGATAGCTCGAAATGTGACGGTGGACATGTGCGAACACTGGGAGAAATTTAAAAAGGAGGCATTTAAACTGTTTTCATAAAATGGACAATAAAGGTACGATAAAGATAAGTAGCAGTGACGTAATGTGACGTCACATCCATCTGCGGAACTTACAGTGCAGTTGGCGAGAATATAAAATTGTTCCCGGAAATAACATACACGATCTGCCACTTTTCATTCGACGGTGCTCTGGGATATGGTTTACCGTCTATGAAATTGTAACTGGAATATTTTCATACCTTTTAACAACTTTTCTTGTTGCCGCATAGTTATAAATGCCCTAGTTTTTACGATTTTAATCATACGTCCCCTTGAGATACTTCACTGGTTGATCTCTTTGGCAGGTGTATATTCGTTTATGCAGTCACATTAAAATATGTTTCGAGTTATGAATCTACATAAATATTTAACAATTTCTTCCCAGATACCATCCAGTTTAAAATTCAAGAAAGTTAAGTTTGAAATTTTGACGTAATTTCAATTTTGTTTGAATTTTATAAAAATATATCTTGTTCTATTATACGGGGTTTCTTTAGACACACATAAAAAAGGAAAAGTTGTCTGTACTTTTCATGCGACGTATGTTATCTGTAGTATTTTTGCCTCACGAATCCGGTATCAGAATTGAGCTATCACATCACAGGCCTACCTAACCTACCTTTTTTCGGCTATATCTTGTTCTTTTTTCTGTAAAAGATCTATTCACGGGTTGGGATCGGTAACCTCGAAAATCCCCGTATACCAAATTTGGCGCGAATGTGTTATTTTTTGAAAATTTGGTCGACCGCCATCTTGAATTTTGCAAATTTGACCTCGAATTCGTGATCAGCGACCCCGAAAACCCCCTTATACCAAATTTGATGCGAATTTGTTATTTTTTGAAAATTTGGTCGGCCATCTTGGATCCGCCATCTTGAATTTTGCAAAATTGACCTCGGATCCGTGATCAGCGACCTCGAAAACCCCCGTGTACCAAATTAGGCGCAAATTTGTTATTTTTTGAAAATTCGTTACATCTGACCTTAATTGACCCGTTTTTTTGAGGTTAGAAAAAGAGCCATCAATTCTGACCGCTAATTCACGTTCGGCGGGGTCTTAACTATATAAATGAACATTTGAATATAGAAAAAAAAATTTTTTTCTATTTTTCCTAGCGCTTTTTCGTGAATTTTTGCTATTTTTGACCTGTTTTTTGAGGTTAGGAAATTCCTGTGATGTGATAGCTCAATTCTGACACCGGATTTGTGATCAGGAGGCAAAAATACTATGGATAACATATGTCGCATGAAAAGTACAGACTACTTTTTTTTTGTGTGGCAGTGTTATTTCAGATGGATGCGGTTTAAAAATATCCTCAATATTTATGGATTAAGGGTTCACTCACCCTGTATAGCGCAGGCATTTGATCTTATTTAATTTAGTAACGTAGCGAACTTAATATTTTCGACAGTAGTCGGTGATCGATCAGCAGTATTGGCCCAAACGACAACAAAAACTGTTTTTTTCAATAGGTTCAAAAATTCTCACGAGTGTTTTTCGTGATGCATCTGCCGGTTGCGGTCAGAGAAGAAAAGAAAATATCGTGCACGTGCCTCGAGATCTTTTGTGCCACGAACAATTCGCTTAGAAGGTAGCTCTATACCGTCCATCCCAACCCAGGCTTGAATTAATGATGCTTTACACCTACCTTACTTTCTAAGTCCGTTTTTGTGCAAAAACCTACTGTGGGAAGTATAACATTACATTTCATAATTACAATACGTCTAAGTATAATGCAACTAAATTTAATTAATGAGATTGCCTGAGAGATGACATTTATAATACGACATAGATATGTTACTTTACATTTTCAAGTAGCTTTGCTAATGGATTTGTTTTTTAATCCCACGATTGTTTCGCTTCGCCGTTGTGTGCGGAACGGCCTATTTTGCGACATATCGCCGCTGATGTTTTTTTCTCTTTTTCGTTACAGTTTTCTTACGTCAAGGCTGTCCATAAAACCACGCGTTCGCAGCACACAGGAGGCCGAAATTTAAAAATTATTTAACAGAGCTTTCGTCCCTAGTTTTCACATTATTTATTCGTTCGATTCATGCCCAAGAAAATTAAAATGTCCAAAAATGTCGCCTTTCCAAAATACGTTTTTGAATATCTCAGTAATGGAGTGTTTTTTAGAGGGTACGTTTTAGTGTAAACTAAATTTGAATGGCCTCACCAGGGGCGTGCGTGCAGGCAATGAGACCCAATTATTTTTAAAATAACAAATTTGATGAGTATTTTTTGTAATTCTAACAAAATATGTCTGTTAGTACGTTATTAAAAATAATATATATATCGTCGTAGTACCAATCCTGAGCAGATTTCGAAAATTCACTCCAGTTTCAAAATTTGGTTGCTGTAACAGTTGCAGTTACAGTTACAGTTCGTCAATGAGTATCCGGCTTAATACGCTTCAAATTTTCATATGTATTTCCGTTATACCGGGTGTCCCATTTTAAAAAATACACGTGAATATCTCTTAAGTTAAGGGTTTAATGAAAAAATTTCAAATAAAAGTTGTAGGGTTTTGAGGGGGACATCTAATGGTGACCTTGACCATGACATTGACCTTGACCATGACATTGACCTTCAAGGTCAAGTTGATTTTTTCAAATGGAAACATATTTTTGACACCAGAAATGGAGAGATCGGAACATTTTACATCCGACTATGACCTTGACCATGACTTTCAAGGGCATTTGAAGGTCATTTTAGTTTTTTGTTGCAAAATTCATTTCCGTCTTTCCGAATTGTGCACTCGGGGGTTTTCGAGGGCTCTGATCGCGAATATGAAGTCAGAATTTAAAAATATCCAAATCTAATATGGCCGACCACAATTTTTGGTAAACATTTTTAATATTCATATGGATTAACACTTTGAAAATGCTTCAACCTACGTTAAAACTCATGGTCGAGCCGAGTATTCGACATATTGGATCCGCCGTATCGGATTTAACTATAACTAAATTCTGAGCTACTCTGAGTTCAAAAACATTTGAATAAAAAATGCATGCCGCAAAGGGTTAATGGGTATTCTGGAAAATTATGGCGAGCCCCACATATCAAAAAGAAAAATATGAACAAGATTAAAGTTTTGCCTGCAAAATACTAGAATGACCTTCAAATGGCTTTTGAAACTTAAGGTCATGATCAAGTTTATATCCGGAAGCAAAATTCTCCGCACTTTCTATTTTGGTCTGAAAGATACCGGTTTCTGTTTGAAAAATTAACTTGCCCTTGAAATGACCGTGAAGGTCAAGGTCAAGGTCATAGATGGACCTGAAATGGCCCGCTTTTCTCATTTCTGGTCTCAAATGTAGAATTTTGCAATAAAAACTAAAATGACCTTCAATGGTGGTCAAGGTCACAGTCGGATGTAAAATTTTCTGCTCTTTTCATTTCTGGTGTAAAATATATGTGTTTCCATTTGAAAATATCAACTTGACCTTGAAATGACCTTGAGGGTCATGGTCAAGGTCACCATTAGATGTCCCCCTCAATTTTTATTTGAAAAATGTTTTCATTAAGCCCTTAACTTAAGAGATATTCACGTGTATTTTTTTAAAATGGGACACCCGATATAGAGCTTTACAAATTACTCTGATTTATTGAAAATTATCGAAGATTTAAAAAATATCCGACAATTTTTTATAAAATTTAAAACCGTGTCAAAATTGCTAATGTCAGGTAATGAAAGAGTGCAAATAATGCAAAAAATTAATATTTTTTAAAATAATTTATGGACACGTGTTAATTTACCTACTACTATAATACTGGGGCGAATTATTGGGATCCAGAAACAAATCCAATAAAACGTTTCGTGTATTTTTATTACGGCGCTGCGACGGAGATTGGAGATCGCGATTTCTGATCGCGACGAGCGGTGATAAAACTTGATTTTCCGGAAAGAGTCAGGTGGAGGGCCAGGGGTGTTTTTATTGTAAAAGTATAATAATGAGAGGGGTGTCGGCTGATTTGAATCCTCTAACGTGCCTGGGTTTTTTCTCCATAATGGTTCCACGACGAGCGGCGCAGGTGCTGAGCCCCAATAAAAAGGATTATTCTAGATTTTAACAGGTGCTCCCGAGACGTTTAAAGGAGTTTGACTGATGATCGCTGTTTTTGAACTATTTCCCACGGCTAGGATACTTATTTTATCATAATCAGATTCATACCAATGGGAACGGGCAGGTGAGTTGGCTTTTACAAAGTATCAACCAACTTATTGTCTCGCCTGAATCTGAACGTTTAAAAGTAATTTAATAAATGTGTATTCTAATAAAATAAGCCAAGATCTTTAATATGTCGTCGATGGTGGGGGTTATTTATGATTGCCAGCGAAAAACACACGTACGATGAATCCAGATATTTATTAAAATACAGGTCCCATTTATATGCAAATTTGTTTCGTTCTGCACCTGCAGAAAAATGTTGCAGCTAACGTATATATTGGTCCTTCTCACAAACGACTTTTTTACTATTTATTTATTATGTATTTTATTACGTAACATAAAAATAATTCACTTCTGGCGGTTTATACAGGATGTTACGATAACTAGCAAGAAGTGGCGCAGGAATGTTCAATTTCATCAGACGATTTGTGAAGGGTCAAGCGTTTTATTCTAAAATTTCCCATAGAAATCAGGGAGCCCCATATCGGTACTCGGCCGTCTCTATTGAAATGTTGGGAACGTGCGAAAAAATCGACTATTTGGGATTCCCGGTAAACCGCAACCAAACAAAATTCGCTATCACCATTCAATGATTATAGCACCGTGGCAGCCTTTCTTTAATTATTCGAGTGTGCAAACGCATGAGGCCTGTGGCCCGCGCAACGCCCTTAAGTGCTGCGAGTTTTCGACAAAATACGAGAGAACAGCTGGCCTTTTTTAATTGTACAAGACGTTCGATAATTGCCGGGCTCGAAAATTCCGCTCGCTAATTAATACGTAATTCTTTAATTAGCACGCCATTCGGAAGGGACGGCTCCTTAATAAACATTTGAGTAAGTAAAAACACGGCAGAGCCACCTTTCATAAAAAAAATTCTTAAAGATTTGACCAAGATATTTCAACGTTTTCCCATCATTTTGTGGCTTATAATAAAGTTGATAATAACTGTGTTTTTTAATGGAATCGACGCATCTTGAAATTTAATTATACCTATTTCTAAAATTAAATACTCGGAAAATTAACTTAATACTTTTTAATTGAATTTTGTACAGGGTGTTTCAGCAAGGCCTCCCGTAAATTCAGGGGGTGATAGTACGACAAAAATTAAGAATTTTTTGTGTTAAGAACTATACGTCTATCTCCTCTTGTTTTCGAGATACAGAGCGACAAAATAAAATTTTTTAAATTTTTTTACAAAAATTTCCAAATTTCTTTCTGAAACACCCTGTATATCTAAAATTTAGATGTCGATAAAATATTTGAAAACCAAAGTGTAAAGGTAAAAAAATTATACGGGGCGTTTTAAAAAAGATACCAAGTCGTATAAGTCTTTCCGATTTCACTTTGAAAAACTTGTTCCCATATTTATTTAGCCATATCCATATACAGGTCTGGTCGAACAAAACGTGGAGTTGGTAGAAATGTATACGCCCAGTTGAAGAATGCGAGCGCGGGCAAACGAAATACAAATACGGTTGCGTTGGGCCACTGGGCAATAAATCTCAGCCGTTGACAAGTGGTCGACAAATTGCCCAGCAGTGCAGTGCAGTGCAGCAATGCGGAATTTGTAATTCAAGTAATTTTAATTTATTATAGGAATTTTCTATTAATCATTGATATTACAATTGCGAAAGGGAGAAATAATATTATTACAACATGACATTTTGACCTTTTGAAACGGAAAAAAACGAAATTTACCATCAATACAATGAAATTGTCTGAGGACATAAATAATTAAAATATGTTGTTGGACAAATGAATAGAAATTTTCTGCGCATTATATACAAATTATTATAATTTTTTACCTTTATCAGAAAACTTTTTTAGGGACGCCTATGAAACTCATTAAATTTTTATTGCCTGGCGTTTTTATACATGTTCAACTGACTAAACACGTTTTGATTTGATTCTAAAAAAAGTCACGCAGTCAGCAGATGATATTATTGGNATACCAAGTCGTATAAGTCTTTCCGATTTCACTTTGAAAAACTTGTTCCCATATTTATTTAGCCATACCCATATACAGGTCTGGTCGAACAAAACGTGGAGTTGGTAGAAATGTATACGCCCAGTTGAAGAATGCGAGCGCGGGCAAACGAAATACAAATACGGTTGCGTTGGGCCACTGGGCAATAAATCTCAGCCGTTGACAAGTGGTCGACAAATTGCCCAGCAGTGCAGTGCAGTGCAGCAATGCGGAATTTGTAATTCAAGTAATTTTAATTTATTATAGGCATTTTCTATTAATCATTGATATTACAATTGCGAAAAGGAGAAATGATATTATTACAACATGGCATTTTGACCTTTTGAAACGGAAAAAAACGAAATTTACCATCAATACAATGAAATTGTTTGAGGACAAAAATAATTAAAATATGTTGTTGGACAAATGAATAGAAATTTTCTGCGCATTATATACAAATTATTATAATTTTTTACCTTTAGCAGAAAACTTTTTTAGGGACGCCTATGAAACTCATTAAATTTTATTGCCAGGCGTTTTTTTACATGTTCAACTGACTTCGGAAATACTATACCAGGATATACAATTTCAAAAACCTAAACACGTTTTGATTTGATTCTAAAAAAAGTCACGCAGTCAGCAGATGATATTATTAGAGAATCTTTTTTTTCTGAGATCCGAGTCTTTCTGGGTACGGCCCGTGCACTCCCCTCCCCCCCCCCCAGCTTAGTCATTGCATAATTAAATCCGGGAAATTCGAAAATGCTAGCTCGAACTTATCTCATTGGTAAAAAAATATTCAAAAGCCGATTAAAAAATGTTTCGAACGTGACAAAAAAATACGGAAAACATCGTACAAGAAAATTAACAGGCTTTTTCCTCAAAACTTCCGTGGTTGACAGATATTTTAAAATACAATATTCCCTACATATTCCTCCGAGAAATATTAATAAAAGAATGAAACAAGATGCGTGCGCGGATCATCCACCGTAAAGTAATATTGCACGGTTGACGGCGTAGAACGTCTCCTCGTATGCCTTCCGACTAATTGGTGGATTTTTTTTCCGAACTTCATGCGAACCTTGCCTGGCAAATTGGTATATAAAACAAACTATGTAAACCCACTGACCAACTATCCATTACGCGAGTTTGCCTACAATTATTCATATTGTTTACGTCGTGAGAATTCAACCGGCTTCATTCTACAGAGTGTTCCCAGCTGAGGTGGTCGATATCCCCCCCTCCTTCCCCCTACCACCGCTTTAATACAAATACACGCAAGTAGACGGTTACACAATCGACATGTCGGCCGGCTAAAATGGGGCGGTCGAAAATCTGGAAGCGACATATGCGATTTTAATTATCGTCGTAATTATAGTCGAAAAACTGTACGGATTGAGTTTTTCTCGAGTCCCGAAACAAAATTTCACATATGGCGTCCAATTTTCAAACACCAACCACCTGGCACGTGCCACGAACACGTGGTTACCGCTCCGGTGCCGTCAAGGGTGCAAACCACAGTGGCGTCCCGCCGACACAAAAAAGGAATGACGTACAATTTTTATTACACATATCTTTTTTTGTATTTAAAAAATAATAATTTTATTAAGCTACCGAGTTTAAAAAATTCCAACAATAAGTAGCCATCCAGTACTTTGAATGCTTAAAAATGTGCGGGAAAACAGCAGATGTGGATATAGATCAGTTGCTTATGCCTCTTTTGAAATAATGTAGGTTGTATTACCCCTAGACGACATTTTAAATAGGAACCACCTACACAATAACTTTTTTCGAAGATAATTTGATCAGTGTACATACGCAGATACACTTGAATAGGGTCTGAGAATCGTCTATCGCAGCTGCTAGCAACCAAAGAAGGTAAATTGTGAAGAGAAACGTATTTTTCCCAAATTCCTTGGGTAAATTTCGTAACATGCAAGAATAATTTTGTTTTTAAGTATCGCAAAAACAATTTAACCTTGTTTACTACTAAAATAATGGTATATTAGTATGCAAATTATTCTATGTGATTTTATGTATTTATAGTTTGAGATGATGGTAAAACCTTGATTATAAAGCGCTGTAAGATTTAACAGAAACTATAACACCGTAAAAAACTGCTTCGTGGTTTCTTTACTTTTAAATAAAAGCGCAATTTGCAGCTGAATTAAATCTACAAAGGATACATTGACAGCTCGTTGTTGAAGAAAATTTTTACCACGCTTGCGAAAAAATGCCCTTTTCAAAAGTGTAGTATTTTTTTAATTTTGTTTTTCTTACGAGTCCCTTCAACAATTTAATTATAGGCTATTGATTATATCCAAAAAACAGGGTTAAAAGAAACTATGACGTAAATAAATTTTTTCAATTCTGACTTTTACTCTATATGTATAGCTACTTCCCACCACAAAAATTGAAATTTTGATTTTAAAATTTGTATTAGGACATTATTTGAGGTTATAAACAGATTTGTTTTAAAAAAATGTGTAAAATAATAAATAATTGTCCTTCTCTCTTGAGTATTTTCGTGTTTTTTTTAATTTATGAGCAGCCTGTATATCTAATCTAAGATGTTTGTATGACAGTCTCATTTTTTCGAGGGGCAGAACTTTTTATAAAGAGTTACATTTTTCGATAAAGTCAGAAACAAAAAAGAGTTTTTCCTCTTGTCAACTTCATTCGTGCACACTGTATATACATTATTAATAAACTTTATTGTACTTAAATTCTCAAGTTTTTACTTAATTATTTTATTAAAAAAGTAAAAATAATCAAAAAAATCTTATTTTTTGCTTTCTTTAAAATTGTTTATTAACGATTTTTTGCATAAAATTTTCATTTTAAATTTTTTAAATCAGTCATTTCGATGAGAAATTCAATTCTCTACAAAATTTTTCATATGAACTATACCGAAATTTTGTTTCGTTTTCGTGCTATATTTAAAAAACTGCAAATATGCATTTTCACCCCTATCTTCAATTTCAACCCTGTAATTTAATAGCACCCACGGTTTTTTCATTTTTAATGACCCTTTGAACAAGTCATGTGATGAAAATCCTTGAACGTCTTATTTCCTTCCTTTTTTGCAAAAGGGGTAAGCGCGACGAAAATCGAAAAATTGGCTAAGTTTGAGGGGCCATATATCAGCGAATTTTCATCCAAAAATACTTTACAACCTCTTGTTTTGAAGGAAATTTTATCTACTTTTTTTTCTATGAAGCAATGCCTATACCTATATTTACTCAGAGAAAAACTAGAGGCGAAAAAGTAAAAAAAATCAGAAAATCGAATTTTTCCCTTTTTTTCAAAATGTTTATTAACAATTTTTTTGCATAAAATTTTCCTTTTAAATTTTTTAAATAAGCTTTTTCGATGGGAAATTCAATTCTCTGAATAATTTTTCCTATGAACTATAGCAAAATTTTGCTTCGTTTGCGAGCTACAATTAAAAAACTGAAAGGGGTGCATTTTCACCATCAATAAAATTTACTACACTTTCGAAAAAATTATTTTTCCAATTTTATGAAGCTGTGAATTTATGTCCTTCCGTCGAGTTCCATTCTTAACGCTGCCAGTCGGAACTCGGTTAGTGGATTTAAATAAACAACTCAAATCTACATAATATTGTATTTTGTATCGGCTGCTGTGACCCCAAGATTATGCCTGTGCCTGGGCACGTGCCGATATCCAATCAGAAATGGCTCTCTTCTCTATCACTGCCGACCAGGCCGTCGAAGTTCTTGTATTAGTTACGGTATTCATCCAATTTTTACGATGTTTTTTTGATTATTTAATTAAACTATTACGTCCCACATGCGCTACAGACGAATCGTTTACATCGGCTAACAATTTTATCGTTTCACATCGAATACATCACGCCCACGAACGATTAAAAAGACATTTGTAGTAAAATTAATTAAATTAACTTGTCTTGGCACTGACACGGACATTATTTTAACCCAATGTAATCTGTTCCAATGCCAGCTGTGATTGAATGATTGAAATCGTATGCTGCTTGCTGTACGGTCGTTTTTCGTTTATCAATTTTGCCAATTTTAATACCACGACAAACACCACAGTAATATAGTAATTTTTCCGTGCAATTGGCGGATTAATTTGCTGTCAGATTTGATTACTGGGATCGCTAGACGGTGGTGCTTGCCACCTGATATCGAAGCGGGTGGAGGATGTCCTTCTTCCGACAGTCGCGCGGAACACGATCCCGAGCTTTTTGGTGGACCAACACGTGTTGGGCACGTGCCGCTGGTCCAAGTAACTCCGGTGGACACAGGTTCCAGCAGCTGCTTCGCGATCTAAAGTAGGTAACATGCTGCTAAATATAGTATTTCCTTCTGAGGAAACCTACTTCCTGTAGAATCTTATCCCTCAAGTGGTACTGAATCAACAGGCAGAACGGAAACTACCAATGCGTTCTCACAGTGGTTTTTACCCCACCAGCTGTACCCCGCGCAGTTGGTACCTAGCCTTTTATCTGCCAGTCGCCGAAAAAACAATGAAATCGCAACTACGGGGTGAGCCGAATAAGATGTTCGCGAAATATTTACGAAAATGTTACGTGTTTCTGAACTTTTAGGCATTGGCGTCGGAACTTTGAAATTCTGTGGGTGCTCAATACGCAAAAAATAATAAAAACACGCTATCCGAAAACTACGACTGATTCCTACTCACAAATTTAATGGAATTATTAGGATTATCTATCAGTAAGCATAAAATGCGAAACATCGCCTTAATGTTAAAAATATTGTCACCGCCGTTCTTGGGGGTGAAAATTGGAAATATTTGGAATTATTCAATTTTCGTGGCTGAAAACATACATAGGTATTGAATTTACGAAACCAAGTCCATGTCAGGAAGTCATGTTTGAAAAAAAAAAGGAGTTGGAAAGGACTTATGACTTTCGCGAACGCAGATGGGAATTTCTTTTTGCTTTTTTAAGTTAATTTCGCAAACCATGGTAAAAACACTGGCCACCTGTAAAAATCGTGCCGAAATCGCGTAAAAATTTGAAGCCGAGTTGAGTAATAAGATTCCCCGGTTTTGGATTGCACGACAACTTTCAAAAGATCGATACGCGGCCGTATGCCAATAAAACAAGTAAAATATGAATATTATAATGAGCGCAGACATCATAGCTAGCGTGTATTTAAAACATTCGAATAAACATATTACGTTATGAGCGAGTCAAGATTAAAATCGTAGATAGGCATCGGGAAATGTTTCACTTGTCATCATCGCTAAGAGTTTTTAACTCGAGGCGAGTTTGATCCATACTATTCACAAAAAAAAGAAGGACCCCGTTCGTGGCTGTTGCCTATATAGCGTTATAGACGAACTCGATAGACTTTTTCTTATTCTTAACGTAAATGTGGTTACTGGTGCCTGCTGGTGCAATTGCAAAGATGGAACATGATTTTCGGTGCAATTTGACGGACAAAATTGCCCCAGACGACAGGGCTCTATTAAATTTGCTTACAGTTATAGCTGGGCTGCACGCAAATCGCTTAATAAGGGCCCCGACAAAAAAAAAATTGTCTGCCAAAACGCAAATTAGAGCTAGCGAAACATCCTTCAAACTCTCACCAGGAATATACACGCTGTTTTTTTTTAGAACGTGGTTTTCCCGCGCATTTTTAAACGTGACTTTGGCCTCCCCCTGGCAGCACTAAAACGATTAAACCTTCCCTTAGGTCTGAGCAAACACAGAGAAAAAAAGATTACATAATCGCATGATTCCACATTTTATCCTTCATTTGTAAGACGTATAGGATTGCCGAACGCACAAAAGCTTCGTATTAAAGGAAAAAACCCCCTCCTAACTCCATTTTGCATGAGAATGGCGCCAAAACTGGAAGATCAACGCAGTTCGTAGGGTGAGCTTTGTAGAAGAATGGCATCACATATCGATTTACATAATGTACCCCGGTTATTATACAAAGGACAGGTACTAGATCTATTGTATAGTCTCCCTGGCGATATCTGGGGTTCCGGCATCCTTATTTCTGATTTATAGGGAAATCATCGCTGCGGAATAACGAATAGGTGGCGCAACTGTCGCGAAAAACATCGAATGACGTGATATTTTTCCCGAGGTGGGGATTTTTTTATTTCAATACCCTGTATTTCAAAAACTATTGCTTTGCGGACCCTTCTTTGTATAACCTTTTTGATTTAAATCGCCCTTGAAAGTTTGTCAACGTATTTAATAACAGAATTCGTATTCGCATTCGTAGACCAGGGCGGATCTGTTTTGAGGTGGATGTGAGACGTAACAAGCAATTTTTTTTTTCAAAATTATTTTCAAAAAATTATTTTGCGAGAGCTATAGAACCGATTTTAATGAAATTTGGTGTGTTGTTTTATTATACACTAAGTTGTTTTACCAAAATTGGAATGCCCCCAGAGCAATTAAAATATTTTTAAAAAATTATCACAGCCACACAAAAAAGAAAAGTAGTATGTACTTTTCATGCGACATAAATTATCTGTAGTATTTTTGCTTCCTGATCACGAATCAGGTGTCGGAATTGAGCTATCACATCACAGGAAATTCCTAACCTCAAAAAACAGGTAAAAAATAGCAAAAATTCATGAAAAAGTGCTAGGAAAATTACAAAAAATGTTTTTTCTATATTCAAATATTCATTTATATAGTTAAGACCCCACCCAACGTGAATCCGCGGTCAGCATTAATGGTTCTTTTTCTAACCTCAAAGAAATGGGTCAATTAAAGTCAGATATCACGAATTTTCAAACAATAACAGATTCGCGCCAAATTTGGTATACGGGGGTTTTCTGGGTCGCTGACTACGGATCCGAGGTCAATTTTGCAAAATTCAAAATGGCGGATCCAAGATGGCCGACCAAATTTTCAAATAATAACAGAATCGCAGCAAATTTGGTATACGGGGGTTTTCGGGGTCGCTGATTACATATTCGAGGTCAGAATTGCGAAAATCATTTTGTAATATTTTACTTTATAACCTGAGTACCCAATCATGTGTTAATCCACTTTTTTTTCGGCTATATCTTGTTATTTTTTCTGTAAAGGATCTATTCACGGGTTGAATTTTGTAAATTTGATCTCGGATTCGTGATCAGTGACCTCGAAAACCCCCGCATACCAAATTTGGCGCGAATGTGTTATTTTTTGAAAATTAGGTCAGCGCCAGCTTGAATTTTCCAAAATTGACCTCGAATTCGTGATCAGCGATCCCGAAAACCCCCGCATACCAAATTTGGCGCGAATTTGTTATTTTTTAAAAACGTGATATGATATCTGATCTTAATTGACCCGTTTTTTTGAGGTTAGAAACAGAACCATCAATTCTGACCGCTAAATGAACATTTGAATATAGAAAAAACAAATGTTTCTGTTTGCGTAGCACTTTTTCGTGAATTTTTGCTATTTTTTACCTGTTTTTTGAGGTTAGGAAATTCCTGTGATGTGATAGCTCAATTCCGACACCGGATTCGTGATCAGGAGGCAAAATTATTACTGATAACATATGTCGCATGAAAAGTACAAACTACTTTTCTTTTTTTTGTGTGGCTGTGTTATCCAAGAAACTTGATTATTCTGCCTTTTTCTCATCAATTATTGTTATTTTGCAACATCGGTGATAAATTTAAACATTTTCAACTTGCAGTGTATTGTGTAAAATTCAATTCTAAAACTTTTTTTCCTCTTCAATATTCTTCCAGAATGCATAGGTTTCAAGATATAAGTAAAAAGACTCAGATAAAATAGGTATTTTTTTAAAATTTTTCTACATTTTTGCAATTTTGAAAATGTTCCGGACCTCGCCCAGATCTAGGGATCTACACTTTTATTATGTGAGTTGTACTGAAGGTAATCCAGAAAAAATTAGCCTGCCCCCTCTTACATCCAAGTAGTGGGATATTTCGACAGATCCGCCCTGGTCCGTCGAACCAGATTTAAATTCTCATTCTCAAAAAAGCAAAATTTATAAAAAAAAACAACTTACATTAGTTCCTCGTCCGTGCTAACCCATGACACTGAACACTGAAACAAAAATATAATGTTAGCATATTTGGAAACATCGGTAATTTTATCATCATCAGATTTTAGTAAAAATGATGTTGTCCGACATTTTACTGTAACAACCAATCACAGACGTGAGACCCTAAAAAAATAACACCTTTATAAAGTCGATTCTCATTTGTGACTACTTGTTTGTAAAAAGGGCTTGGTACTTGTCCAACCTTTTATCATTTTCTAAAGAATACAAGTCTCCACCATTTTCTTTCCCGTGACAAGAACAGGTACATTAAAATTAAAACTGAAAAATCCTAGATGCTGAAAATTCCCAAAGGAAGAGGTTTTTTTGAGTGAAGTAGTTGTGTATCTTACTGAACTCACTTATTACAAACAAATTAAGATAGAATTAAATAAACCACCGCGTGTTACTAAGTAGACTGCTTTGTTTGTTTGTCTTCTGTTTATTTAATGGGCTTGGTACTTGTCTACCTTATTGGTCTAAAAACTACGTGATGTTCTCGACTTCCCGACCATTTTGTGAATTTCTTCCTCCACCAATACCATCGCGTACTTAAAAAACAGAACCAATGGGAAACAAAAATAATATGCGTCCCTTTGCCCCGCGTCAGATGGTACTATTTTTTAGCAAAAAGCGATAAATTCTGAGTAAGTGTGCCTTGGGGAACAATCGCAAGTGTGTTTAAATTTGATTTAACGGCGCTACTTTCCACTGTTTTCTTTATAGTTCTGTATTTATTTTGGTTGCAGTTTAAGGTTCCCTATTTTTCACTGAATGGGCCATATAAATTTTGTTTTCGTTACGAAAATAGAAATCCGTAAAAACATTAAAAGAATCGAATACATGAAATAACGGCCATTTTCTCGGAATAATGCGTTCATTAAGATGAAAAATCGTTAAGGAGGTACGCGAAAGTAATGTTCCTTATCGTATAAAAAATACTTTAGTAAATATAAATCTTGCGTAAATGGCTAGCCGTCTATTTCTGACATAAAAGATTTCTTAACGTCGCACAAAAATAAGATATAGGACGTCCAATGTGTTTAGAATTAGGATTGGATTTCATATACGATTTAGTAATGGGTCGGTAAACAAAGATCTTCATTTAAAAACGAAGTCACAGTCACGGATTGCCCCGGATAGTTTTTAATAACCTCCTTTGTCAGTATTCCGCGACTAAATTACCAAAAAATAATTCTCATTACCAAAAAGTTCGGATTTGCTACCACCTGGCCATGTGATTTTTCTTGATTTTTAATAGTGTGTGGGAGTAAGTTCGGGTTTTAAGTCGTTCGGATAACTGGGAGATAAAGATTACTGACATTCGGATTATCGAGTTGCTCCTGTGATAATTTTAAGCACATTTATATGGTATATAAACCGGTGATTTTCAAAAATCAGTTAAAACAGTTCTATAAACAATAAATCTGTTATAATCGCGATGATACTGCAGATATCTTTGTTTGGAACGTTCCCCCCGTACGAGATTTAAAAAATCGAAGCAGCGGCCCTATAGGCAATATGTGCAACATCACCTAGTAATAAATCTCTTTTTTTTAAAGCCGAGCAGTTGCCCAAAACAATTACGGATTGGATGTTGTGGGTGAGCAGATGTGTTACGTTGATTTCCAGACACCTAAATAAAAAAGACCTTAAGGGCCACCTTCGGTACACCTTTTAGCCCTCTGCTGTTCGATCGACTTATTGATTAAACGAGTTGATATGCCGGCAAGCGTGAGAAAGGCCTGTGTTGCTTAATTATCGGCTTCTTCCTAAACAATGCTACACTAAAAAATACTGTTATAGTTAGATTTAATAAGTCCTGACTTAAAACAGCGTCACTCAAACTTATTTGGTTCCTAGACGTTTTTCCATTCCCACGTTAAAACAAAATGTCAAAGGAGAGACAAAATCAACCAAGTAAAAATATAATTAAATAACTACACTGATAAAAGAAATATTTGGATCGAATGAGCAGGTAGTTTTAAACCTATGTATGCTTTCAGCCAACTTTGGTTTAGTGCAACTCTCTCGGTTTCGAGAATACAATACCTATGTATGTTTTCAGCCACGAAAATTGAATAATCACAAATATTTCGAATTTTCACCCCCAAGAACTGCGGTGACAACATTTTTAACATTAAGGAGATGTTTCGCATTGTATTAGCTATGTCCTCTCCAAATTTGGTTTAGTGCAACTCTCTCGTTTATCCATACGAATTTTCTTGGTCGGACATGTCGAAGGCATTGAAAAGAGCAATACGATCCGAGAGAAGGAAAATGGGTGTCATCCCACTACCCTTTATGTTACAGTGAACTCGAGGGGCGTATCTGCTTAATACCATATTACATAAAATATCCTGATTGAATGGCTCAATGTGATATCCAAGCCAACGCCGAATGAATTGGAAAGTACTTCCGGATGTGCCGCGATTTCCGCCCCTAAGATGCCGGAAGCGACCCCAATAGTAGGTCATATATTCCAATCGGTGGGATAAGCAAATATTGGGCCGCACAAATGTTAAGTTTTCGCACGGAAACCTGTGTGAATGGTGTGTCGACGTTGGTAACCGGACTCGGGAGGTGATAAGTAGCGTTTCCAAAGACACAGGGTGCTCTGTTTTAACAGTTCACTCGCGAAATAACACTCCCATAGAAATACATTTGTTATTAATAACTAATAATATTTATACACTCCTGAATTTTAGCTTGAATGATGACCAAGAGCAATCTCATATAGAGGCGGGTTTTTGGTTTGGGAGAAAATTACTTTAGCTAAAATTAAAAAACATTAAGTACCTAATACATTTTTTGCAAAATGTGTGAATTTTTTAACTTACAATCTATTTAATTAATAATACCATACAAAATCAGCAAATACTATTCCTCTAGTTAGATTATTTAAGAATTTTCTTATGGGAATTAATATTTGCTTCATTAATAATAGCGTTGATAAAGCAGTTCTCTAATATTTAAAAATAAATCAAAATTTTTCAATCCTGTTTTGAAAAATGTAAGCGATATGTTTTAAAAATATAAGCATTAATTTTAATTTAGGCCGATTAAAATCATAGGCGTAGCTAGAAAAATCCTATGGAGGAATAATCAAAACATAAACCGAAACATCCTATAAAGATAGTATAATGGCTGTAAAACATTTAAATTCATATGAATTAGTTTTTTGGAATGAATACTGTTTACATTTGACCCTATATTTATTATAGTCATGGGCGTAGCTAAAGGGGAGCAGGGGTGTGTACGGCCAGAAAAAAGATCTATTATCGTCTATCATATTGGCATATCGGTAAGTCGCTGACTGCGTGATCTTTTTTTTAGAATGAAATCAAAAGTTAAAAAATTTCTCGAGGCAAAATTTACTACGGCACTGAGTGAATATTTATAAGTTTTTAATTTTTTAAAATTTAAGTGTGATTTATTTCTATTATTTTGTTCATCAAATTTAATAAAAAAATAATAATTAGTTCGTTGATATTTATTTTATTTTTAGGTCGCTCGAAAACATTTTAGGTACATACACTACTTTGAAAGTTAAAATAATTATGAGTGACCTTTAGAAATTAAAATATCGATTTGAAATTTTCAGAATCGCGATTTTTTTCAACCTAGAAAATGATAAAATAACGAGAAAAAAATATTCAATTTTTGACGATTTTGGAAATTTTTAAACATCTTGAGCGACCTCTAAAAAAATTTTTTTTGAGCTGATTTTTTGAGGGGGCTCATAAAACATGATAAACTAACATATTTTCACAAGAGACACGAAAAAAAAAATTCGTTTTTTTTGGGCCACCCTAATACATAGGTATTGAATTTTCGAAACCGAGAGAGCTGCATTAACCAAATTTGGAGTGGACATAGCTAATACAATGCGAAACATCGACTTAATGTTAGAAATGTTGTCACCGCCGTTCTTGGTGGTGAAAATTCGAAATATATGGAATTATTTAATTTTCGTAGCGAAACACACATAACTTCATTTTGTGGCCCCATCAATCATTGTTAACCTAACATCAAAAATTACGTGACGTTTAAAGAAAGGTTTAAGAATTTTCCCAATTTTAAAAGTCAAATGTGAAAATGTTTCCAAAAAGTTATTAAATTTTACGCTTTCCCTATTTAAGCCTCTCGGTACATCTGACAGTTCCCAAGATCCAATCCACTATTATTAACCCCTCTGTAATTGATACTGTTACGATAAAAACTAGATGTAAGAAGCCGTAATTCACAACCCCATGTTTATGATTGCGTAGTACGCTTATATCAGTCCTAAAAAATTTAATGACTTTTTTAAGAACCGCGGTGTAAAACGAAGAAGTCTTAAAACATATAAACAAATTACGACAAATTTGAGAAAAGCTGCCGAGATAGTTGGGGTAAGAACGAACAGTTAAAATGCCAAAAGCAAGGGTACGAATTACTGAATAAGCATGGCACGTTGTGTTTCTAAAGATGCCACTTAAAGAAGTAAAGTAATACACGTCTGTTTTACAAAATCCTCCCACAAATTGCTAGGTAACTATTTTAAAAACTCTAAAAATAGAGCACATGCCTGCTTTAACCCTTCCTTCGGCTGTGAATCCCTTATAACTCACCATCGCGGTAGCACGGCGTTTTCACTCGATTGTCGGTTATACATCATACCTGGTGTAATATTTCGATCCCCCCGTTTCGACTCCTCGGATGCACAGCTTTTGGGAACGCATTAATCATAGGAAATAAACAATGATCCTGAAAGAGCAGCTAAAAGTAGATACTCCATGCTAATTTACGGTGCATGCACCGATGTTTACATAGGACGGACACGAACATTTCTTGTACGGAATTTAAAGCAACCGAGTTTTTTTACAATACAAAACTGGAAATACATTTAGGAGGCCCGGCATTGGAAAATTAATCTTGAAATTTTGTGGCTTGCAATTTTTTTTTTTTTTTGTAGAAAATGTATTGTAATGTAAGCAAATTTTATTAATAGATCTATGTGTGTTTCTATATTGTCTAGTGCTTTAGTTCTATTTTTTTAAATTGTTGTTTTTATTGTGTTCCTTGACTAGCTACTATAATATGTAATGTATTAATGTAGATCAATAAATTCTATTCTATTCTATTCTATTCTATTTAAATGCGGCAATAACAAATTAAAAAAAATTGTAAAAATAAATTAAGTATCTCTTTTTCAAAACATATCAGAAACATCAACGATATTTCAAATGATTTCGCAATTTGTAGATGTTAAATGTATCACAGATCCGACTTGACCACGTTAGACACGTGGTCAACAACGTGTTGAACAATTGAGACCTGGCGGAAAGAATATAAGTTTTTGCACTTATTGCAGTAAATACCTAATCATAATAAAAAAAAATACCTCATATCATTTATATCGTGAAATACTTGAATATTACGAGCATGACTTAAATTAAATACGTACGTATCACATAGGTACTTCGATTAATATTTTTACCACTGTTTCTAATTATAAATATCGTTATTCATGCATTAAAAACACGTTTTTCTTAAAGCAAATCAAAATTTTAGCTTAATTTTTAGAAAAAAAATGTTTTCAAATAAGTAAATAAAAGATTAAATGTCAGGAATAAATAATTAAATTAAATATCTGAAATCCCAAAATTAGACCAGGGCGAATCTGTCGAAATATCCCACATTTTGGATGTAAGGGGAGGCAAGCTATTTTTGCTGGAATACCTTCAGTACAACTCACATAATAAAAATGTAGATCCCTAGATCTGGGCGAGGTCCGGAACATTTTCAAAATTGCAAAAATGTTTAAAAAATTTTAAAAAATACCTATTTTACATGAGTTTTTTACTTATAACTTGGAACCTATGCATTTTGGAAGAATATTGAAGAGGAAAAACAGTTTTAGAATTGAATTTTGCACAATATAGTTCAAGTTAAAAATATTTAAATTTATTACCGATGTCGCAAAATAGCAATAATTTATGAAAAAAGGCAAAATAATCAAGTTTCTTGGATAATTTTTTTTAAATGTTTTAATTACTCCGAGGGCATTTTAATTTTGGTAAAAAAAACTTTAGAGTATAATAAAACAACACACCAGATTTCATTAACATCGGTTCTATAGTTTTGCAAAATAATTTTTTGAAAAATAAATTTTCAAATCTTCAAAATGTTGCGCAGACTCAAATAAAGCATCTAGATACTTGAAAATTTTTTCACATAGAAAAGACCGCTTAACTTTTCAAGTGGTTTTTGAAAAATTGAAATCGGTTGATTAGGACGACCACAGTAAATTTTTAAAGTTAACACTCTTTTTTTTATTTTTAAACAATTAGATTACATTTATCAATTTGCAATAATTTAGAAACAGTGACGAAATTTGAGATACCGAGTGCTGCAGAAAGTTACTACTTAAATCGATGGCTCAGACTTTGCGTAAGTGAAAACATTGATTTTGGTAAGCAGGTAGGCAAAAAAATATTTCTAATACATCATTTTTTAGTAGAAATTATTAAAATTTAATCTAAGAACAAGGATACGCTCCCTTGTGTTTAATTCTCTGACAAAATTTGATATCACTGCGCACATGATTCATAGATTTTACATAATCACAAAAACTAAATAATTCGTAAAACATTACAGAATTATCAAAGTAAAGCCTCAGTAGATCGTTAGCTTTTGCTTGGTGAACATCAGTTGTAGTAGTGTAGTGTTTAAGTTTAGTTTTAGTGGTTAAAATTGGTGGTTAGTGTTTTAGAACAATTTTTATAGTAATATTTCATTTAACGTATTAATTTTTTAAAAATTAAGTGCGTTTTATCAAAATTTTGTGCATAAAGCAGATTTTGTGTAAGTACCTATCAGTTTTTCCAAATTTTTAACCGGTGCCTTTTTCTATAACCAAACACTCTGTATATATTAACACACCCTTCTTGATTGCACGTGTACCTTTTTACTGGGCATTGCATATAGGGCAGAGTAAGGGCATTAACAATACATTAAAAGGCGCAAAGCGTTAGACACTACAACCCCATGGCCATTCATTAACTTGATAAAATACAGGGTCAGTGCCGTAGGCAGCCGAGCAGTAACTTTGTTCTGTTTTTAAATTTTTTGCAAATAAACTGTCATTCATACATCAGATACATATTAATAGTTCTACGTTAATTGGTGGTAACCGCTGATAAAATTGTTCGTGGCTTAATTAACGATTTCTTCAAAAGTTAATGAATGAAACAAATGCGTGCAAAACAAACCTTTACATACATTAATCCCCGTAAAATAACGAGCTTCTTTCCATAAAAATATTACTAATACAGGTGTCTTCTCCTTTTATAACTCACAATTCATTCACAAAAACACCACGCGTTCCAACTTAGCGTCACCGATTGTAATGATCACACGTACCGGTAACAAAGATTAATTTTTGTAAGGCGCGTTCACAAATCTTCCGATTTATTTCGTTACTCATCTATAATTAATTTCATAAGCGGCTATTATTTGAATCATCGGTCAAAATTGATATACGTAAGCGTATTTCAGTTATATAAAATTTTAAGCATTTTTTTGTAACCGACAGACTTTTTTCCAGCCTTGAAATTAAATAATAGATACCCTACGAAAGACAAGTACCTAAGCTTTTATAGATATAAACTTTCCTGATGTTTTGAATATTACGCTTGTGTTTCTCCACGCCTATGAATCGGAACATCCGGACACCTTGACATTAGCGAGCTAACCTAGTTTGCATTCAGCCAAGATAAGGGTAGCTCTACGTCAGACTGTTCTACTTATTTTGCGTAATGAATTTGATAGTTTTCGGTAACATAACTATTTTTCAAGTTATCCAAGTTAGGTACGGTATAGAAATGACAGAGAATAATATATTGGGTGTCCATATCACTTTTTATTTATTTAATCGACTTTAACTAGCTTTTTGTTGCATGGATGTCGCAAGCGTGTAAAAATCACGCCCTATTCACAATTAGTTTAAAGTTTATAGGCAACTGTGACTATTTTTAGATATTTGCAGTTTTTAAATGTTTTTTGCAAAATTACAACTTTTCCAAAGCTCTCGGATGTATTGTTTTAATTCAGTTGAAAGCCTAGACAGAAATTGGTATATCTGGGTTTCAAGCTGCCCTAAAAAATCCCTGACCACTTTTGCACATATAATAATGGTTACAGTTGGCCATGACCTTGAATTATAGGACGCACTTCCGCGAGGTCTATCTGACAAAACAACAAATAAAAAAGTTAGGGGGGTAGCTAATCCTTAAATAGAACACACTGTATGGTCTAAAAAACCAATACATGTTTTGGGTTTTCCATAATTGTTTTTGGGAACTATATATTGAAAATATTCAAGTTAATTTATGCATGATGTTTATTTTGTCTGTCTAATTATACAACTAAACAGTTTTATGAACAGCCTGGTAACATAGTAATACATCCGTTTTATTATTATGTTATTGTTTGAATTTGAAACCCCTGCATTACTTAATTCTGTGTTGGTACATCAAAACAACTATGGCAAAAATAACATACATACAGCACACAGCAATGATTTTTGAAAGCCACAAAATAATGCAGCCAGTTAATATTTCAATTTTTTATTTCGCAAATTTGCAAAATTTTTTCGCCACGACTATTGTCTGTTCAAGCGGAAAGCGCTCGAAACCTCACAAAATTTGTTAAAAATGTTAAAAATTGTCTGCTTCACACAACACCGAATTGTAATTATTTAGAACACTATGTAGTCTGAAAAAACATTCTGAGTCGTCATACGTCTCATTCGTCAATCATCTGAAATAAGGTTACTAAGCACCGCAAACTTATTTCAGCAAATGGATTAAAAATGATGTCTGGTGAAAAGAAATATAAATATTTATATTTATTTCAGCTTTCTGTTCATTTGACCAATAAAATACTTTGATTTAAGCTTAACTTATGCTTTTTTTAAATAGAAGAATGAATGAATGAAATTAAGTTTGAGATATTACGTATTTAGTATGAACATGTAACATATTTCTCTAGTAAGCTGTGAATCGTGGTATTTTGTGAAAAAATAATTATTTTTCGTGGTATAGGAAAAATCGACGTTTTCAAAATACGCAATATATCCGAAAAAATTAAAGATATGTATCATTTACAACATATTTTTCCAGTAGTGTAGAGATCCACAGGGTGTTCCATTAATAAAATACGTAAATTAGGTGCATCAAAAACACAATTTTTTTCGTATCTCCATCAATAATAGAGAAGGAGGGATCAATTTTCGGTTGGATTAATTTGTTTTTAATTAAATAAATATAATTTCGAATCAAATGATAATTCCAATTCTCTAATCATTTCTGAGTAAAGTTAAAGTTAGGTCTATGTCGAGATAAAGTTAGGTTAGGATAGGTCAAATTGTTTTTATAAAAACATTAAAGTTGAAAAATAACGTAATTGGCAACATTAAAATATAACAATATCAATATGTATGTTAATGGTCAAATGAAGATAAAAGTTAAATGAATATAAATGTTTGTATTTCTTTTCCCTTGACATCATTTTGAGTGTATCTGCTGCCTCTGGAAATAAATTTGCGATACTTAGTAACCTTATTGAAAATAACAAACAAACAGAAGAGGTCCGACGTCATGAAACAGAAATCATTTTCCCTGAAATTATCAAATCTGTAATGACATGTGATTTCGAACATATGTTTTTTCTCGACTACGCAAATCTAATTTTGTGAGTTTTGGGGCATTTTCCGCTAATATCCAGCGATCGCCGCTGGTGTTTTGGTAGTTTTTGTGTTTGTTAGAAATTTCGGAGGGTTCGGGGTGGAACCTAGAACGGCACATGCAGTTCGTAGGAGCGCGGTGGCTGGGGTAATGAGCATCGGTGGTGGCGTATGGGGTAAGTCGATGACGTATGTGGTGTACGGATGGTCGTACTACGAAAACACTACCCCATGGCAGCCGGTGAGCAGCTGCTTTTGCTAGCGCGTCCCTCATATTAAAGGCGACGCACCGGGTGCCTTGCCCATTCGAGGGTAGCGAGCGCGTGAGTGCATAAGCCAAACGCTCTAAAGTAAAGTAGTGCATGCATACGTATACACGTACGGCGTACAGCGAGCGTAGGACTTAGAACTCGGCGGAAGCACTAGTACCCCTTAGAGCGCCCCCCTCCACGCCAGCAGACGCTACCGTACCACACGGTTGAGCGTTGAGCCGCCGTTCAAGTTAAGCTCACAGTCAGTCTGCATCAATCGTTCGTGTACGCTGTACCGGACACTGCTATCCCAGGATATACGTGTGCTGTGTTTGTGAGCCATCGTTATGGGGTGTTTTAAAACTTAATGTACACTAATACGATTTTTAACCATTGCATGTGCTGTGTTTTGTGGATTTGCCCGAGTGTTTTGGCGACGCATGTTGCTTGTTAGTGAACATTTTAGTGTCTGAAGTGATTGCTGATAGCCTATGGCGCGGTGTTGCAGATTACCTCTGAGGTAACAGCACTTAGAAGCTGCTGATATCCTCTTCATAGGAGAGCGTCGTTAACAAAGTCACCATGTCTTGGATACTCTTTACTCTAGTCGGCCTCCTGGCCCTCCATCAGGTAAGTGTTTACCGGCGTTTCGGAAGGGTACGCATTTCCACGCGTTTTCCTCTGGATGGCGCGAGACAATGAAAACACTAGTACATGGTCAGTGTCTCGAGCTCGTTTATGTTTCCCTTTCAAATTCCCGCGACACTTTTTCCGAAATGAAATCTAAATTATCCTAACATTTCCAAACAAAAAAAAAAAATCAGACATTCACACCGCCAATCCGATGTGATTCACGTTCTCAAAATAACCAGAACTCGCCACACAAAAATTCTTTTAACCCACCGTTCTCAATTTAAAAACACATCGTGAGTACAGGGTGTTCTTCCATAGGCTAAATCATCCGGACTATTTGAATTGCGACTGATTTCATTTGACAACGAGGCTGGCAAAGACGATTTAGGGAAATGTTGCACCGGAAAAACCAAACCCAACTCGGACTCGTGCGATGGAGTTTGTAGACCACGATTCAGGGTTTGCCTGAAGGAGTACCAGGCCAAGATCGACGCCACTTCTCCCTGCACCTTCGGGGATGTTATCACATCCGAACTGGGACCAAACCCCGTCACTGATACTCCACAGAACGGATTCTCAAACTCCATCGCTTTCCCATTCCCATTCACTTGGCCGGTAAGTCTCTTTTACTGCCCGATCAAAGTTGCCAACTTTTTACGTTCTAGTACTATGCCTCGCGAATTTACTACACTTCTGAATAAACACCTACTTTATTTATGTCCGACCATTAAACATTGTTGCTTTATTCGTTTTTTTAAATTAAGATAAAAGAACTTTCGGTATAGCGTAAAACACCTTTAAATTGGCGTACGGTAATTATCCAGTACAGTCATTCCAAATATCCAGTCATTCGCTTTGCTTTATAACTAGAAAAAAACTAAGCCCGTTACAATTATATTTATAGTTTGTGAAAAAGGCGATCTTTGATTTATTTCATCGTTATTGAAAGACCGTTTAAGATCTTCTATTAGTTTTCAATGTATTTCATTAATAACAAAACAAAAGAAAGAGGAATGTTTTGAAAGAGACGGCATTTGATGAATACCTTAGTTGTTAGTAGGTAGCATATTTTACCACCTGCCTTGCTTGAAATGCGGGTTACCCTTAGCTGAAGAACTACTTTTTCCTCGTCATTAAAAAAATTGCATGCCTCACATGCTCTCAAAAATAATTTAAATACTAAACGAGTAACCATGCACTAAGTTTTATTTAGAAAAGTATTTACCTATAGCACTTTCAGTTCCTTAAAAATATTTCGAGAGATTTATTTACTCCAGTCATTTCCAAAGTGGCATTAATTTGACACTTAAGCGTCTCTGTTAACCGTCATCCCTTTTGTGAACTGTTGGTGTTACTGTAAAAATTCCAACTAGCGAATATCTGCCTAATTTCGGCAGTTGTTGACATTTTAACAATGCCAGGTCTGTGCAGCAATGTGCATCGAATAAATTTGTGAGAAAACCAGCTCTAGGTATCGGCGGGTTTTGTAAAAATTGCTGCCGAGACTGTACTATTTCCGCTGAACGATTTCGAAGCATCTTATACTGTCTCGAGGCAGGTATCTTGCCGTGGGAAAAGCACTGCACAAATTCAAAATTAATTATAATAGATTTATTGATCAGACGTAATGCTGTTTATGTTGTCTTGTTTTTAGTACTTCGCCGGTTCTTATTGAGGTTCCCACACCGTGTATTTTGGCCTTAAATGGCCATAGATTTTACAAAAACTCTATCTACACAAAAATCCCTTTGTCTTTTTAATTATAATTCACTCCTGTCATTTTTCATCTTAATCTTGATGTTAGGCGTTTATTTATCAGTAATGTTATAAAATATTTGTGGGTCCAGCAAAAGAGCAACGTGCATTTGTTTCAGTGTAACCAAAAGTTATAATTTCGCATAGTTTTAATGTACAGGGAGTTTGAGAATTAAATGGCATAACTTAAAATTTGAACGACTGAGTAAATGTTAAAATGAGACAAGAAAAAATACATTTTCTAAAATATCTTTGGAGCCGCATTAAATATTGAATTCCTTAAGAGTTTTTTCGATTTATTGGAACTGTTTATCGAATAAAACGGGAAACATTTTTTTTTTTTCAAATTTTAAGTTCGGCCTATTAAGCTGAAAGACCCTGTAGAAACATTGTATTCCAGTTGCGGCGTTACAAATCCATTTTTTTTTTAATTGATCGACGCCTGGGGTCGCCGTATACCGTATTTATTAATTAATTCGTTATGAGTAAAAGTTGGCTGTGATATATTCGGAATTCAGAATTTCTAGCGGTGTTACGCTAAAAGCGTTAATTAATATATTTTCAGCGAGTCTATAAAATTGGAAAGCGTAACATGTTGTGTATGTATTTTAAAGAAGATATTTCCGCGTTTTCAAATGCATTCTTAAGGCAGCGGCTTTTTTCGTTATCGCCCAGTACTGCTTGTAATGAAATCAGTCTGTTGCATATCGCCTTAGTCATTATACTTTTGCGAACGACTAATCGAAGTTGCGGTAAAAAACTTGTAAAACGCTATTTTCCCACAATATTCTCCGTGCAATAAGTATAAACGTCAAGAGAAAGATGCTTGTATACTTAACCGGTTTTATATTGTTTACCGCGGTTTGTAGCCGACTGCGCAGACTCATCTCTGGATACTGGGATAAATCGTGAGCTTGCCTGAATATGGTTCGCCGCATTTTATTATCAATTATAAAGCAAAGGTCGCCTTTTTCTTTTACTCTCGTTTATTATAGTCTTCAATTTAGGATTAATTTTTCACCGTACACAGCTTCCCGTGCACCTTTCTTATATTATATATAAACGCGCCGTTTCCTTTAAAGTACAATATTTATTGAGTACTATGGGAACAAACGCAAGTGCATCGTACTGAAATGAACGTAAAAAGGTGATCGCAGGATTGCATGTAACGTTAACCATCTTCTTAGTGAAAGTTGTTTTCTCTTCAAATTAAAAATTTACAGTTTCTTGTTTATTTTTTACAGCGTACGTTCTCGCTAATCATAGAAGCATGGCATGGGAATCAAACATCGCATTCTGCTGGTAAGTTGCGAAACCACCATACGGGGCCGCCAAAAATAACTACGTATTTTTTTTTCGTAAAAGTAATAGCGGGAATGCAAAGCCGAAGAGTGATGCCGTTATTCTTGGTTTGCCCCGTATATGTACGTATTATAATTTCGATGTAAACAGAAGGCACCCAAGCAACAACTTTTAGGTGTATGAATACAGAAATTGCGTTGCGTGCTGGCGAGATGTCCCGTTCATTTTCTCAAATGTCATTGTCTCTTTACAAAGCAATTTAGTTCCATGACTTTATATAGTCTATTCTATATAAACTCATCCCTAATAGTTTTTAGCTCATATCCTGAGGTGTGTATGAAAACAGACTACGTTCTAAAACTAAATAAATATCTTACGATATAGCACGTTATAAGAAGCCACATGTATAACAGCTGTCAACTCTTAGCTTACCAACAAAACCAGCCCTCTTTCCGATAACCTAAAAGGATGGCTCTTCCGCTACTAGCGATATTTCCACTACGTTTTTCTTCGCCCATCTACGACAGATACCGACGCCCATTCAATTTATCCTCCTCTTTCTCCCCCTAATTATTTTTATTAACCCCAGATAAGAATTCACCCGCTACCAGAAATTCTCACGACTATTTCCTTCGTTCACAAACATTGTAAAACGTTTACACCCCCCCATAAAACATTTAACAAACTTATTTATTGTCAGCGTCGGATATCTAGAATTTTTTTGTTTTTGAACACATTTTGCAGCGCCAAATCTAGTCTCCTTTCGGGTAATTCGCAACTGTCGCCTGTACCCATTTCGTCCAGGTGCTATACAATGTAACCGTTCTTATTCCCCTCACAATTCGGGGTCACCCGAGCGAGTAGTTGACACGAAATGATAAATTAGACGTTCAAACTTGCCCTGACTGATTGTAGCCTAACCCCAGCTCTCCTCGCCGTGTCCCTTTAAAAAATGATTGCTCTTATCTGCTTTGTTTACCTACAATTTATTCCCCCGATCGGTTTCGAATTCTCAGAAGTTAGTTGGGCACCGCCATGGTGTGAAGTTTTTTTTTTTTTAACGATCTTAGCTACAATGGAGTCTGCGTCGTCCAAAATAAATAGCCCGAGCGAGACAGGTTCTTCTTTAATTAACGGACACCTGCTAATTTGAAGAAAGACGTATCGGGAGAGGTCCGAGTTAAATAAGGATGGGAAGCCGTAGTGCACAAGTACGAGTTGAAGAATTTTTAGACAATCATTTTATGGTGAAACGAATAGTGTGTCTCTGCCTTTCGGTGGGGACGCGCATAATTTTTAATTAATGCTTTTAATAAGCGAGATAATGATTCAGAAAATGTTTCCAGCGAGATGGATGTAAATGATTTTTTCCTGGCCTCACAATATGTTATTGTGGCTTTTTTATATTTCCCTGCAACGTGTGAACAAAGTTCATTAGTTAAATAACGCTATTTTTAATGGCGTGGCAAATATTTCGTTTCTGTATCACGTTCGAAATTCATTCCGTTTCGTTTCATGGAAGTAATGGTTGTTTTTATTTTGTACACAATACGCCAAATCCAAACACTAATGCCTTTGTAAGGCCTTTAAAATGGAACGTCTCCCAGTTCAGTTCCCAGAATTATACATTAATTTCATTAGATACCTAAGAAGCGGTAAAGGATAGGGTTATAAAACAACTTGTTAACAACAAAGCCATAAGACGCTGTGTGCAATTTGGAGCACTCGACCGGATGTCCTGTCTTTTTAATGCTCCCCAACTTGTGGAATATTATCTCAGACTTCCTTTCTTACCCTCGTCTGATAAGATTCTCATAACACCTGATTTATAAACTGTTTTGTCGCCCCTTTTCGTGCACTACCGCTAAAATTCAAAACCCACCTCGAAAACTATTACTTAACAATGCAAACGTAAACACAGGATGTTAGAACAGAAAATTATGTCATTCAAATATGTTTATATTTTTTTGTATACGATTTTACGAGAAATAATAATGGTGTGGTACTTTTGCATACAAAGTAGTGGCCCTTGCGTGTTGGTGATTTTTTATTAAAATCCGAGAGTCAAAGGTTGTGAAAAATAAAGGTGTTCTAGTGGCTGGGGCACAGCTTCACCGGATACAGCTGCCTTAATGCAGGATGCTTAAGAATACACCTGCATTATATTTCTCAGACGTCCTATCTCGACCTGCTCAAATTTGCTTTCCAATTTCGTCTACTCGGTCTACCTGTGCCTCCGCCACGCACAGATACGTGTTAAAAACCCATGGGAAATAAAAACACTACTATCGCTTAATTTTTACTACACTTTAGAATGGATTAATAAGGGCCGCACGCAACCAACAAATATACTTAACCGTAAAATAAATATCCCAAAGACATTGAATATCAGAAAGATAAAAAAAAATTATATGGTGCCCTGTGTTTCGATTCAAAATTCCCTCGTCAGCGTGCACCTTTTAAGGCCGAACTTTCTCTTTGCAGTGCTCGTAAGTCGTTTGATGCGGCAAAGGTTTTTGGATGTCGGCGAAAAATGGACCGAAGACTCGCACAGTTCTAAATATTCCACCCTCAGATTTGAATACAGGGTGACCTGTGATTCATACTACTACGGTACCGGCTGCGAGAACCTTTGCAGGCCCAGAGACGACGGTTTCGGCCATTACAGCTGTTCATCTTCAGGTGAAAGGGTCTGCCTAGCCGGATGGACCGGCGACTATTGCGATAAACGTAAGTACCATCTTTTTTTTTTCTAATACCCACGGTTTTTAAATAAATAAGTCACGACCGAAGTTTAAAGAGTTTAAATAATTAAAGTAAAATAATTATTTCGTCTGGGTTTGGCTATTTATTTATCTATGCTATTTGCGGGCGATAAAAAATAAATTGGTTTGGTAATACAGTTGGTTGAGCAAGCTTTTTACCCGCTGAATAAACATAAATAGAGTAGGTATAAAAAATGCCGAATTTTACCCATAAAAGAAGAAAAACATTGACCGCGAGTGCAAGACGTGAGCTCTCAGCTGCTGTCGACTAGCGAGAGCTTCCCACGATCGCACGGCATACCTGTCTGTATACAGGGTGCATTTCGTTAACTATATTCTCAATAAGAAATAATTACCGCAATGTATTGCCTCACAACGACCAGATTGCACTCGGGTGCCTCGTTCACGACCGTCGAGGCCCGCCCGCTCAACAATGCATAAACGGAATTTTACTTTAAAAAAAAAAATTGCGAATAATAATTTGAGATTTAAAAAAAATGTAGACGTACTGTTGCAATTAATATCTTTTGTTACAGCTCAATGTTTACCGGGGTGCGACGAACAACACGGACACTGCAGCGAGCCCAATGAGTGCAAGTAAGTTTCTTTATTTAATACGTTTTGTGATCCATCATTAAAATCACTGCGTCTTCGATTTTGCAACGACGGACTACGTTAACCTTTAAATCCACTAGGTAATTTTAATTCTGTTAATCTAAAAAAGTGTTTTCCTTGATTCGACGTCGTCGACGAAAGTTGAATAAAATAAATATAACTTGTGTACGAGCTTTGTTGCGCACACCTTGTAGGAAGGCCAGGTGCAGAGACTTGTATTTTAGTCGCACGATAATATCGTTTTCTTTCTTATTTCGGTTGTCCTTGGTCCTAGACTTTTTCGTCGGGCGTAGATTCGGTTACTAGCTGGAAGGAGCTGTGCAGTGCGACTATGCGGATTGGGCCGGCGACCCGCAGGTAACCTTTCCTTGACCTGCATACTTGCCAACGGGCAGCGTGGGAAAGAGCTCTGTGGGCGTGTTGCATCCCCCCTAGATCTCCCCGCGTTGCCCGGTCTGCGATCCAAGCTGCAACTCAATGAGCTCTCCTCGATACGATCCGAATACACTCACCTCCAAACACATGATTAGAATAAGAAATATACCTTAATATTGAAGGTACCCACCGACTCCGCTACGGTACCGTCGGCCTCTCGACTATCTCACGGAAATACAGCCGCTACTCCACATTCGAAATTCATCCGATCGCCGGCTAACTTTCATCTAAAATATTTTTACACGGGCTCAAGTGTAACTAATTGCAACAATTAAATACGTATTGATGGATGTAATTACTAAATAAATTTTCGTACATCCCACTGTACCGAATAAATTGAATCATCTCTATTCATTTAAGTCATTGCTATTCCGCCGGTGTTGCTCGTTTCTCATTGACTTGAACCGGCAGTTCATTGATTATGTTACATTTATCTCGGCGACCACGTCAACATAAAAAACTAGTCCGTCGCACTAATTTCCAATGCATACGTACACGAGACGCCTTCGAACGAGACTTTTAAATAATTCATATTTTTACATTTTCCGTTTTAATTATCGTAATCTTATCCGCCCTTTTTGTTGTAGGTGTCAATCGGGGTGGGAGGGTCCGTTTTGCAACCAGTGCCAACGCTACCCGGGCTGTATGCACGGAACTTGCGTGAAACCGTGGGACTGTCTTTGCGTAGAAGGTTGGGGCGGTCTTTTCTGCAACCAAGACCTGAACTTTTGTACCAACCATAAGCCTTGCCGGAACGGGGGTACTTGTTTCAACACCGGCCAGGGCAGTTACACCTGCAGCTGCCCCAATGGATTCAACGGTACCGACTGCGAAATACCCTTGGACGATTGCTCCAGAAACCCCTGTCTTAATGGTGGTACATGCAGTCCCAACGGCGCCTACAACGTTTGCGCTTGCCCACTCGGATTCACCGGACCTAGATGCGAAACCTCGACGAAGACTTGTTCCGAACAACCTTGCAAAAACGGCGGTACTTGCACCAATACCGACAGCGGGTACCACTGTTCCTGTCGATCTGGTTTCGAAGGAGCCGATTGCGAACACCAAGTGAGCAGCTGTTCACCGAATCCATGTAAGAACGGAGGGACATGCGTCGAAACGTCGGGCAGTTACCAGTGTATGTGTCCATCGGGATTCGCAGGCAACACCTGCGAAGTCAACATCGACGACTGTCAGGGGAACCCCTGTCAGAACGGGGGAACCTGCGTGGACAAAGTCAATGAGTTCCGCTGCCATTGCGTCCCCGGATTCGTCGGACCGTTGTGCCAAAACCGCGTAGACTATTGCATCACCAAACCTTGCGCGAACGGGGGAACTTGCTTGCAACTGATCAATGACTATAAGTGTAAGTGTGCTCCCGGTTTCACCGGCAAAGACTGCAGCGAGGAGATCGAGGAATGCAAAGTGAATCCTTGCCAACACGGGGGTACCTGCGTGAATCGCGTTCACGGTTTCGAATGCATCTGCCTGCCGGGTTTCCTGGGTCGCGAATGCGACGAAGTCTCCCCTAGCGCCGCGCCGAGCGCCAGGGTTTCCTCCGAATCCAACCTCACCACGGAACACGTGGTGGTCATCGCTACCATTTCCACTTTCGTACCGCTCGTAGTCCTAGTCGCCGTCGGCGTGATAATTTGCCTTAAGCAACGCAGAAAACGCGAGAAGGCTCGCGCCGACGAAGAAGCCAGACTTCAAAACGAGCAGAACACCGCCAACAGCAGCTTCGCCAAACGTAGCGCTGCCATGTCGGCCGACCCGCATATGATTAAGAACTCCTGGGGGAAGTGCACCAACAACGCGATCAGTTCGAACTTGTCATCGCCTGACGACTGCAGCGTTTCCAACATCAGCGTCAACGACTGTGATGGTTTCCCCAAGCCCCTGCACCAGGTCATCGATGGTAGGCCTGTTTACAGCTTGCAAAGAACGCGCTCCCAGAAGCAGCTCAACACTGAGACGGGTGCGCGCGCTTCAGCACTGCTCGCTGCAAAACTGCACGAACCCGACTATGAACACATCAAACGTTTGTCTGTGATGTCAAACGCATCGGCTGTGTGTGGCTCCAGGTAAGACCACGTTCCTTTCAATTTCCAAAATTGTTTAATAATGTTGGTTGGCTTGGATGGAATCTCTAAGGTTTGTTTTTGTTACAGTGATCCCTCGCTTCTGAAGAGGCCGGCGGAGAAGGAGCCGAATGGCGTTTATGTGATAGAAGAGCACTTCCACGTCCCAGACGCGATTTCGTCTGGACTTTTCGCGACGGAGGTGTAGTTAGCTTAAGTATGACTGACGTGTGCATGTGGCGTCGACCCCACCGCCCGCTGAGCCCGCTGTACAGTTATTTATTATTCCACTCGCCGACGGTGGTGTCGCCGGTTAGCTTAGGGTTGCATGAGTACTAAATTTGGGGCCCAGGCCCGTGTCCAAGTAGCTTCCCTTTGCCGCGACGTCGCTCTATGCAACGCAAACGTGACCAGGTCCTATCCTCCAGGGACAAGGCTTTTTGTTTATAGTGTACATATCTTAGAGTAATATTTCCTTATACCCTAATACTTGTATTTATGGTTTTGGTCTTTTGGGGGGCGGTCCTGGTTGGAAACCAAAGATTGACGCTGTTTAGAGCCTACTTCTCGGGTGTTGGGAAGCCCTATCTCGTCAAGTAGTATGTAATTAACGTAACATTTGAATTGTTATTGTAATTTGTGATGATTATAAAGCGAACTAAGTCACCATGTACTTACTTGGACTCTCGATATTTATAAGCCTTTCTTCAGCATCACTCTGCCCTGGGTACCACCGCCTCTTTATTTATTTCCTTCATAAGGCCAGTGGAAATCCAAGGTAGTACCCACGGCACCTACTGTAATTATTACGGTCCTTACATTTGTAGTATAGACCTGATGTATTTGAACAAAGAAACAATGTTCCTGTATTTATAAACTAAGTCATTATTGCTCGATACTACGAGAAGACTTCTCCCGTCTTCTCGTAGCATCGACCGAACAACTGTTGTACATTAATAAAAAAACACTTGGGCAAATTAAAGACTTAATATTAATAAAGACGTTTTGTAATATATAATGTATATTTATAGTATGTAACTAAATGTAACTATTAAAATTGTTCATGTTTCTTAATAAATACTTCTCTAGAGAAGCGGCTGTATTTGTTCCTCATGTGAATAATGTTATTTAAAAGTTATCTTAATAAATTTTTTGTTCTATAAACATGACTTTCCTTCCCAAAAAAAAAAACATCCTGAACAAAAAACTCGTGGTATGGATTATTTATTACGACATCCTCAGGGTTCTATGTGCTGTTGGGCTGTCAAAATAAATAAAAATTATATGAGGACGTATTAAACATAAAATTGAGTATATTGATTTTTTCCACTTTAAATATCAAATTAAAACCTAACGGCCTGAGGGTGTAATAAAATAAACACAAAGCGTCGATAGTGAATACTGTGTAAGAGCATTTCTTTTTATTATTCCTGACCCAATTCAGACCAAAAAGTAACAACGGAAGGTCGCCGACAATTATTTAAATTTAAATAAATGTGATTCTCAGTGTAAACACATTTATTTCAAAACTGTAAAGTGCCGACGTTGCGTAACTTGAGAGAAAATATACGTGGACTGTCCCCTGAATTCAGGTATGTGAGAAAGGTAAGAAAAGCTTTGTTATTGCTTCAGTTTCCCAAGTTGACATGTGGCGTTATCCCTTTGTGAAAAGGTCCAGGTGTAAGTAACTTCAATGCGTTGAAGGTCGTTCCCAAATAGTTTTATCAAAGAAATTCGAACTTCACAATGAACAACAGAGACCGTACTTTGTATAGATCATGTTAGGCTGGATATTTCCCTACAGAGATAAAAGTGGACCATCACGGCACTGAAACCGTCGTAAAAAAATATGCAATAATTCTTTAATTACGTTACATAATTTCAACGGTTCGAAAAATGTAATGAAAGTATTTATAAAATTATATTTTTCTCTTTAGAGAGACGTATTTTGCGTGTAATATGCCTAGTAATTATTTGCTAATTATAAGCGGTGCGTCAATGCACTTGGTTCAAAATGGCATAATAAAATGCAAACGGTTCTTTATGATTGTCAGGTGAATGTTGAGGTCATGAACTGGCAACCTACGACCCGCAGTTTTAACCTATAAAATCTTGGCAATCACAGGAATATTCTCCGTTTGGTATCTCCAAGAGAATTGAGGTTATTGAATTCTGATTCATCGATTTGGTATACTTCGCTTAAGCATAAAATAATGGCGCTGAATACATTAATATACATCATGCAATAAACTGATCATTTTAAAAAGATCGAATTGTCTTTTTCCACTTGTAAAAATTAAAATTGACCACTCAAACAGAACGAAAAAATCTTGAGACGGATCTGATCGAATTAATAATTTATTATCCCGTTGCTGTATCTTCCTGCATTGTGTTTTCCCATTTATTGTGAAACAATACGGTTTTTACGAGCAATTAAATTTATTATTAAAGTCATTCTAACAAGAAACAAACAATAACATAACTAACCCAAATTTTAATTAACGTGGTTTCAAAATATTTTATTCAATTGTGTGTACTGCGCGGACTTTTCAGCTCTCACGTATATTGTATGAGCGCGTACTTCATTAAAATCGGAATGGATTACAAAATTTGAATGAATATTAAATAATTTTTATACATTCTTAAGGTTCAATGCTTTAATACATAATATGTATTACGAAAATGTCCACTTAAGATTTAAATTTTATTTTCCGTTTGCTTATTTCACCCTGTATATCGAGTATATATTCCGCAAACTGCGGCCATAATTATTGCAGTATTCAAGTCAACCCTCAGTAGTTAAATAAACATTACCATCCTTGGAATACTTTTGTAGTGACGGTACTGTTCAACAAAAGACTATCATTGCGTTCCACATCCTACCTTTAGATCTAATTGTAAAATAAACAAAGATGGCGGAGGAAGAGTAAACAAAGTCATGAAATGTCGTTTTTTGTTACTGCGAGAGTAGGAAGGATTTTGGGATTTACTCAACTAACTGTATCTACCTACTTAATTTGTTGGATAATTATTACCTACTTGGAGGGGGGTTTGACGTTAAAATTCTTGACGGTTTGTGTGTGAATTCGATTATTTTTCCAAATACTAGTGAGAATAACCGTTTCCCATTATATGAACTAAAGGCATCCACAATTTATGAATAATGAAAAATGATTTTAGTTATAAAAGTTTTGGTGTACCTACCTACAATTTTACTCTTGTTTCGAATAAAAACAATCAGAAGCTTAGTAAAATAATTATGGAAGAGATCGACAAAGTTATTTCTTGCAAAATTCTTTCAAAAATTAACAAACCCCTTTGCGAAAGTAAGTAGATTACCGAAATCCTATAACGTTAAGTGATCTGCTAATAGAAAAAATACCACAGAACCCTACACACCGGTGATTTTAAATAAGAAGACAAGATCTTCCAAATTATCCCGAAAAGACTTTAAATATATATATCTTAAGAGCCTTTTAAGATAGGGAAGAGTTTAAATACCTTAATAACTTAAGTCGTTTATCCCTCGTTGTTAAGTGTCCCGACAAATATGACAATGTTATCTCGGTAGCGGTAGCTCAAAAAAATTATCCCACAGTTCACACGAAATGGCCGCCTGTTTTCAGAAATGTGTTTTTTTTAACATACCATCTGCTGTGATTATCGAAGAAGTTAATACGTTTTTGATTAGTCTTTAGAAATTCTACAGAAACTGTGTCAATTATTTTATTTATTTCGATGTCATTTGTATACCTGTGTGTATATTTTAAGTTTCACACTGGATGGTGTAATTGTTCCAACCGGTCCTGCGCCGCTAGTTTTTATAATATATATTACCCAGGGTTCAGGGTTTAGACAAGGCTTATACAGTAATAATAAAAAGCGAATTGTATTGTGACCTTGATATTTCCGCCACTAAAAGTACAAAAGAACCCTTTAGCCATTGTCTAGGAAATTTTCTGTCGAATATTGATTGCCATTTATAACCATCAAGTTATTGTGTCGTCGGATTAAATGGTGTATGAGGTTTTTAATACTATATATTTAAAATTAATAACAATGTCAAAAATCTTTCTGGAATTCAGTACTTTCTCTCAGAAATGCCGAACTACATATTCTACTTATATTTATCCCAAAAAATGGGATTATTTTATGGTTCCTTAACTAACCTTTGACAAAACACCAAAGGCAGTAAATATTTCTTTACAAGAATTAAATTATTTAGAATATTCTGTTTCGCTATGGTGGATTTGGGGCGGAGTTTAAAAATTCTGTTCATTGTGTGTGAAGTGTAAGGCAACCTCAAGTGAAACCAGTAATTGTAAAACCGGCCTACTGTTTACTTTGGATGTTCAAAGTAACTAATGAATATAGCAAATAAATATTTCGAAACGACACACGAATGGTTAACGCGCTTGTAGCTAACGTCTAATTGTTGAACTGGACAAACAAAGAGTGTTTTCAGTATTTGAAACGTACAGCATTGTATTTTACTATAAAAATGTTTTACTGTTAAAAAAATAAGTAAGCGAAGTAGGTACTGAAAATCAAAATTATTTTGTAAAATTCTATCTTGGAAAGGTACTGGAGATAAACACCAGATTGATGTCGATATGATTAGGAGCGGCATACGGTTAAAATAAAAATTTAATGGAATTCGCAAAGACGAAACATCTGTTTTTGGTTATTCGCAACATCTCGTAAAAAGCAAAAAAATCCATTATTTATAAATAGATTCCAAATCTAAATGGAAACCAATTTAAATAAATATCTCGTTGGAATTTTTTTTTAATTAAATGCTTTGATCGATATATCACTAAGGTTTAAATTCGCTGCTATAAATTTTACATACAACTAATGCTTATTCAAGTAAAAGTGTCTGCTGGTTCCACTAACTATTAAGCCTTCGGCAAAATATTTAAAATGAATTGGAAGTATGTTCCAAATAGATATAAATAAGCAATGTATATTTTCCACATATCATCCACTAAAACCTCCAAAGGATTTGTTTTAATATTAAATTAATACTTTTTGTGGACTTTTATAAATATTTAAACAATGGTTTGAGTCCGTGATTACTTGTACGTAGTACCAAAAGATTTTATTTTTGCAATTCAGTTGAACTAAAAATTATACAGAAAAATATTTATTACTACGACTGTTTTCTGCAACAATGTTTTTTTCCTGATGCTTATATGGTGGGAATGCCCTAAGGGCAAGCACAAACCACTGAAAATAAACCCGTAAAACCGTTTGCTACAAAGAAGAAGCGAATATCAGGTAAAATTTGGTTAATGGACCATCCACCGCTGTAATATCATCAGTTGGCGCCCCCAACAGCTAACATCTGTTATAACATCCCATCTGTGCTGCTCTCAAAAAGCTGCTGTTTCTTGAGACACCAACGGAACAAATGGCTGATTGTTTTTTGGTAATTTCTACTCTCTTGGCAGCGAGATAGTGTACAGATTGCGCAAATGACGCTCGCCGGCAAATTATTTGGCAAAAACCCGGTGGTACAAAGCATCAACTCGATGTTTTTCCGAAAATTCGTGTAGTCAGTCAGCCACCGATCGAAGAATGTATTTATTCCATTCATCGAACAATATTCTTTTCGCTCGTTTCAAAAGCAACAAGAATTTTAATAATTCGTTTATCGATTAGAAACATCCGCTAATTTAATAAGATTTATAAAATCAGTCGACGTTATGTTGAATAATATTGTTTTTTGGCTAAATATCGAAGTATCCCACACTGCACAATGGGAATTGCTCGTTTCAAGTGAATTCCATGGAACATTTTAGGTATGCATGTAATCCCCATTTTTTATTTGAACTCAATCGCCACCTTGAGGCGTCGTGACTAATCAGCCGACATTTCGAATAAGTTATTTTACGTTCTGAAGACAATGTTCTTTCATGAGGAAAATAACGCTTCACACCCGTCATTTTCCCAAATAAGTTAAAAAAACTAATACCCTTTTTAAAATTATTTTATCGACCAATTAAATTATATTTAATACTTACATAAAAATTTTGATGCTAATACGTTCGACAACAATTAGAAATAAGTACGCGTCTTATTTTATTGCTTGCAATAATCGCGAGTCAACGCGGTGAAATTTTTTGGTACGCCCATGGGTACATTACCGACTTCTGCTTTTTATATTATAAAATATAAAGCTAATTTAGTTTGCCATTACATTCTCTACGGTCTCATCTCCAACATAGAAAGTCGCATTAAGGCATTCAGAACAATATTATAGAAAGTTGATCACATAACAGTTTTACTAGTATAACATCTTCGCTGTGAGCAGTTTACTCCCACATTTTAATTCAGCTTTAAAATTCACTTCATCCGGAAATTAGGCGCAAAAAACCGAGCTAATAAGGTCGTTCAAAAAGCGGTGCCAGCAGGTGCGCTACGGGGGTCAAGCAATATTTAAGAGAAATTAAATTGTTTTTAACGTTACAAAAATACCCCATTTTATTTCTTCGTTAAATATTTTTTTGTGGATATATTGTATTTTGAAAATATCGATGTCGATGAGGTAAAAATGAACGAAATAATTATTTCCGAACCCGTTGTTTCTTGTTAGGATGCCGTCAGAGTATAAAAAACAGGTGACTTGATTTGCAAACCGTTGTTTGGGAAGCCGTTTGCTATAAATAGATCTTACCTTTCGATTAAATATCGTCTAGAGACCCGTTATTTATAATTGCCGTCCATAGATCTGAATTTCCCATAGAGTGCATTGGCTTATTAATAAAATCCTTCAAATTAGGCGATTATTAAAAATCATCAATTCATGAATATCGTCCAGTAATAAGTTGGTACACCGTACTGCGGTGAAAAACCGTGGGAAGAGGATAATTATACGGAGTAATGTCATACTTTGTATGATTCCCATATGACAGCACTTACACGTGATTTAAACAGATAATTATCTATTAAAAAGAACGCTCGGCTATATTCTAGATACAAATTCACTGCTGCGATAGAAATATATACGGGGGAAGCAATTTTCTTGGGAATCCTTGGTATTATTGTTAAGATTAGTTATGTAAGTTGTGAATATATGAATATAAAGTATGAGGAACTGCTTGGCAATTTACGGTTGAAGTCTAATTATCTTTTATATATATTCATAAAACATATCTGCAAATCCTCGTACACGAATTCAAAAAATCGACATACCTGCCTCCCACCCACTTGTGTAAGTTTTGACGTCAACAAAAAACAACAGAAATTGAAATGTACCTACAGTTATGATAACGAATTCAATGCAAGTAATGTTTTGAATTATTATAAATAGTGTGGAAAATAATTATTAAAAAAAAAAACACTGTAAGTATTAGTACGGCCCTGTTACGTAACTTATTATTATATCCTGTCTCTTAATATCCTCAAATTGTTTACCGTACACAAGTTTGTTTCACATATGAAACATTGAAGAACCACTACTAATACCTGAAATGTTAATTAATACAATATAAAAAGTAATAAATTAACATTTTAAAAAACCTTTAATAAGTTCACAGTTCCTGCGCTGTTTCCTGTCCAGATACTTAACTGCTGCTTTTGTAATAATTATCCTAAATTTAATCGAAATTAAAATCGTTCTTTTTCCTGTTTGGAGGATTTTATGTCACTCCTCACCTCCGTCTCCCTTTTACTCGATCAACAAAGTCAATGTCTCGCTCAGAATTTCCTTACTAGCGCAAAAAAAAAAACAAATATTTCATTTGCAATTCAATATTTACAGTGTTATTTAAACCGGACACTTTTGATTTTTTTTTTCGTTGACCAGCTAGGCCACAAATTTATATAATTATAATATGGTATTATGAATTTTCTATTCACCGTGACATCCAGAATGCCCCGATTCTGATGAATCATCTTTCTATACGGGTTTAATTACAATAGCACTGTTTTAAATTAATCATTCGTGTCAAGGAACAAACTAACAATTAATAAAAAAAAAACGTTTTAATCAATTAGGGTATCTGGAATTAGGTGAATTTTAAATTAGAACTCGAATATCCCACGGGAAGTCTGAATTTTTGTTCGGAGGTGTATTTTTTATTCCACTAAATGCTGCAAAGAATTGCCATGAAAAGAATGACGGGTATTCGAGAATTGCCATCCAGTTTTTACGCGCAGGTTGTGGTCAGGAGATGAAAGGACAACAAATAACTCTGAAGTAGGTACGCTAAGGCGGATTTTTTAAATTTTCTCGAACAATGCAACTGTGGTCAATTAATACAAACGATTCGACGTCTTACATTTAAGTAATAAATAAGAATTTAAGCAAAAACGCAAATGGAAAAGTCGTCCCTGCTGATGATATTACCATTTCACAAGTGCAATAATTTCTTAAAAAAAAAAAACAAGTAGCGAAATGTATTTTTTTTTTTGCCTTTAAAGGTGGCCACTAATTTTGTATCAGTTAAATATCCGCTTCTGAAAAGCGCGATCTCGTTTCTGTCCCGAGGCTGGCATGTTGTGGTGCAAAAAGCTTTGATTAAATAGGTTATTAAATACAAATTAGATAAATGTGTTTCTATCCAAAGCAATTTACCAATTACATAAACACCGTTTTTAGTAACAGCGTAAGTATCCACCAGTCACCTACCTACATGTTAACTTGCAACACTACTTTCACGTAAGGAAGCATCTTCGTATTGGAATGCCGTAGAGTGCTGGTACTATACCTACCTATAATCCCGCAGATGATGCATTACGTTTCAGTTTAAACGATAGATATGCTAGCGACATACATTCCACTAGACATAGACATTCTCTTCTGTATTTAGCCAGGTATACGTAAATATAATCGTTCACAGGAAAAATATTTGTTCCTTATATCAAATATTTACCACTTGTAATGAAATAGCTTACCTGAAAAGAAAAAAAGAGGTCCGTTATTTTACAACACTTTAATCGAGTGTAATTAATTTATTAGATTTACTAATACAATTACGATGAAATTTAGTCTCAAAATGTATACCCACTAAACCGCTTAGGATAAAAAAAAATAAAACTTTTTTTTATGTCATTAACTCCCGTCGTATAAAAAAGAAATACATAGAGACTGCTGTAAGAATGTTTGCTTCTGGTAAAAGCTATATACACAATTCCGTATTGCACGGTTGTTGTGTAGCGCCTACTTTGCACAAGCAGTCGTAGGTTTCATAGCTTCTAAGACAATCTAGCAAATATGTACTTTCGTCCTAAGCCTTGCATATTGTTAATAACATTTTGATTCGAACCCATCCTTGTTTGCCAATAAATTTCTCTTAAATGAATACTGATGCTTTGAATGTTAATGCAACTAGCTGACAAATACACCATTTTGTCTTATTTTTAATCTTACAAGAATTTGATACAATACCCTTCAACCACCACAAATAAGTACTTTTTTTAGAAATACGATTATTATAAAGATATATTTAATATATATAAGTTTTTCGTTCCGAATTAAAAGATTAATTAATAATCGACAAAAGGAGTGCGTTCTCATTGGTTGGGAAAATTGACTGTATAATTTAACGATAACTCGGCAATTTACTGCCTATCAACAGTTAATTTGTTAAAGACATGCAAATAAATGTAAATAGGTACCTCTAAATTTAATGGAAATTAAGGAATACAAAAATTATGGAAATCAATTCCGGTAAAACGATAAAATTATGTGGGGATGCACATCTGATGCGTGTCACAAATTAATGTCTTAAATAGACCTGCTGTTATATTGATCTCTGATTGTCTACATTTTTTTTATTTTGAATTTTTGAAATATCAAAAATATCTAGCGGCAAAATGAACAACCAGCAATCCAACTATAAAAGTTTCTGTAAAAAGAATGAGTGCACATTTAGCAAGTGACCAAAAGGTGTCGCCACAGATCAGTTAATATGAAATTTGTTATAATGTGACTATTAGTATATAAACAATAATTCTTACAACAATTATATACATTTTTAAGCCAAATTAATAAAGTATTTGAATACTTAAATAAAACCTCGATTAACATATTTTCCTAGATTCACTTGGCGCCATCTATAATTCGAATCGTGAACCGAAATAACAGATTTATCTAAAACGCAAATTAATCATTTTTACAGTTTTCTACTTATCTTTGTGAAGTGATACAAACATTTATTTATTTAAATATTTATTACAAAAACGTTTCACCATTCAACAAATATTTTTTTTAACAAAACCCACAGACTATAAAAACAAAATATATAACATTTTAATAAAAAAAAAGTTATCAAACTAAATCATTAAGATTAACTATAACTTATTACACCTTACTTATTAATTAAAAATTCGTTTAAAGTATGAAAGGTACAATAGCTTTCCTCTGTTTTGGATAATTAGGAAATTCTTTGCGATAATTTTTATGCTTTCCAAGGGCCCACACTGCCATCTGATAAAACCCAGCTAATGTAAAGAGAGCAGCTAAAATTGCAATAAAAAAAACACCTTTATTAGCAAAATGCTACAATTAAATATATTTACATCCGTACCTGGTAGACATGATGTCATGATAGTGAATCCAATCCAAGCACCAAGTTCGTATGTGTAATTAGGGCAAGAAACTAAGTCAAAAAGTTTAGTCAGTGGAAAATTATCCGGTACGGGAATTTTTCTAACAGTAGTACCAGCAGGTCGAAGATTTCTCAAAAGAATATGAGTGCTAAGGTTCCCTACTTCGCACACCTAAAAAATGAGTGCATGTTAAAATTTTATTTGTTCTCGAATTATATATCTTACCGCGAAGATTGCCAATCCAATAATTTGTTGCAGTAGCAAAGGAGCAGTGAACAAAGGATGGTTTACATGATAAGCTACGTAAAGGCAGAAACCCCAATAATATCCACAATTTTTAAAAAGGTTTCTTATGGGCATAGTTCCATGAGAAAATCTATGGATAAACAGTGTTTCGAATATTCTTTTCAGGTAATGTATGCTCCAACAACCCAAAGCAATTCTAGAAAAATGTTCAATTTTTAAAATCCGATTAAATATTTAAAAATTCCCATACTTAGCTGTAGTAGACAGTTCTGTTCCTTGAGCTTCAGCGCCATAAAGTAACCAAGGTCGATATGCCACTAATACATAAATTACGAAAGGACCAGCATACTCTAACAAGAACACGGTGTTCCAGCCGATCTGCGGCCCCAAATCTTTAACGAAAACCTTCCTAGTACTGCCCAGGTTTTCAATGGTGGAATCATCTTTAATGTCTTTGCCCTTGGCTTCAGATCTCACTGACTGACGTTCAACTGATAATTTTGAAATTTTTGCTATTTCCTTTTTAATATCTATCACTTTAACGTTTTCAGAAACCGAGATGTCTCCTAATTTCTTGTTAGTTGTGGTATATACTTCCACCTAAATTATTAAATATTGTCACGTCATTGTGTCACTATTATAATGTAGTATTTACTACTTTTATAATAAATCATATTTAATTATAAATACTGAGATGTATACACACCTGAACCATGTTGTAATCAATGTAACCTAACTATATCACACAAATTTTCAATCTGCAAACGACGTCAAACGAAAGACTATTAAAATGGAATAAAACCGAGTATTACAATACAATTTTAAATCCACTACAAGTTTACATATGTAGTGTCATAATTATCAACAAAGGTGTAAAGCCAAAATTCAAGGCTAAACCCAGTTGTACAGCTGACCCAGTCTTATACCAGTTTTAATTTTGAATATTGATTACTCATTATAATAACCTGTCTTTTACGTTATCTTATACTATGCAGATATTTATCAAAAACATGAGAAACTTGTAAAATATTTCTTATAAAATATTTTATTCTGGAAATAGGCATTTATCTTTAATGTTTTGTCCTATATAAACATGCCTCTTTTTTAATTCTATAATCTCATAATATAGGTATTTATATACATATGAACACAGAAAAAAATGTGACACACTTTCTATAATTCTAGTGAAGTTATACCAATAAATATTTTTTATTTTCTATTTATTTTTGAAAATGAGCGCTTCTGAAGTTAAGTTGGCAGTGTCGGCACTTCGTTACATTTCACTTGTTATGGTTGGCACTACCGTATACTACACTGCACTCACTGCACTGCAGATACAACTAGGCAGTCTAGGCACCATGTCTATTTTCAATCCGTATAAATCCATTGGTTCAATTTGCAATTTCGTCGATTGTAATCCAATGAAATTGCATTAGATAAAGACAGCTATAGTTTCCAAATAAAGTTTTTGGAAGGATGAACTTCCTTCCGATCTTTAAAACGAGTTCTTTCGGCTGTTTCATTTCTTAATGTCAAATTTGACGTTTACGTGTCATCAAAGTCATCAAACATATGGTTAATATCTATCAAAAATGAGTAACGTACAGGAACTTCAAGCAAAAATTAAAGATTTAGAATCACAACTGGCTAATCTTAAGTTGAAAAATGTTAGGGGAAAAATTGAAACCATGTCATCGGAAGTCGTCGATTCTAATCCTTACAGGTAATTAAGAAAGATATATGAATTTTACCTATAAGTAGAATGTAATTTTTCAGTCGTTTGATGGCACTGAAGCGTATGGGTATTGTGAACAATTATGAACGTATCAGAGAATTTACAGTAGCCGTAGTGGGTATCGGTGGAGTTGGAAGTGTAACAGCAGAAATGCTGACGAGATGTGGTATAGGCAGATTGATTTTATTTGATTACGACAAGGTGGAACTAGCTAACATGAACAGGCTCTTTTTTCAACCGCATCAATCGGGGTTAAGCAAAGTAGATGCAGCCGCAGAAACATTAAGAAACATCAATCCAGATGTAGACATCCATACATACAATTATAATATAACTACCGTAGAGAACTTTGACAACTTTACCAAGGTTTTAACGTTAGTAAAAATTGTTAAATTAAAAAAATATATCCTATGTGTTTATTTTCTAGGACTAGCAGCTTAACTAATGAGGCTGTAGACTTGGTTCTAAGCTGTGTAGACAATTTTGAAGCAAGATTTGCTATAAATACAGCTTGCAACGAGTTTAACTTGACCTGGTTTGAATCCGGAGTATCAGAAAATGCTGTATCGGGACATATTCAATTTATAATCCCTGGGGAATCTGCTTGCTTTGCAGTAAGTACCAATAATCCTTAAAAAACAGTATTTATGTGTTAAATTTTAGTGTGCGCCTCCATTAATTGTTGCGTCGAATATTGATGAAAAAACACTGAAACGTGACGGAGTATGTGCGGCAAGCTTGCCAACAACGATGGGCATTGTAGCAGGATTCCTTGTTCAAAACTCTTTAAAATATCTCCTTCAGTTTGGACAAGTAACTAATTATTTGGGCTACAATGCATTAAATGATTTTTTCCCTACTATGAAATTGAAACCTAATCCGAATTGTGAAGATACCAACTGTCGGTTGCGGCAGAAGCAATACGCGTTGAAACCGAAACCTGAAATAGCTGTTGAAGCAAAAGAAGATGAAGGGCCCTTGCATGAAGATAATGAATGGGGTATTAGTTTGGTAGATGAAAGTGTGGATGATGATAAAGGTGCAGTACAAGTCGCTAAAGGCGTCACGTTAGCATACACACTGCCAGATCAAGATTCAGTGGTGGAGGAGTGCCAGGAAGCCACTTCAACGAATATCAGCTTAGATGAATTAATGGCGCAAATGAAATCTATTTAAACATTCCCCTTTAGTAAGTTTGTTATTATGAGACGGTCTTATATATTTGATGTTGTAACGTAGTTCTATCTAATTTTTTTGTTATTATTTTAAGGTTGATCTTGTGGGAGAAATGCATTTAAATATTTTCATTCATGCAGAAATTTTTATACTTTGGTAATTTATTAAATTATAACCCGTTTGTAAGATATTTTTTTCTATAATATAAATTTTATATGTGAATTATATTTTTTAATTAATTTGTAGTACCTAAATAGTGGTGGATATAAAAATATTTGGTCCTCGGAAGTTTATATTTATTTAAACTAAATATGAATAATAAAAAATGGGTGTATGATTGTACAATTTATTGGTACTTACAAAAATAGCTAAGTATACAATCTTAACAACAATCTAGATTAATAGCTATGATTTTACAGACATAATTATATAGATAGAAATAAGGCATCACACTGAAAAATTAGGAATCGAAAATCTGATCACTACAATATATATATTGACTAGAATATACTTTACTTTCTATTACATACAGGGTGTCCCGAAATTCATGCAACAAAATTTGGTCAAAGATTTGTAAGACATATTTAGGGGACCCGTATTTTTTATTTTTGTCAACTGGCCCCCTCTTTCGGAGTTACGGCCCCCTGAAATCTGCCCCTAAGAAGTCTTTTTTATATCTCAAAACCATATTGTACGAGAATCACTAAATTTGGTACACAGGGGTGTTATGACATATGGAATCTGATGGTGCTATGTTTTTTGGCGGGGAACCTCCTTAAGACACTTTTTCGTGTCCACCCTTGTCTTTATAACCAGAAAAATCTGGTCGCAAATTTGTTTTTTTTTTTTAATTATTAATTAACTAGAAAGCCATTGAATTTAGAAACCTTTTTGTCTCTTGATATTTGTTTCGTAAAACGCAATGTTTTTGAGGAAAATGGCGAATCACGATATGCATTCGATCACATTTTGACATTTTTCTCGAAAACATTGCGTTTTACGAGAAAAGTGTAGAGACAAAAAGTTTCTAAATTTAATGGCTTTCTGGTGGACTGATAATTTTTAAAAAATTTAAATATCCGACCAAATTTTTTTGGCTCCCACAAGGGGGCCCACGGAAAATTGTCTTAATGGAGTTCCCCGCCAAAAAACGTGGCACCATCAGATTCCACATGTCATAAAACCCCTGTGTACCAAATTTAGTGTTTCCCGTACAACAGGGTTCCGAGATATAAAAAAAGATTATTCTTAGGGGCGGATTTCAGAGGGGGCCACTTGGGAAAAATAAAAAATTCGGGTCCCCTAAATTTGTCTTAAGAATCTGTGACCAAATTTTGTTGCATGAATTTCGGGACACCCTGTATAATACTTAAGGTCATAAACTACTACAAGGATATATAAAAATCTTGAAAAATTTCGTTCTACATTGAAAAATATTTTTCTATATATTTTATAAAAAATAAGATACAAATATATATGTACCGTACAAAGAGAGCAAAGCATAGCAGCTGACTTGGTCAACCAAATGAACAGAATTTTCACCACTAGAAAGTAGTTTATGTAATTTACTTGTCCCATTGTAGTTGCAATTTATAGTGTGAAATGAACATGAACAATGCTAATTAATTTGGTATAGCTATCACTAAACAATTACCTAAATAAACATAATACCTACAAATAGTTTTTACATTTAAAAGCATACATAAAAATGTTCTATACAGATTGTGGTGCGTTCTAGCTTTTACTACTTGAGATAAAACAGTTATCAGTTTCATTTAGCTAAATGAATGAAAGTATATATTATTGCACAAATCAATATATCAGTGAAAATATTATTTTATACAAAACCATTTGATTTTATTTTGAGCTAGAAAATAAATACTAAATAAAAACTGCAATTGAATAAGAGATCTTAAGGCAAAAATAAATTAAAATAATTTGCTTAATGAAAAAACCATAATTAAGATGAATATTATAATTTGATCAAATTCTCTACAGTGATATGATTTTCATTAGAAGAAACCATTTTTTTAGAAGAATACGTACTTTCATAATAAGTGGTCGATTCCACATGGCTGTAAAAAGTAGATTTTGTCTCTTTGGTCTTTGTCTTTTTAACTTCCGAACGTTTCTCACTTATACTTGTACAGTTTTTACTCTTCATATACTCTAACACAGGGTCTTTACCAGTTTTCATACTAATCTTCGTTTTCAATATCACGTATTGTGACCTCCAAAATTCATAAGAAGCCATTTTTAAAGCTGCTACCCACTTGCTTACATCGGAATCACAACGGCACGAAAATATATGTTTCGATTCCTCATCACGAAACCTATCGTTAACTTTAAACGTTATAGAAAAAGCAAATGGAATTCCTTTGTGCGGCCTTTCATAAGCTATTTGAGCATTTTCTATCACTAGTACACCCAGAGGTTCCTGCTCAGTTATTCTATAGTAAAACAATAAATTGGATATCAGTTTGAAATTACGTTCTTTAAACGATGGTCTTTGATACCAATCAGACCAGTCATTTCCTTGTGGCTTCATGTGATGTAGAACTCCTTCCAAATCTGGTTTACTCTCCCCAATTTTCACCAATTCTTTGTCGTTATATCTCATGATTAAATTATTTACAACACTAGACACTCATAAACAAACAGAACCAAGAAATTGCTCTAAAACTGAACTAAAAATAACTGTAGGTATTCCCCAGTCAAATTTTATTTTTAGATAAAATGATACATTATTATTTCTCATGAAAATTAATTGGGCAAACCTAAGACTGCTAAAATTTTATACTACTGGTGGGGTTGTAAGATCATAACCTTTTTAATAGATTTCTTCTTCTTCCTCTAAATCGAGTTCTTCTTCGTCTTCAATAATATGCATTTGGTCAGTTTAAACCCCACGTTCATTGGGTTAACAGCTTATTAATTGGTTCAATATGCTTGAAATTTAATTTACGAATTCGTTAACAATAGCTAAAGGTTATTTGCTCAATTTACATGCCGTAAAACATATTGTAATTAACTTAGATGCAATCATCAATTGAGAACTGCTCTAATTTAGAAAGAGTGGTTCATAGATGTAAGAAGAGATAGATAAGACATATATTGCGCATCCTACCAATTCCCCAGTCCTCCACCCACAACCACTACTCTATTTTGTTGTTGAACACTTAAACCTTAAACAGCTCAGTTAAATTATACTAGTACAAGTGTAGTTTGCTTTAAAATAGTATTTTCCCCACTTAAGCCACCCAATCGCAGAAAACAACAGCCTTTGCGCAGATAAAAAGAAGTCTGTCTTTGTTCTTTCTAATCCTCCTATCCCTTCCAATCTGTTCGGTGTGGTGCGATCGTGTATCCGTTTTCAACCGAAAATCTATTAATATCAATTCTATTTGTATTCAATTCAAATGTTTTTGTGACAGGTAGTTGTAAAATGTAAACAATTATAGGTAAATATACTAATAATAGCTTGTTTAGAATGTATCAATGTTTTTCTATTAACTAAGTTTTATACTTGAAAAAATACATGAATTGATACAGTACAGTGTAATATAACTGACTTGCAAAATGTAAGTTTTAGGTTAAAATGCTTGATCTTTTCCTCAGAAAGTTTAAATTACAGATTTTCTTGTTTAATTGTTGTAGTATTAAATTGTTGCGATGCCTATTTATTTTAAGTGTTGATATTTCAAGAATAATTGAACTTTTAAATTTTTTAATACCAACATATTTAAAATTTATAGTTTCAATTACTATTATGCTGTATTATGCCGATATTTCTTCTCACTAATTACAATATTTCTGTATTTAGCACCATCATAACTATAAAATAATTTTTTAAGAGTTTATGGGATGACGTCTGTCATGTGGAATTATATTTTAATTATTTTTATATCGATCTTGGTCACCGTATTAACTCGCAATGATCCCAGAAATAATGGGGACTTGGCGCTGTGGATTGATCAAAAACAAGTCAAAATGTTCAGTGGTACGTGTATAAATGTATAACTTAAACAAATATAAAATAGAGTTTTTAAGGCATGTCTATGGAAATTTATGCTATAGCAAATGGCACAGTAATGCAGTACATATTAGACCCTAATTTCGAAAAGTATTTACCAGTTATACCTTCTGAAGTTGGCTACGTGAATTTCACTTGGAAGGCAGGGACAAAGAAGTATTATTACAATTTTGACCGTTTACAGTCATATGATGAGAGTATACTAGAGGCACCCGTGATATCGATACGTACAAAGGGCCGTGTTCCTAAACGACCAAAAGAATTCAGTATTCATTTACCATGTCTAGGTAACAGTTCAGGTATTGCAAAATTCGGAATAGGTTTACTTATAGAGAGCCGAAAAGGTAAACCATTGAACGGTACTCCCCTGAGACTGAAGTTGAAAAAGGAGTGCTCCCAAAGAAGTAAGACATTTTATGTTTTATTTGTAATATTTTCAGTAGTTGTATGGGTTTGATAGTTGAAATTTTTCATTTACCATTATACTTAAAAAGGAATAAGCATACCTGTTTTGTTATCCGACTTCCATTATTGAAGGTCCAGATCCGGAATGTGATAAAAAATGTGCCAATCAGGGGTGGTGCAATCATGAGAAAATTTGTCAGTGTCCTGAAGGTTACATGGGGCAGTATTGTAGAACAGCGCTGTGTTATCCGCAATGCATGAATGGGGGCAATTGCACATCTCCTGGAATCTGTAGCTGTCCCCCTGGTTTTCAAGGCCGGCACTGTGAAGGAGGTAAAAATAATATAAATAAAAATGTAATCTATTACAAAATTATATGTTTAGGAATATGCAGCGAAAAGTGTTTAAATGGGGGAAAATGTATCCAAAAAGACACTTGCGAATGTTCAAAAGGGTATTACGGGCCTCATTGTGAATACTGTAAGTTTAAAAAAATTTTATTTTTGTTTAGTTCGCCTTGTATTTATTTTGATTTGGTTTTTTAGCAAGGTGCGTTATCCCTTGTTTGAATAACGGCAAATGTAAGGCAGTGAACAAATGCAGATGTCCAAGAGGTTTTCGTGGTGACCACTGTGAGATTGGAAGAGCCAAAACCCATCGAAGCAACTGTCAACTTCCCTGCAAACATGGGACTTGCGTTGACAAAGCTTGTGTCTGTGATCCTGGGTATTATGGGAGACTGTGCCATAACTGTAAGCTCTTTTTTATCAAGCAATTTGCGGATTGTTGATACTGTTTTTTTTTCAGTAATTATTTAAGACTTGGCCTATTCTAAGGAAGCTGCAACTTTACTTATTCTCATAGTATTTTATCTCAGTGTTGTATATTTTAACTAACAGCTATTTTTTGTTTCCTATTACTATTAAGGATTTTTACATATATTTTGTGCCAAAATATTTTTCTATTAATATTTAATAAGTTTTTCTATTAGTGGTTATACAGAGTATTAAATATATACATACCTGCGATGTCTTATAGAAAATATATAATTTGTGACATGGGCGTAGCTAGGATTTTTACTACGGGTGGGCCCAGGGTTGTAATAAAAAAAAAGCTCACGAACTTCAAATCATAAACACTTTTTCGTTTGATTCTAAAAAACGGCCACGCCACGCAATCAGTGACCTACTGATATAAATTTTCAAAACATATACACTTTTTGAAACTTGCAGCATGCAGCAACAATTAGGGGGGAGGGTGTGGCCCCCCACTGGCTACGCCCATGTTTATGAAATATTTTTGTTTTTTTTTTTAAAAAGGTAAGGAAATGCATATAGATCTAAGATATGTATATACTAGACAGTGTTTATAATCACAGATAAACCTTATATTTTTATAGATAAATGTGTGATAACATACTTAAAGCTATTTTTATAACAGTTTTTAATAAATATGTGTATGTAATTGTTGTTTTATTTTTATTTATTTAAATTAAACTGATCTTCTTAATAAGTACGCGTTAAAAATAATATTTTATATATCTATAGCCTTTATTTAAATAATATTTTAGTATTCAGTTGTTCTAGGGTGGCCCAAAAAAAACTAATTTTTTTTTTGGTGTCTTGTGAAAATATGTTAGTTTATCATATTTTAATAGCCCCCTCAAAAAATCAGCTCAAAAAAACTTCTTTAGAGGTTGCTCAAAGTTTTTAAAAATTTCCAAAATCATCAGAAATAGATTTTTTTTTTCGTTATTTTATCATTTTCTAGGTTGAAAAAATCGCGATTCTGAAAATTTCAAATCGATATTTTAATTTCACTCATAACTATTTTAACTTTCAAAGTAGTGTATCTAAAATGTTTTCGAGCGACCTCTAACAATAACTATCAACGAACTAATATTTTTTTTTATTGAATTTGATAAACAAAAGAATAGAAATAAATCACGAGACACTTAAAAAATTTCTCGAGGCATTTACTACTGCACTGTGAGTATCAAATATTTATAATTTTTTAATTTTTTAAAATTTAAGTGTCGTGATTTATTTCTATTCTTTTGTTCATCAAATTCATTAAAAAAAAATTAGTTCGTTGATATTTATTGTTAGAGGTCGCTTAAAAATATAGGTATACTACTTTGAAAGTTAAAATAATTATGAGTGACCGTTAGAAATTTAAATGTCGATTTGAAATTTTCACAATCGAGATTTTTTTCAACCTAGAAAATGATAAAATAACGAGAAAAAAAATTCAATTTTTGAAAACTGGAAATTTTTAAAAATCTTGAGCGACTTCTGAAAAATTTTTTTTGAGCTGATTTTTTGAGGAGGCTCTTAAAACATGATAAACTAACATATTTTCACAATAGACACGAAAAAAATATATTCGTTTTTTTTTTTTGGGCCACCATAAGGTGTTCATATAAAAATATAAAACAGAATAGAAGTTCATCTGACACAAAATTGCATTGTAAAAATTACTTCCTTAGTTTTTTAAAGCTGTATCATGTAAGTTATTGTTACATAGACATTAGAACTTTTATTTAATAAGAACTTTGCTAATTTCATATCTTTATTAGTGGTAAGATTTAACGACATATCTTTGATCGCGATCAGCCTTTAGTTCCATAACAAATTAAAATTAATTGTATTCTAACCGCTGCTCTGTGACAGGAATTAAACGCATAAATTTAGGGTCATAGGGTAACAGAATTAACAGTATGCGGCTGTCGAAATTGAATACGATTTGCGTAGGTAAAAATTTTTGAAACGTCAAGATTTTTTTGGCCACTGGGTAGGCATCGCGTATTATTAGAAAAACCGCACCGCAGAATTAGCTACTGGCTAACGTCACAACCTGAAGGCAGAGATAAAGTTTATTTGATAAAACACCTTTAAATTGTCCCGCTGTAGCTAGAGCTCGGGAGTCGGGACCAAATTTCTCAGGGGCGGACCTGCGCATGCTTAATCCGGCAATAATTCTTTTACCGATGAAGGTGGGCCTTCGCTAGAATACCGAGCAGACTATTGTCTGCAAAGAAATAACTAGTCAGTGAACGTAAAAATTGGTTATGTCTTAAAACACGTGCGAATTAACTTCTTCTTTAAAAAATGCTATCCCGATCGTATATGGTTTTAGTTATCTTTAATATCTTGTTATGTTTTTGTGTGTGTGCGAATGGAAACTCAGAATTAAACGTGAAACAGGGTAAGTTTCAAAGCTACCCCGACTGTATATTTCTCATCGACAACACCCTGCAAACCAATTTTCATTTTCATGACTAAAGCGCGTTTATTTAAAAGAAAAAAAATTGGAATATGGCACGCTAACTCATTTGTTTACTTTTCATAGGTAGTATCTAACAACGTCAAATCAGGTGATGTTATAGGTGCATTTATCACAAATACCTCGAATCCTTTTAATGAATTATACAGTACTTTTTTTCTGGGACTACTCAAATTTATAATAATTATTTTTATACGTAGTGCCATTTAAAAATCATTTTTAATTATAAAAATTTTTTGGAACATCTATGTGAAAAAGTATAAAAGGTAAACAAGATTCTGGCAGTTTCTCGTTATTTATTTTCTATTCACCAGTTAACAATTGTTTGTCAGCATCATAGGTAAAATCGATTAACATATTTCTATAAATTAATATATTTAATTAAAATGATAAATATGCACATATAAAGCAATGCTTATTTATTCCGTCAGGTACTTTGTACAAGAAAAGGTAAAACATACCTTTAAACAATTATAATGACATTTTAATCTGAGCTTCATTCAAGATGATTGACCAAACATCATACGATCATGATTCATGATACTATATAATGTTCTATATATCCAATTATATTAAATTAGAGGTATGATTGACATTTATTTTCATTTCACACTATTTTATTCATGACCTCTAATCAAAGCTCATGTTCCACCTTTCTATTATTTTTGTACCTATATGTAAATTGGTTTTTGAAAAACGATACGTAATATGTTTTATTAATGAATGTAATCAAAACAAAATGGACTTTCTTAATAAATGATAGTTGAAGATAGGTCTGTTACAAAAACGAAATAGTTGCTGCGGCTATATTTTCCAATACTCTAAAAGATGAAAATTAATATAACGTCATTAATTTTTTAGTAGTTAAATGATAACAATTTAGGGAAAGCCTAAAATATCTTCCAAATATTCTTTAAATTAAATTAACAAATGTTCATTGTATATGCAAAAATTATTTTATTATTTTTTGGTGTAAAGGAATGATGCCTCTTATTAACCAAAGTCTTGAAAAATAAGGTCATGTGAATAACAATTTATTTACAGTGTTACGTTTTCTGTTTATTTTTAAGTTGCCCAAATTAAACCGAACCGATTTAGTTAACTAGTCAATTATAAAATGCGTTCGGTCTATAATAGCTACGGATGTGTACTGAGAACGATTTCAGATTTCACTAGGTATATCTCTATATACATACATATTGCCAAATGCATCAATGGACTTTAATACGTAATAGATGCATAACATTCTTTCGAAGTGAATATACTTCCCAAACTCAAACATTTTATGCTAAATTTTCTTTAAAGTTGTTTAGCTGTTTATCATCGTTGTGGCCATAATTAACAAGTTTTGCACATCGACGTATATATAATTTTGTTAAATAACCACGAAATTATAAAACTTCCCACGCAACATATTTTAATGAGTACATACATAAACACTGAAAATTTAGCTTGTCACAGATTTAAAAATAATTCATTTTCGCGTCAAAGAAATATTTTTCCAAGTTTCTGTGACCAAAGGTCGGTAATTTATTTCTATAACGTAGTTATATGAAAACACATAATTGAAATATTACGTTCACAATACAACACAGCTCTATTACAGAAAAAGTTATCATGACTAGAATCTGATGAGTTAATCGTTAAAGCATATCTAATTTTAATTGAAGTCTTCCATTGTATTGAATTTATTTGTCTTTTAAATATGAAATTCGAACGCGAAAAAAAAGTTTGTTTAGAGTTCACCTGTAAATAAAAATTTTATAAAAACGCCTCCAATCAAAAGCATATAGCCGTGGTATACAAGCATTGTTCTAATTATAATTACTGTCAGGGTTAACTATGAAAACGGCATAATTGTGATCTGAATAACATGTATATATTTTTTTTCAGAAGAACATTCGCGATGTTCCTTTAGACAGTTTACCTGTGCCAATAAAGAATGTATACCAATAATGTTTATGTGTGATAATGAAGAAGATTGCTCGGATGGTTCCGATGAAGATCCAAAGGAATGCTCAAGTAAGCTTTTTGTTACACAAATTTTCGTTCACGCTGTATATTACAAGCGTATACAACAGCGACGAAGTACAATTACTACAATTATACAACTTGATGTAGGTAGCATTAACAAATTATTGATACAAGTTATAACGATCCTTTTATATATTTCCGACAGGGGCAACTGCAACAAGTAATTCTGCAGTCGGTTCTTAATGGTCAGCTATTTAAAGCACAGACACAAGTATCAATTATAATCAGTCTTTTCAGAACGGTGGCGGAACTGCAATACGCAAAAGAGAGTAGTGAGGGATGTCCGCAGCCTCCTCCGTAACTCCACACTAATAATTTAATACATTTAATTGGCAAAAACAAATTAAAAACTTTTTAGGTCCAGGGAACTTTAACTATGCCCCTCACTATTTCTACGGCAATGTTTTTTCCGCCACTGAGCGAAAAACTCGAGAAATTGAGTACCTAAATACGAATTCATAGGCTTTTCTTTCGTAAGAAAAATAAATTACTAGCAAGGGAATATCTTCAAATAGATGTAGCACAAATTTAGCAGGAAAATAGTTTGAAACTGTTCCGTACACAGTATTGATTTTTTGTTACTTAATAATGGCACTGTACTTTGCAATGTCCACTCCATTTATGTCTTTTTTACAGTATTATTAAAAGTTCGCTAGACTATTAAAAGTTTTATCAACTTCCCTGGAATATTATTATTACTGTCGTTTATTTCCCTGTATATTATAAAACTTTGCTTCCTGAAATTAATTCCAAAGAATTAAAAACTTCGAGTTCATTTTCAAGTATGTACTTAGATGTTAACTAGAATACTAACTGATGCGTTTAGAGATAGTTACGACTGCCATAAAAAGTAACTATTAACTTTTTATGTATATTTGCTTTTGTTCGACTGATGTTCATTTTTCTTTTCGAAAATGCGAAACAATATGTCAAATGTTTTATTAACCTCCATTCGCTCCAGTTTTCAAGGGTATCTATCTATGTTTAATTAAATTCAATTAGACTAATCTGACCCACATGTTTACTTCTTGAAAATGGTTGCAACGTAGTAGACTAAAAAGTTCACATAAAATTTTGTAAATGTAACATCTTCCTCAAGTTACATCAGCGTAATTTTATGGATAGTGACATCGTTTTATTCTGTTTATTTATCTACCGGGGGTTTTACTAAATTCCAAATTAACTTACTATTGTCTTATTAACCAAATATAAAAATTATGTTTATTTTAATTACTAATGGATTTACTTGAGTAAAGACATTTTTAACCATTTTGGATTTTTTTTTCTAAATTTTACATTACTTAATTATCTTCTTACCCCATGTATTTTATTTTTGGGTCAGTGTCAAAGATCATCGGACTATGTTATATATTTTATTTTGTATAGTAAGTAACTATTACAATTTATGTAAATATACTGTTTGTAAACATATGTTTATTATATTTTCCAATTAATTTTAATTAATTCTTTATAAAAAAAAAAAGTGAAAAGTAGGTAATTTTGTATAAATTTCAGAATTCCGATTTTCTTTGTCCCTGGGGCTAACACCGCTGGCTATTTAGCATTTTATTTTGTAATACCAGTTATCAGTCTGAAATATGACTTGATTCAATAGCATCGACTTCTTAATTGTTATTTATTAAAATTTAATTAGACGTATGATTAATTAATAAAAAAAACATTTTTGATAACCAATTCTTAAGTATATAGTTTTGTTTTATATTCTGTTATACACATAGGGCAATTTTTTTATTTTTAGGACAGTTTAGACTAATTGTTAGAAGATTAAGTGACCCTCGCCTCGGAAGAGCTTTCATCCATTCCGATATATCTCGAAATTCTAATAAGAGGTCGTAGGTCGCCACTTAATTAAAAAACTGCGTCAAAGATTGTGTACATTTTTCCCCCTTTCCTAAGTAGTACGTAGTACAGAAATTTTGACGTATGCCTCTTACTATTACGTATTATTTGACCCCCTATTTTTGACAAACTAAGACGAGATGTCAATTTTTTAATGCATAAGGAGAGTATAACCCATTCATTTTAGAACTAATGTTGAGACATTGGATTTTAAATGGATGTTTTGAGGGGTAAATAAACTAAATACCAGATTTTTTTTTTTAATAAAAACGGGAGGGGAAAATTGTAATTTTACCCTTTTCTTTAATTTTTGCCATTCAGGCTGACGCAACAACTGCAAACAGGTGAAAATATAGATTTGCGGTTACCGAGGCCGTGGTTTTTCTCAACAAAGGGTATATCGTAGATCGACTTCCCATTAATGATAATAATTTCCCAGGTCAGCTAATTATCTATAATAACCACGTGCGTTTTGTGTACGAGCTGCCAGGTAAATATCTTGTAATGTTACATCAGATTGACGGTAAAGGGCCTTAGGCTGTGAAATGCATCCGTTGTACTGTCCATCCCGCTACATTTAAGTCCACTTTCAGCAGAACGCGTGCTTTGCTTAAGTCATAATGTTATCAGCTAAGAGAATACAATAATATCAAAAAGGCGAATTATCCGCGTTTATTCTCAAAATCTAGTTAGCAGCTTTCTTGTGCACATCGTAAGAGTTAGTGATCAGCATGGACTTTTTGGTTAAAATTTTGGCTCTTATGCTTATGCATACGCTTCTCGTTAGTGTCGTTCATACAGAACCATCTCCAGGTTAGTTACAAATCCATATTATATTTTATTTTTCTTATTCGATATGATTATTAGAATTAGCATAAAAAATATTATTTTTTTTAATATATTTAATTTTATATATAAATAAAAGACCTAAGTGTTAGTATGTATCCACCCTTGCATTTGATATGATATTGTTCAGCATAATTATGTCCAGTTTAAGTTAAAACTAATTTATAATTTTAAACATATTGTCATTAAACAACATTAGATATATAAAGTACTCATTTTCTTCATTGTGTAAAATCCCAGTCGTTAGTAATTAATTCGCTAAGTGAATACATTGAAAATAACTGTATTTTGAAATATATTCAGTTATATCAGACATATAGCGTATTGGAAACCCTGAAATTTCCTGAAATGTATTGTAATGAGAAAATTCAGAGTTAAAAAAAAGCAATAAAAAGGGAATATTATACTATTTCCTCGCAGTTTTAGTAGGAAAAAATAAATTAATACATTTTAAAAATGTAAATTTTTAAATATAGACCAGACGTATGTGTTGTAAACTCAAATATGTCTGAAAAATTTTTCAGGAACGCATTTTAATAAAAGTTTAAATTAATATCCTTCAATGGTTAAAAATATCGATCCCAGTTAGCAATGCACAGTTCCAAAGGGATGCAAATAGAAATAAAGAAAAAATAATAAAGTACAAGATGTACATTACGCTTCCTTGTAATTTTAGTAAGAAAAAGGAAATGAATAAATAAAAAAATTGCATATTGGAGTTCAACTAAGAGAGTGATGCAATCTATAAGGTAGATGAGATATTCTTCCTGATACTCTTTTATATTTGTCATAGTTTTATGAGGGTAGATGATACGGTGTAGATTTTTTTGAGGTTTCTTGAATTTGAAAGAAACAAATTTAAAACGCTTTGCGACAACACTGAACATCTCTTAAAGATTAACTTGTTCTCCGCGTACTTCCTTAAGTTTCAGCCCCGTTCGATCGGCTTAGATTTCTCCTGCATACCGCTATAAAAACCGGCACATTTCTTGAGAAAAATCTTAAAATAAAACTAAACTTATTTCAAGCCTCCAAGCGTTCCAGCTTCCTCCATATATGCAGAATTTAGGAGGCTGGGCCGAACAACTTCGAGTTCTGGCAGAATTTATTGTTTTCATATTTTATTTCCAACTTTATATGGCACAGGCCTCCTAAAAATTGGAAGCTTTACTTTTGAAGGAGTTCATTCCTTGAGTTATGTTCCACATCCACATACGTTTATCAGCCCTAAAATTTATATTTTCGTTTTTCTAACACTGATTTGGATTTACAGTCTTCCGCGGGATAATGTCAACCAAGGTCGCATGTGTAACATTTTTACATAAACATTGACTGATAAGCTAGTGAAAACTTTGAAACTCTGTCTAGGTCAAAGTTTGACATCTATTGCGAACTATATAATTTCAAACGCGTATTATTAGCCTTTAGATAACGACAGAATTAGGTCAAGAACAAGATAGCTGCTATAAAATATTAATTACGGAAATCTTTTCCAAGATAAGACAGTACTGCGTTTTTTTCTATAATCAAATGATTAGCCAATGGTTTGTACAGAAAATGCGTTTAAGTTGCGACATTTATTTTTAGAACGACAACAAACACTATGATTTGTTTGTTTGTAACACAAATCAACAAAACCACTGTTTCTACTTTTCATGTAACATTCGCATTTTAAAATTGGCACATTGGAAGGTTGGTACAATTTATGAAATGTAGGCACCTTAAACAACATTACGTTAATAACGTATCTGTAAAATTTATAAACCCACATATTTTTGATGATATAAACGCATAATTATTTTGATTCTGTACAGTTTTCAGCAGGATACGCCTGAAATTAAAAACCATTGCTTTTGAAAGCCACGCATACACACACACACACACACACATTCAGTTGGATTATATCATTGCGAATCCCTTTTTCCCCGTAAGGCAGGATTTAATTTTAATATCAGAGACGTTCTACAAACATTCCCATCGCTGAAAGTCGCATTATTAAGTTTAATATTTAATATTAATCAAACAGAGCAAGATTAGCATTTTTAATTAAAAACTTCGGATACAATGCGCGTTGTTTGAGTACATTTGGGAGAACTTGAGAAAAAATGAAATGTTCCTTTAAAACACTTGCCTATGTTCTATTTACCCTGTCGACTTTTTCCCAAAGCTAATTACTACAACAATGGTATCAACCTCTGTTTAGGACTTCATTTGTTTTAGTTATGGCCAACTCCATCTTACGGAAAAAAAAGCTATAACTTTTTGAGTTATGGTACAGTATGATAAACCAGATATTTTCACAAAACGCATTTAAAAATAAATATACAATTTTGATATGTAAGTTGAAATATGTGCAAATATATGTTGTTGTTACAGAGGGTCACTTAAAATATAAATTTTTTTGGTTTGAGCGAGATTTTAATAATAACCACGTAATAACGATAATCGAGATAACCTAGCACAGCATAGAAAGTTTGTTAAAAAGAATAAATAATCTTTATTTACAATAAACGCAGCTAAAGCAGATGACGTGAAATGATATTGTGAAAATACAATACTTTTCAATTGTTAATTTAAAATAGTCAACAACGTGTTGACGGTATGTTAAAAATAGTAACATTTAAATAAAAATACCATTTGTTTTACAATTAGTCGAATTAAATAATTAAATAACGCTTCAATTATTACTTATTCAAACGTCAAAGAGACGCATTTAATGTAAAAAATGTATAATAGTTGGACTTTATTATTTAAATATTGTAAGTCATCAATTTTTAATTAGGCATTGGAATGAACTGCTAGACGTATGGATAAACTCTCTTTCATTTCGGCCCGTATATTGTTGATTAAAAAAGTATAAATGGAATTGTTTTTTAATGCTGCGATAAAAACCCCATTGTGGCGCTGATAAACAATTGATCTGAAGAAGACACAATATTGCCCTAATCTATAACAAATAATAACGAGTGAACTTGGCAGTGAAAATACATATAAAGATAAGCCCCCTAGAATGGTTTCCTTTTCATCGGGTAAAAGGTCTTTGTTTTTACATCACCGGAGTAACATGGTGACAGAATTTGTTTGGATAAGGAAATTACCTTGTGTTTTATGTAAAAAATAGCGCCGTATCGATTCTCGATTTAGAGCGCTTTATATTCAGGGAAAGTTTGCTGTAAATTTAATTTTTAAATAAAAGATTTATGGAAGCACGGCCTTAGCTGAGATAAGAAAGTCAAACATTTCCAATTGATGAACCTCTGACAGATGACGACCGAGGTTCTGCGGGTAGATAACTTAAGATTAGCCTATGCATCGCTGAGTATTCAAGGAAATCCTAAAGGCCGAATTTCACTGAGGCTGGTCCAGCCTAGCGGGTCCAAAACGTACTGCAACAAAGGGCGATTATAGATCAGTGACATGCGGCCTTAAGAGTGCTTTTGTCAGACTTGCACGAATTTAAATAATTATCATTGGTCATTTTACAGCACCTTAAAGTTAGAAAATTACCGCATATATATGTATTTTAATGATCTTTGAATGGAGGTAGAACAAATTAAATGCGATTATTATTAATTTGAATAGCTAAGGAAGGGTACATATATTATGTTGTTCATTAATTTGAATAATCATCTCTTTCTAGATCTTTGTTTCTTTTTTGCAGGGCCTTTTTTATTATACCACTTTGAAATGCGTCAGCGTGAATTCTAATTATGTACTGTTATTTTTTTAATTTCCATTGCCATGCAAAAGGTTATTATTTTTTTAAATACATTTTTATCTTTTAGATAAAAAAATATCTACCTTTACCATATTTCAAAATTTATACTTAAGGTCTATAATAGTAACAAGTACTATTTATTATCTCGATTACAGATGTAATATTATATTTTTACAAAAATTACCCGCTTCTAGTTATACTAAAATGAAGTCGAGATATATCCGTCATTTTTTTTAAAGGTTTAATGTTTAATCAAGTAGGTATAAAACATCAATTGCAATATTGAACGCAATTATATTTCGTAATAATACCATACAAAACGTAATTATCATTGATTATTATTTTTAATTATATGTCTCATAGAATACGAACGTTTTTTTATTGAAACAAACTGCACTCTACAATTAATGCAAATTACATTCCAGTTTGTCACTATACGAAGAAAATGAGCCAAAGCATTTACATTATTAATTAAAACATTTCACATGCCTGTTTTGCATAGTTTTTGCTGAAATAATCACATAGAAATAAATCTTTAGTGATTAAAGTTTCATGCTCTACTGATAATAATTGCAAGTATATCCAATAGAATTTCTAAAAATGGCATATACATACTGTACTATAATTAAACCTTGCATTTTATTTTAGTTTGTAGCTTTTTGTCAAGTTAAATTTTGTTTCATTTGTTTGTTTAGCAAAATTATAGAAAGTGTCATATTTATTTTGTAGTAAATATTTATATACGTACTAGTAATAATACTTGTTCCGCAAAATCTGTAGTAAGTTGGTCAGCAAACTCGTTGGTACTGACCTAGGTTAAATGTATTCGTGGCATTTTTGTATTTGCTGTCGCCTATGCAACCTTGCACCACTATTTTTAGATAGAAGCGATTTCTATAAAAAAAAACCTGAATTTTTAAATAATTTAAATTCTAAAGTTACCAGTTTTTTTATGTATTTACCGGATTAATTGAGTTGTACATAAATAATATTTTATCAAAACAATCCGAATTTAAATATGGGAAATAGATTAGTTTATATGCACAGGGTCAGAAAACGGAAAGGAGTAACAATAAACTCTTATTAAGATTCAAAGGTTAACCGATGATCTGACATTTTTTCATTGATTAATTAATAATACTGTTCATACATCACATTTTTTATCTCTCTCAAACATAAAAATATAAACAATATTACTGGTAATTTAGATAGAAATTACTAGTAAGTGTCCATTTTTATTTGCGATTTCCCATAATTTCGTTTAGTGAAAGTTCCACTTAAATGATTCATAAAATGTACTAATAATAATGATAACCCTTCAACATATCTGTTTCCTATTTCCTTTAGATAGTTTAAATTCAATTAAAATTGAAACGGCCAGATAACCGAAATATGCTTAATTTTTACCCCACCTTTGCAATTATGAGGCAACATATAGGGCTTAAACAATCCATGCACCTTTAGTTTAAAATATGGAGCATAAATATGTGGTAATTTGAACTAATAAAAAGATAAGTGTACTAAACGAATGATGACAAACAACTTACTTAAATATATTAGTGTTTTTGTTTTTACGAGTAGACATAAGATTCACGTATCATATTGGAATGGAAATTAATATTTATATAAAAAGAATGATACTCTTTATAAGTAATGATAATTTGTCTTTTTAACTGTATGTATTATTTGATACTTTAAACACAAAACTGAGAATTCAAAATTAAACATATACTTAGAATATAACAGTAATAGCTTATTTATTAGCTAACTACGCATGTAAGTAATTTAATAAATATTTGTTATGCAATTTATGATTGAGTTATTTGGTATTGCAAAGAAGAATAGAATCGTAAACAGATTATCGTTTTTTGTCAAACGATTAGCGTATTTAGATGAAAATTGTTTTCGTTGTTAATTCCGAGGTCGTTACTAAAATAAATACACGGTGTTTTCAGCTTATTAACCAAAAAATAATTTCCTAAACAAACATTTCATTTAGTTGAATTACTGTGCATGCACCTTTTATTTTTACTTTTAGGAAATTCTACATGTGGGAAAAATGAATTTCGATGTGGAAGTGGTAAATGTATACCGGGGCATTGGCAATGTGATAACGACAAAGACTGTAGTGATGGTAGCGACGAAGATGAGCATACCTGCAGTAAGTAACTAGTTAAGACAGAACTACTAAGGTAAGTGCTAAAATCCAGTACTGGATTTTAGTACTTGCCTCGTGCAAATATGTATTTTAGTACTAATTTTCAGCACTGATTGTAGTAACGATGCCAGTCCAGTAAATCTCGTTTATTGGTGCAAGTGACTAGTTTTGCTCTGGCCGCTGGTCAAAATTAAAGTGGTCATTAATTAGGTTTAACTATAAAGAAAATTAATTTTGATCAATTAATTAATTATGAAAAAAAACATTTTGCTCATATTTTTGCAACCCTTCTCGAGATCGCAGAGTTAGCAACCCTTATTTTAATTTTTTACTTTGCATTATTAAAATATGACCACTTTAAAACTATCCTCTAAAATAGCTCTTAGTACTGGATTTTAGTAACTTGTACAAGTCTTTACTTTTTGTCAATTGAAAATTCAATTTTGACTCGCTTTTCCAGAACAAAAGAAATGCGGATTAGATGAATTCACATGTCGATCGGCTCCAGGCGAATGTGTCCCTTTGACGTGGATGTGCGACGACAATGCGGATTGCTCAGATGGAAGCGACGAAAAATCGTGCAGTAAGACTTTTCCTCAAGCTCGCTTTACCCTCTAATGACCAACAATTTATTTTCCAGATGAAACCTGCAGGTCGGACGAATTTACGTGCAAAAATGGAAAATGTATCCAAAAGAGGTGGGTCTGTGACTTGGACAACGACTGCGGGGACAACTCCGATGAAGGGGATCATTGTCCGACAGTCACCTGTGCTGCCGAAACCAAATTTCAGTGCTCTGAACAAATTTGTATAGCCAATAAATGGAGGTGTGACGGTGAACGAGACTGTGCAGATGGCAAGGATGAACAAGTGAGTATCTTTCATTCGCGTGTAACAAATAATGATCACCCGTTTAAATTTAGGGTTGTCCAAAAGTTGGAACAGGCGTATCTTTTTGTTTATCGGAAGAGTATGAATGTGCAGACAAACTCACGTGTATACACAAAAGTTGGCTTTGCGACGGTGCCAAAGATTGCCCAGACGGATCCGATGAGGCGCCGGATAACTGCCAAAACATCACTTGTAGAGCTGATCAGTTCCAATGCAAAGATAGATCTTGCATTTCGGGACATTTACATTGCTCAGGACATGCCGACTGTCCAGATGGATCAGATGAAGAGGACTGCGGCACCCCTATCCCAAACTGCGACCCGAAAACTCAGTTCGATTGCGGTGGCGGTCAATGCATTTCATTTGCTCAAGTTTGCGACGGTCGACAAGACTGTCCAGACTGGGAGGATGAACCTAAAGACAAATGTGGGATAAACGAATGTCTTCAAAACAACGGAGGTTGTACACATAAGTGTATAGACACACCAGCGTCCTTCTATTGCGATTGTAATCACGGTTATAAGTTGATCAATAATAGAACTTGCAAGGGTAAGTTGGTGAATTTTTCAAATTTTCCTAGTAATAAGAATTTCTCTTTAGATATAAACGAATGCGAAATTCCCGGTAGCTGCTCTCAGCTGTGCATCAATGACAAAGGAGGTTTTAAATGCGAATGTGTAAGTGGTTACATGAGAGACCCGAGAGATTTAACAAAATGTAAAGCTATAGAAGGCCATGCTTCCTTGTTATTCGCCAGGCGAAGAGACATACGTAAAATATCGTTAGATCACCATGAAATGACCAGTATTGTAAATGAAACTAACTCGGCGACAGCTTTGGACTTCGTTTTCCGTACGGGTATGATATTCTGGAGCGACGTAACGGATAAAAAAATATACAAAGCTCCTATCGATGAAGGAAACGATAGGAAAGTCGTTATAACTAACGATATCACTATGTCTGATGGTTTAGCTGTCGATTGGATATACAACCACATTTACTGGACCGATACAGGGAAGAATACCATCGAATTGGCGAACTTTGACGGCAAAATGAGGAAAGTGTTAATCAAAGACGAGCTCGAAGAACCGAGAGCACTTGCTTTGAATCCGTTGGAAGGGTGGATGTTTTGGACCGATTGGGGAAGTGACCCTAAAATTGAAAGGTCTGGAATGGACGGATCGCACCGTCAAACCATCGTCAGTTACGACGTTAAATGGCCCAATGGATTAACTTTGGATTTGGTGAAGAAACGTGTTTACTGGGTCGACGCTAAATTAAACATTATATCGGCTTGTGATTACAACGGGAAAAATCGAAGAGTTATACTTTTCTCACCGGACTCATTAAGGCACCCCTTCTCGATTACCACCTTCGAAGATTGGGTTTACTGGACAGATTGGGACCGAGCGGCGGTATTCAAAGCGAATAAATTCACTGGAAAAGACGTTCAAGCTGTGACAGCCACTGAAATGGTAAAAATTTACTGTCTAATTTGAAGATACCTTATAAATATAATTTCCCTTTAGATTCAAAATCCTATGGTGATCCACGTTTATCATCCGTACCGCCAGCCAGATGGTGAAAATCACTGCCAAGCGGTCAATGGGCATTGTTCGCATCTTTGTTTACCAGCACCCCAGATCAACATAGACTCTCCGAAAATATCTTGTGCCTGCCCTGAGACTCTTCGAATGTTGCCTGACGGACTGACTTGTGTCCAAGATGGTTAGATATATTAATTTTTTACTAAAACCCAACCAACAAGTTATATTTGAATCGTATGTTTTACCGTAACCGAATTGATTCAACTGCTAATGTATGACTTGTTGGATGGTGTATTCTACTTTAATTTTTATTTGTTTATATTTAAAGTATTTATTTAATTTGTTTGACAGAAAGCTTAACTACAAGTACCCCATATTCTGTGACTTTTTCCGATATTGCCACAGAGCAAATAGATAATTTGCAGGACAGTGAGTACAAAACACCAGGATTTTTGTTTGTTTTAATGGTGATGGTTTTGACTTACACAGACCAGCGTGTACATAGTATTCTTCTTTAACTACACTGCTTGATTTTCCCCTTCTACGCTTCTTGCATTCTTTCTTTCTAACAGTTTTCGTTTGTATAGTTAAAAAATAATATTTCACCAGCTTTTTTGTTAAATTTGTTATTGTGGATTGTTACATTTAATTATTTTTTAGGCACAACAAACAAATCTCATCCAAATACTCCTATGAGTGAGTCATCGGACAATGGCATAGTAGCTGGAATTACAATAGTTGTATCCTTGATATTAATTGCTGTAATTGCTGCGGTAAGTCAAAAATAGAAAGTTGTGAATTCTAGAGTCATATTATACATTTTGTTTCTAGGGTGTGTACTGGTTGTACAGGCATCTGATGCATCGTAATATGACTTCAATGAACTTCGACAACCCAGTGTATCGGAAAACAACCGAGGATCAGTTCTCTTTAGAGAAAAACCAATTTCAACCCACCACGAGGCCATATTTAAGTACTGTAGGCGAAGAGGTAAGGGCTTTAACTCTGGATTATAACATAACCTCAAGATAATTAGTCCATATTATTTTCATAAGATTTTTACATATTCACTAATACTAATGATCTCATTTTTAATTGTAATATAGCTTCCAAGTATTATTTTGTGAACATGTCAATGCTGCAAAGTAGTCCATATTATTTCTACAGCACCTTCATAAATGATTACAAGCCACATGACCAGTAATTTTATTTGGAACAGTAACTTTATTTCCTTCACGTTGGCAGTTAAATTTCAGTAAAATTAAAACATCAAAGATCAAGATTACATTAAAACACAACATTCCGTTTCACCGGCTGTGATTGGCGTAATTTTTCACGAGATTCTATTCAACCAATCAGTCGCATTGGAGCATGGACATAATAACGGTTGGTCATTGTTCAGTGTAGATGAGCCATTAATATTGGTGACGCCAAGATTTAGGGAACTTTCGTTACCAGTGCCAGCATTGTTGGTTGCCCAATCTCGGTGGTCACGTGGCTTCTAAAAACTAATGAAGGCTCTGTACTTCATTATAGAAACATTTTATATTTGAAAAGTTCTGTTAGTGGTAAATAAAGCGTAATCAAATTTCCCATTTTGTGATGTCACTTGATATTTATCTGCAGTTTTGGTATGTTGATAAAAATGTGTTAATTAGATTTGATGTCTCTTGATTAATCTCATTTTTCAGTATTATTTTTACGAATTGTAAAGACTTGATAAAGTGAACATTTTTACTAATAGATAAACATACTCCTGTCCATCAGTATTAGCTTCATATTGGATTGCAATGATATTTTTGTAATCAATTTATTATAAAAAAAATAAATGCTGTGCCAACAAATTTAATAGCTTAAATATAAGCTCATATAATATTAGAAACTTATGAGTATTATTAAACGTTAAAAAATATTTGTAGTGTAATACTGTATGTGTGCTTTAAATTGTCGTACTTACTTATTGTTGTATATAACGTTATTTAACTAAAAAAAGTCACTGTAAGGAATTTATAATTTCTTAATTCTGAAAAAACTTTAAAAATGTAGTTATGTATGCCTTACAGTGTTTATTTTGAATTTTATATTACTACACAGTTGCTAATTAAAGAATTATTCGTTAATTTGTGGTGCAAACTCATTTTTTAAGAAAGTTCCATTATATCATGCAAATTTCGACCATTTGTATTTTGTTTTTTTGTTTCACGCGTCATGAATTTAAATACCTACTTGGTGAGTAATTTAGTCATTCTTAGATTTATTTAAAATGTACACACCTACATTTACTTTTTTTTTACTTCACCCTAGGATGTATCAATAAATTTGCCTTTTCTTCACTCTTTTTATAGCTGTTACAAATAAGCAACTCCTAAAAATTTCAACTCTTTTTGGAACAGACCACATATTTTCTTAAATAATTCCAAAACTATATTTTAAATTATTTTTGACATGTTTGGAATGTATACCAGTAATTAATATTATACTCTCCTACTGCAAATCAAACTTTCTTCCAATTTGAAAATATATGTTATCAGTTCTCTAGTTTGAGTTGCTTATTTTAATAATAACACATTGTTCTTGCTTTTTTGTGTTTGTAAGTGGCAAAGTACGCTTTTATCAGGGTATTTGGGATACTATTTTATTTATTTTTTCTTTCAGGCACAACAGCCTTTAACTAGTGCCAATACGAATGACCCGGTTTAAAATCGAAGCAATTTTCAAGAGTGCTCAATAAGTTTAAAAAAAGACTAAAATACTCGTTCTCAATTTTCCAATTGCGAATAGAAATAAATTTTCAAAACTCAAGTTTCGTCCGATAAGACTGACACAATGACAACATAATTTTGGGAAATACTCATCATTGCCGTTCAGTTTATGAGGCTAGAATTTTGAAAATTTATTATGAATCGTAGATAATAGGAGGAATGGTCAAATGTCCAAAGAATTCCTAGAAATAAAAATAAATTATGTGTTACTTTTGAAAATATTGAACTAGAAGTTAAATTGTAGTAAGTGCTCAAAGCTGTGTTTTGGCTAAAATTAACTAGTTTCCACTTTTTTGTGGATATATAAAAAGTGCAATTCCTAATGGAATGTGATATTTTATTAGGTTTTGCATAAAAATATGAGTTTGTATCACCTGTATCTTAAAAACGAAGGGTTGTTATGTATCGTACTAAGAGGTGATTTTTTTTAAGTAATTTTAGTTGTATATATATTTTTTTGGCAATTTAGAGGATTATGTAAATTGGTACCAAATGGTTTTTATGATATACAGTGTGCTCCACTTTGAACTTTTTATTCATCTATTTAGAGTTTGTAGTCGTGGTCAAGTTTCTAGTTTATTCAGCTATTTTAGTATAAATCTGGTTTACTATATATTAATATTAAGGTGATGCCACTATTAATTTTCCAATTTATCAAAATCATTGCCAAGATACAAAATTGAATGTGTTAAAAGCAGAACATGCTGTATACATTTTGTTCCTAAATGTTATTTGTATATATATATATTGAATTTTTAAAGAAAATGTTTATAATATTAAATTCTTCTATTAGTCATTCAAATACATCACATAGTTGAGAAGTTTTGTATGTTTTTTTTCTGCTGAAAATCAAAATGTAAAAAATTGTATATTTAAAATTAATATATGATATTAATTTCATAGGACTAGCTCTGAAATTCTGTGATTAATTTATTTATCTATAATTAATTTACTACTGTAGGATGTGTTAATTTTTTACTATTTAAATTGATTTTTTTTATTTATATTTATCTCGATTGTTTTATTTGCATATGAATTGCATTACATGTATAAATTTTAATACTGCGTTTCATTTATCCTACCAATAGAACCTCAAATTTACAACACTGTATATTATATTTACACTCCAGTCTGATATAATTTTAATTTTATTTATAAAACACCAATAGTTTAGTTATACATCAGGATACTGAAACAGAAAATACCAACAGATATGTTATCTGTGGTTTCCTGCAAATTGTTAAATAGAGCTATCACATATGGAAAGATGCATATGTAAGTGTAACCATGCAGCTTACAGTACTGACATTTCTGTTGTTAATTTTCGGTGTTAGCATTAAAGGTAAGTAATTATATTTTTTCCGTATTAACAACTAAACATGACGTTTCAACTATTGAGGGAAATAAAAACGTTGATCGGATATAGGAATTTATTTTAATTTAAATGGTCAAAACAGTAGTTTCCATTTTTCTATTTTAGTTTGTTTGTTTATTTATTCAGTTTTTATTTCTAGTTTATTCCTATAGCTATACTTTCAAGAATAATATACATTTCATAAAAACTTAGTACATATCCATTTTTGAACTGAGTGAACTCGTACGTGTAATGGTACCTGTATACCAACTAAAATGTATATCTTTCGTATTTTAATAGCACAAGTACCAAATACGAACAAAACTGTAAACCCTCCACCTTCTCCTCCTCCTCCGAATCATAAAGAGAAACCTAGCGGAGAACATTGGCCTGGATTGTATAAGGATAAGGACAAAATTAGAAACAGATTAGCTGACTGGTTGTTAAATGGAAATTGGGGGAACGACAGTGCTCCTCCAAAAGAAAGACATTATGAATATGAAGGATATGACGGATTTTATAACAACATTGCGGTACCCGACTTAGGAGCTATCGGTAAGAGCCAAAATGAATGTTTTTGGTAGTACTTAAGACAAATGCAATTACTTTAAGTTTAAGTAATAAAAATATTTCAATGACAATCTTTAGATAAACCCCTTCTGAGGAGGTGGCCTGCTGCTTACAAGGACGGTAGCTACGAACCTTCCGGATATGACAGGCCGAATCCTATCGAACTCAGCGATCAATTGCTAAATGGGGATATTGGTCAAATGTCACAAAAAGGAAGAAATGCATTATTCTTATTTTTTGGTAAGATAAGCTCTTTTAAATAAGATAAAAATTAAAATATCCAATAATGTATCAAATTATATTTCTTTTTTATTCAAAGGTCAACAAGTAGTGGAAGAGATATTGGACGCTCAAAGACCAGCTTGTCCGCCGGAATATTTTAACATAAAAATTCCGGAAAAACATAAGTATAGGAAGTACCACACAGAAATGCCGGTGCTAAGAACTCGTTATGACATGCGCACTGGATATAGCCCGAATAACCCAAGACAACAGGTATAGATAGATAGATAGATAGATAGATAGATAGATAGATAGATTTATTTCGTCTTAGAACATACAGAAAAAACTCATCCACATTCTAAAAACATTTCGTAACTAAATGTTTAAATTTTTTCTTAAATATTGTTATATTGTCTCCCTCTTCGAAACATTTATGAAGTACGGTTGCATGGTTATATACCTTTATTCCTATGTATCCAGGGCTCTGAAGTGAATAAATATATAGCGATGGCAAAGTCGTTATACCAAGCTCGTTAAATAATGTTCTGCATGATGTTTTCATTGATTAATCCGTCATATATCTTATTACCCTCTTTCGAATGTAAAAAAACCCGACTCACTGACGCTGTTGACCCCCAGTAAATTAGTTCTTATGTTAAGACTGACTGGAATATACCAAAGTATAACAGCCTTAAAACGTCCCTAGACACTGTGTCTTTAATACTTTTAATCGTATGTATCTCTTAAAATACTAAAACTTATTTGCAATTTTATTTATAGTTAAACGAAATAACTCCGTATTTCGATGGGGGTTTATTCTATGGTACAACAAAATTGTGGTCTGATCAGCTGAGAACTTATCAAAATGGATCTATGGATCAATATGGTCTGTTAGCTTCTTCTGAGAACGAATTGTTCCCAGAATACAACACCCATAGACTTCCCATGGCTAATCCACCCCCTCCAATTTATCATGCTCATTACACTAAGATGCACGAAACCGCAAAAGTCAATAGATTTTTTAGTAAGTTATTAATAGAGTTCTCCTACTAAACAGCAAACTGTATTAAAAGATATATTGTAAAATTACAGAGTTGGGAAATCCCAGAGGCAATGAAAATGCTTTCCTGCTAAGTTTTGGAATAATGTGGTTCCGTTGGCACAACTACTTAGCAAAAAGAATCCGACACCACCATCCTAAATGGTCTAGTGAAAAAATTTACAATGAAGCCCGAAAATGGGTTATAGCGACCCAGCAGAATATAGTAATGTATGAATGGTTACCAGTACTTCTAAGTATATCGAAAAATGCATATAATTATGATAAATATGATCCAAGCGTAGATCCTCAAATAGATCAGTTCTTTCAGTCAGCAGCTTTCAGATTTGGTCATACTCTGGTAGTACCAGGTGTCTACCTTCGTGATTATATTCGAAATGGTTGTAAAACAAGGTTTAATTCATGGAATAAACCTGCAGTAAGGACTTGTAACATATTTTGGAGACCCCAAGAACCCATTCTGAATAGAACAGAGGAAAAAGAATTTCTTGACATAGATAGACTTTTAATGGGTATGTCGGTGCAATTAACAGAAAAGGAAGACCATGTTATTGTCCCCGATTTACGTGGAAATGTTTTCGGACCTTTGGAGTTTCCTAGAAGGGATTTGATGGCAATTAATATACAAAGAGGTAGAGACCATGGACTGCCTGATTTTAATTCTGCAAGAAAAGCATTTGGTTTAAAACCATATACAGATTTTAATAACTTTAGCGTTTCAAATGAGGTAAGTATGTTTGTTTTGTTTAAATAAAGGTTTTAAAGTTTCAAAATATATTATTTTATTTTTTTAGATTAAAACCAAACTTATGTCATTATATAAAAATAATATAAACAATATAGACCCGTGGATAGGAGGAATTTTGGAAACACGTGACGGACCAGGGGAATTATTTGCAAAAGTTATCTTTGATCAGTTTATAAGAATCAGAGACGGTGATAGGTTCTGGTTTGAAAATACACAAAACGAGTAAGTAACAGAATTGCAGCAACAATAATGAAAGATTTGCATCACACTATCAGATTTTACTTCTTTTTTAATTTACATGACTTTACTTCTTATATTCAGTGTTATTTTAGATTATTTACTACAGATGAAATACAAAGAATAAAAGATCTCACCATTTATGACGTGCTTATGGCTGTTACAAAGATGGACGCAAATGACATACCAAAATTTGCATTTAGAGCTCCAAAGATAAATGACAGTGATTTGATTGCAAAATGTTCTTTGACAAAATTCACAACAAAAGGTAGCGATGGGGAATTTTATCATTTGCAACAGCTGAATGAAGCACTTTTAAAAGAAAACTGCACTGAACCTGGTACATACGACTATATGAACAACAGTGAAATCTCATATATATTTACCTTCATTGGCATCGGTACTTTTGTCATAGGTAATACAATATTATAAATTTGTAGGAAATATCTTTCGATCGCGAACAGTTTTAACTAGTTTACACCTTTGTAACTATATCAATTTTATTTTAGGAACTGCCGGTGTTGTATACTTACTCATAAAATTAAAAGAGAAAAATATTGGTAAATTGAATGCCAGAAATTTAGAAAATCAAAGATATTCTCTTAAAAATGAGAAACGTACGAGATATCCACATTTTGTTGGTAAGTGTTGAAGCATTTCAATATCTACTTGTTAACATTTAATAATTTAGTAGTTTTCAACTGATACATTAACTTGATATGCAAAAAAAATTATACCGTAATGTAGAAGATATCCGGAAGTGAATGGGGCATTCATCTTTAAAGAAGTAACAGGGTTGCCTTAAAAAAATGGAATAAAACAAATTTTTTTGAAGGCCCGTGATTTCTTGAGAAAGCAAAATTGCACTAAGATATCTAGATCTAAATAGGTTTATTTTATTGAAGTATGCCCCATTCGCTTCCAGACTCCCTGTATTATTATTATTTCAACTTCTACCTGACTTATTTACTCATTTCAAATGTTGCTACTTGTCTGAAACTATACGTTGTCTTACATTTTATTTCTATTTATTTGGATATTAACCATTTTTTAAGTAAATGAATGGATAGGGAAGAAATATCCTCTCAGGAAAGTAGTGGTAATTTTGAAACAAGACAACAAACAGATCTGCGTGACATGCTATGATGGTAAAGTGCTTCGAGCATTGGATTTTACTCATGGGAAGAGCAAAATGAAAATAGTTAACGTCACAGATGAACCCACGCTGGTTATACAGTGCATACACAATTATGACTTGGTTTTAAAATTTGAAACGGATTACTTAAGGGATCACTTTTTAAAAGAGTTCAATGAATCCTTCATAGGTGAAGTTCTTGAAACGGAAACGATAAACTTGAATTGGAATTCGGCACTTAAAATAATTTTAACCAAGGATGATCGCCAAAAAAGATTGGAAATGTTCTTCAGAGTAGTTTTCGCTCAAGCTTTCAAAATAAAACACTCCAAAAATGAAATACTTAGAGTAGACGCTTATGTTGCAAAAGAAGTAATAGACACTGAGCTGACCATATGTGAATTCGCAGATTCTCTTAGCATGAGTTCTAACAATGAATTCGTGAAGAGGATGTTCTCTTTAATCGACAAGGATAAAAATGGTTTCATATCTTTCAGAGAATTTGTAGACTTGCTCATTATATTTGCCAATGGAGATGAGGAACAAAAAGCCAAGTTGCTTTTCGACATGTACGATATAGACAGCACTGGTGAACTCAAACAAGAAGACTTTGTTACTATGATTAAGTAAGTTTTCTAGATCACATACCAACTTTTTTTTAATAAACACTCAAGACTGGTTCTAGTACGTTATATTTTCTGGTTTTAGATCTTTCTTAGAAACAGTTGGTGGTAAAGTTGATGACGAGGACATTCACAAAACTGTGAATCACATGTTGGAACAAGCAGGAATAGCACATAAAAAAAATAATTTGACCTTTGAGGATTTCAAGAAAATGATTGGGGAGGACATAAAAAATTTAAATACGGCCAAACTAGGGTTTAAAGGCATTAAAAAACAAGACCGTGGATCGTTTCTACAGGATGCAAAAACAACCATAGAAAATATTTATCAGTAAATATTTATTAATGTGTATTTTTGTATTTTAATTTTTAATATTATTTAATTTAAGGAGTCATCAGGAAATTCAAGCTCGGTTTGAAGGACAAAGTAGTACTGAAAATGGTGGTGATACGAATGAAAGCAGAATTATTGATGAGCGTCAAGAAGAATTGATAAGAATTCAGGATAGAAGTACCACAACGGGAAGAATTCATGCAATATTGCGATTTATAGAGTTAAAGTCTAAAGAGATTTTTTGGATGACTCTTTATACATTCATCTTACTCGCTATTTTTGCTGAAAGGGCCTACTGTAAGTGTTTGTTATTTATATTTGTTTGTTTCTTAAAGTAGTTGAAAAGAGAACTGTCTAAATGATCCTGTATTTCCAATTTTTAAATGCAAAATAAAAGTTTCAAACTGAACTAGACAGAAAATGTGGGAAACTTAAATTTTAAACTTACCTCAATGTTATTTGAAATTCAATATATAGCAATCGATGACATCACAATCACAAAATGTTTGGTATTCTCACACTTATTTTAATTAATCTTTCTTGTTTTAATAACTAGTTATCTATAAGTCAACTTTCTTAACTAATGAAATTTTGATTACAAATTTTATATGCTCCTTAACGCGAAAAAACGATGTTCAGTTAATGCAATTATTACGGGAATAAAGAGATAATTAATTCATATATGATTAGTAAATTTTAAAACAAACTCGATTTAATCACATTTTAATAGATTTCCACTACTTTTATAGCTTTTTATGTGAAAAATGCAGTTTTGGTTTACACTAACTTCAAATGAATTTTAACGACGCTTCAGATGGAAGCTACTATATTTTAAATAAAACGCGATATGCCATAATTATAAGATAATATTAACAATAACACTTTTGATTAATTATTAAATATCAAAAAACAAATGAATTTATAACTTGTCTGTTTCCCGTGGATTGTCACGCGCCTACCGACGAAAATAGATACTATCAAACTTTCATAGTTACCTATGCAATTTAATATATTATTTATTTATTTCATTGACTGCAGTTAGCATATGTAGGTACAGCAATATACACTTGCATTACCCACTAAAATCGAAGGAAAAACTAATAAAAAAATGAGACGAAAAACTTTTTAAAAAACATTAGACAGCTTGTTTGTCTTTTGAAAAAGACTTATTGGCGGTCATTTGGAGCCAATCAGAATGTTTTAGTGAATTATTTGAACTAATGAGAAATGGCGGGCGATTTGAATTAATGCATAAATCGGAAAAAAAGTTTCTCTTATTATTATTCCTTTTTATATATTGCCATATGGAGTTGAGCTTAAACTTATAACATTTGAATTTTATCAACAATAGTTTTTTTTACTGTTACTTTTGTGTTATAGACTATACCGTTGAGCGAGAGCATTCTGGATTAAGGAGGATAGCCGGATATGGAGTGACCATCACTAGGGGTGCTGCTTCCGCTATGATGTTCACTTATTCTTCATTATTAGTAACGATGTGCAGAAACACTATTACTTATTTGAGAGATACCGTAGTAAACAATTATTTTCCTTTTGATGCATCTGTTGAATTTCATAAGTATATTGCTCTTTGGGCATTTGCATTCACAAGTATGTATTGACTAATTTAGAGTTTTGAGGCCGTCCGATATCTTTGTTTTTTTTTCTTAGTTATACACATCGTAGGCCATGCTTTCAATTTTTATCATATATCGACACAGACAGCAGATGATTTGACTTGTCTTTTCAGAAATTATTTCCATTCGTAAGTATTCCAGTAACATTTTAACATTAATTAAAGAATAACTAAAATTTATGAAAAAGAAAAACATCTTTAAAGAGTTTTTAACATGTTTGATGTATATATTCTATCAATTGTTTGCCATAATAAAATTTCAGGACACATGAACTGCCGAAATTTCACTACTGGTGCTGGCAAACTATGACCGGACTTACCGGTGTATTAGTAACTTTAGTATTTTGTGTCATGTATATGTTCACACTGCCAATTATAAGAAGAAAAATTTACAATTGGTTTTGGTACACTCACAACCTTTATCCCGTATTTTTTATATTACTAATTTTACATGGCACTGGAAGACTCATTCAAGTAAGATTTAACTTAATAATACACAAGAAAGTTTTATTTTGCTATTTGTATTTTTTTTAGCCACCTTTTACGTATTATTTCCTTCTTGGACCTTTAATATTATTCACACTGGACACATTGATAAGCGTTAGCAGGAAGAAAATTGAAATTCCGGTAATACACGCAGAAATTCTACCTTCCAGTAAGTCTTCAATGAAGAACTGCCTTGAAATAAATTACTATATATTTTTTTTAGATGTTACTAAATTAGAATTCCAAAAACCAGAAAATTTTCAATACAAAGCTGGTCAATGGGTTAGAATAGCTTGTTTAGAACTTAACAGGAGCGAATACCATCCGTTTACACTGTCTTCCGCCCCCAACGAAGAAACTTTGACTTTACATATTCGTGCGGTGGGGCCATGGACCATGCATATTAGAAGTATATACGATAATAGTACCACTAACGATACAAAACTACCGAAGGTAATAACAATTTTTATTACAGCTTGTCCTCGTAGAGTATAAAGTTTTAATTTTTTTTTAAGATATATTTAGACGGTCCTTACGGAGAAGGTCATCAAGACTGGAACACATACGATATAGCAATTTTAATAGGAGGGGGAATAGGGGTAACACCTTTTGCAAGCATTTTAAAGGATGTGTCTTATAGCGCCAACAAACTAAGAACACGCTGTAAAAAGGTAGGTACCAACTCGGTCGGTCCAACTATAAACAAACACAAATAATCGAATAATTCACAGGTATACTTCATTTGGGTGTCTAGGACTCAGAAACAATTTGAGTGGTTGGTTGACATAATAAGAGACGTAGAATCTAAAGATACCAAAAATTTTGTGAGCTGCCACATATTCATAACTCAGTTCTATGAAAAATTCGACTTAAGAACTATTCTGCTGTATATTTGTGAACGACACTACCAAAGAGTCGCAAATAAGTCTTTATTTACCAATTTGAGAGCAGTTACACATTTTGGGCGACCGGAATTTTCTCAGTTTTTCAGAACTGTGCAATACATACACGAGTCGGTAAGTTGTTAGTTATCATATTTTTTTTTATAATCTTACTGTGATCGGTTTCAGGCCCAACGAATAGGAGTTTTCAGCTGCGGGCCACCTTCTATGACAACGGCAGTTGATCACGCTTGCAGCCAAATCAATTTACAAACTGAACAGAGATTTGAACACCATTTTAAAAATTTTTAATATGTATTTTAAACATTATAATGTTTAAGTACATTTGACTTCAAATTTAATTTGAATAATAATTATATATAAAGTTTTATACTTAACAGAAACGTATACAAAAACAGATTAATTTTAATGTAACTGGCTCGACCACAATCTATAATTTCATGTTCCTGAAAATGTACATTTAATAAAGTACTGAATTTTCATTATTGTTTTAACCTACCAGTGGATGTTCATTGTAACATCCTGTAAGGTGTCTCCTTGACAAGTTGTTCAGTTCTAGTTTCTGACAAGGTAACAATGTAGAATTCATCTGCTGTTGTGTAAAAATAGGTTCCTTTGTGATTTGTCTAGGTGCTGTACTAAACGAAAACTTTGTATCCTTCATAGTATTATTTATAGCCACAAAAATCAAGTTGCTATAGGGAATTTTTTTCACATAGTAGTTCCTAAAAACGAAAATATAGAAGTAGGGACAAAAATATCTTACTCTCTCTCACCTTATATTAGGTGTGTAAATTTCCCCTGTAAAATTTTCCTTGTTGAATATTTCTTGTTGTAAAACATATAAAATGATTTCTTTTTCGCAAGCATAATATTCATTTTTGTTGCTGGGTAGGAATTCTTCGTTATCTTCGGCATATATATTACCATTAGTACTGTCTTCTTGTGCATACACAGCTATTTGTTCTAGAAGGCTGTATAAGTTTAGTTCCATGAGAAAATAGATAATTTGGGCAAATATCCATCTTATAAATACTCCTGTATATGCAAGGGGCTAAAACCCATCAGCAAATTAAATTCTGAATTTACTTACCACAAAAAATTAATAAATCCTTTAATTTCTTAACTAACAATTTAGACCTATAATTAATTATAAGTAGATGGAAAAACCTACTGTTATTAGGTCAGAACTTCCGCTTGTTTCATTGGAAGTAACAATTTTGCATAAAGCTTGATAATCAAACACAGTGATATTTTTGAAAATATTTTCTATGAGCATGGAATATAAAATATCTCCCTCAACTTCTCCGAAAAATCTCCCGGTATCATTTGTGTCGTCAGACACAATAATATATCCGGAATTATCCACTACATAGCAAGTTAAATTGTTACAACTTTCGCAATCCTCACATTGGTTCTAAAACTTTCAAATTATTTTCAGCCGTTTGCTTTCAAAATATTTACCGTTAAAATTGTCGATTTAGCTTTGACCATTGTTTTAAATTGGATTTGATTAAACTGAAAACCAACTACTGATCCAGGTGCTTCAAGACCACCATCTGATGGAAAAATAGCATAACTACCTGTGACTACAGGATCAATATCAGTAAAACCACAGTCAAATGGAACAGAGTAAACAAAAGACTCGTTATCATAATGATGTTGGAGAACGGCATTTTTGTACCACTTCTCGTTTATAGCTCTCGGATGCAGGTCCCCAAATTCTCTAAAAACACTCTAATTGGTAATAATAAATGTAGTTTAAATACATAATGATGCGAAAATATGAGAAACACTTTTATAAAAATATGACCAAATTACTTATTATATTTCTCAGAAAATTTTTTTTACAATTCTCTTATATTAATTATAATTTAGATTGATCCCCCAGTTTCGCATCTCTATGTACTTGATCTTTATTCTTACTTTTTTTTAGATTTTGGATCAGCTGAATTGGTTTGGTCGAAAATGTATTCCCAACGAGTTAAACCACTCATTGTAGCTACAAATCTCAGAGAAGGTTTATAAAAAAGAAATGACGAGTTATTGATTTTGAATTGAAATTTTTTGCGATAAGATGTGTGGGTGTTTCTTGCATCGAATATTAAACGTTGCACCAACTGCTTGTCACAATAGTAATCGTCCTCTTTCCTACCATCGGTCACTAAATAATATAAAACAGTAAGATTTAAAAAAAACACAAAAACTTGAAATTTTATATAACATACCCTCGTTACGATTATCTTTTTTGCCTTCATACTGGCTTTTCCACTGAAAATGGAAATTTCTATCACGCATTTTTCCCAAAAAATGAATTAATTCTTGCTCAGGTGTGTCAAATTCATGACCTTCTAGATAGTGATATTTGCAGTAGACCCTAAATTTTTTTTTTGTCATAAATATATGGAAAAATTGCATTACTTACCACTTGGGGTGTACTTTCCACTTTCCACTAAAAAATGAAAGTAAATCTTCTCCGGTATTTTTATTTCTTTGAATTTCATCGTCTACTTCAAGTGAATAACTTCCATATTTAGTAGGAATAGCGATACCAATAGTAAAAGGAGTTTTTTGTATTGGAGTATAATAATAATCGTAATATTGTTCTGATATGCGTTTCATGTCATCGTAATGATAACTCAAACTAATATTGTGAAGGCTGCCCTCTTTACCATCCACCAAAGCTTGCCTCAGATTCTTCAAAGTCTCTCCGATGGCTCTAGCAGGTAACTGATCATTGTGCTGCTCTACTTGAGTCAGATCTATACTATTGTAATTGTCCTTTAGTATGCCTTCAAACTTTTAATAATTTAATAAGAACAAATTTGGTAATTTACTGTGCATAGAGCTCCAAAAAAATGTTTACTTACCACAGGTCTTAAGTCAGGATGCATAAGCACATAACCATTATTACTAACAATAAATGAATAACCGTTAACACCAATCTAAAAAGAAAGGTGCTTAATATTAAACTCAATTTATTTGATTATTTCATTTACCTTGTAAGGTAGTGTCATTTTATTAAATTCATCCAATGGCACATCGGTACCAGCAACACCCAATAAATAAGCTGTTCTAGTATCATTCTTTCTATTAATTTTTGTGTCATAGCAAGGTATTGCAGCAGATGTTAGCAATCTATAGGGTTCATTTATTTGATTGTCATTTTTATCATCATACTAGAATAATATATTAAGTCAACTAAAAGTTTTAGAGCACACGTTCATAAATTACCGTTCTGTCAACGTAGGCATGTGTCCAAGACACAGGATGTTCACCTTCTTTTTCTGCTTGAAGTACCAAAGGCCTAGCAACAACACCTATGTATTGTAACACAGACGATGTCACTTGTTCCAGTGTAGGGACAGGTGTGTAGTACCCTAAAAATATATTCTCGTAATTTTTTTTCTAGTGGACTCTTGTTTTGTACCTCGATTAGCACACGATAGCCATTTGATTTCTTCTACATTCGTGACTTCTTTTCCAACTAAATACGTAAAAATCCTTACGGGAATATGTAATCCATTGTTATAGTGGTTGCGTCGCAGCACAATGTCACTCAAATTTGAGTTGACCCCGTCAGTAATAATCATTATGGCTTGATTACAGTGAGTGCTATTTTCACTACAGCCTCTTATCATTCTGTACTGAAGAGTGCCACATATAAATCAGCAAAAAAAGAATGTTATTTTTTATATCTAGGACTTACATCGTCAAGTAAATCAAAGGCTGTTTCAAGAGCCAGAGCTATATCGGTTTTGCCTTCTGGTTCCATCAGTTCTATGGCTTTTCTGAAGATTTCAATATTCTCTCTAGTGGCTTGAACCAACTTCCTTTCAAAGCAAGGTATAGTATGGCTTGTAGTAGAGGAGTAGTTAAGAACGTTTATAAAATCGTTGTTCGAGAAAGTATCAAGGATACTAGAAGCAGTTAGAGAACCTATATGGTGCCCCATGCCTTAAAAAAGATTAAGCTAAATACAAATGGAACTTATTCATAAAGTTATTTGATATCAAAATCACTAAGGATTTTTTTAATATGGAAAGTCACAAACAACACTGGACCATGTACCGAGATTGTAGTATACCACTTAAATTGATCTAACCTTTCATAGAACCCGAGTTATCCATCAAAATTACAACATCTTTCGTACAGGTAGCTGCCTCAATAAACCAAGTTCTAATCCTACAGTCAAATAAATCTTTTTTATAATCTTCCCACCTTTTTGCTACGAGAAAATTTAAGAAATATATATTTATACCACTTAAATGAATACCCTTACCAGGATAATGCCGCATTATGCCCGAACTGCTACCAAAATATTGCCAAGACAGTGCTGGATCAGAATTATAATTTCCGATAAAAACTTCATCTAGTTCCTTCGACCACTGGATTGCAAAAGCCGCAGCATCTTCTACGTTAAAATAATTAATCTAATGAACATTTTTTTCCCTAATCCTAATTCTATATTATGGTATTATATATCGATAAATGGGTAAATTACATTCAAATATTTTATAATTTTTAAATCCAAATAGCTATACATACGATTTGAAATTCTACATACCCATATCAAATACATTAGTTGGCACATGCACTGAGCTATGACTAGTGTTCACAGGTAGATTATAAAAGTGGGTATCATTGTTTAGTGTCAAATTAATATACATGTGTCTGTTCTTAGATAAGGATTTGGGCACTTTCATAATTGATTCAGCGCCAGTAATTGAGGACCATTTTGAACTGTAATACTGGAAAGGAGCTGAGCGGTTATACTCAAATAATTCTGCCACCTCCTCAGCTTTTTCTTGAATATACTGAAATATTTCGAACATGTAAATTTACAAAGGAAAATAAGGACCCTGTCGCAAACATACAGATAAGCGAGTCGTATAAAAAGGTGCTAATCTAAATTGAACGATTACAGCAACATACATAAGCAACAAAACTTCACTCAAATATCCGTTTTACGTAAATTAATAGAAATTTAAATCAATGGATAATTTATAATTGGTTTATAATTAATAGTCATTTTTAGACATGCAAATATATAGTACATCTGTATTAGAGGCATATAAAAGTCAAAGTGTTAGTAGCGATTTTACAAAAAATATACCTTTATGGCATCTGTTTTTCTATCGATCATTCTAGAAATATTTTCCTTAACTTCAGCTAGCAAAGCCCGGGGATCGTTTTTCCCTACTTTTGCCTTTAAATATGTATATCGCTAAAATGTTATTTATAACGTAACTGTTCTTTCTTTTTCTTTAAACTTAGGTATTATAAAAAAATAAAACTGATAATTTCCTTCAAAACCAACCTGTTTTATTTCATCATAAAGTGTAACTTCTTGCCCCAAAGAACGCAATTCATGCCCAATAGCACGAGCCCATTCCGAAACTCTAAAATGTATGTACTTCGAGTAACTCATTTGTTCAAAACTTTGTTTAAATTAATTCATTTAGTATACATCCGGAGAAATATACTCACTCTCGACCTTGTGGTGATGAACATTTTATATTGCTAACAAAACTGAATAAAATAAAAAAGGATATTATTCTAATATACATTTTTCTTAAAATTTATATTGAGCACATCTTAGTAGCTCTATTCAGACTTATACTGAAGGAACTAAGTATAGAAAGGAGAACCTTAAAAATAAACAATTTTATTTTTAGAATCAGCCATGTAACTAACTGATCAACACGATTTTACAAATCCTAAATATAAAAGAATCACTTTAAATTTTCAATTAATTTATATTGTATTTAACTGATTTAAACAGATTAAACTGATAATTTCAAATATTTTTCCCATAGTTTGTGCTTGCACAATTGAATGCAAACGCCAAGATCTCGTGATTTTCTCACATGTATTTTAATTATGAATTAGTTACCTCAAAAAAGTTTAATATCTATTAATAAAAATGTAGCAGATAGGATATACTTTCTTCATTAAAATAGAAGTTAACAGCAAATAATTAGGTCTGGATGAATTATTACCCTGGTTAAAAAAAATGCATTAAACTACAGACGAATCCTATCGTTATTTTACTGGCATTTTCCAAAATTCATTTATATCATTTTTGGGGTAATAAATATAAAATTGATACTTTTCAGCAATTGCCTAGGACGCAACGTTTTATTTACAACTCCTTTACTTTAAAAATTTTTTTGATTTTGCTTTAAATAAATTACGAATCCATTCTAATAAAAGAAAAAATACATTCAAGAGTGCCAAGTTTCTTCATATATATATATTTGAAAAAAATTAATTTTTACTTACCTCAACCTACATTGAGAGGGATTACAAAAAATTATCACAAGGGATTTGATCAAGCCTTTTATTCGTTTTATAAATGACAATACATCCCCCAAATATAGTTTATAATTAAGAAAAAATTACAATATCAATTAACACAGGGTGATTTAAATTAAACCAGCTAGGCGAGTTTTGAAAAATTTATTCATATCTGACAATTATACTTGACAGATACAACAGAAAACAAATAGAGCTTGATAGCATTTTATTTTAATACATATTCATACATTTATATATAGCACATCCAAAGTGAGTGTTGACGGTAAACATAGGGGGATTTAGGGGGCAGGCTGAAACGAGCCCATGCAGCGGAGTGCAAATAAATTTTGTGGACTAAAGGTAAAGGCTTTTTAAAGTATAAAGAGGTAATAGGTATATTCTTTTTTTTTTTTTGGAGATGTTTAACAATGGAAAAGTACAAAATAAAAAAAGAGAAACTAAAACAATGTTATTAAATAATAAATTTAATAGTTAACAAGTTAGAACTTAAAAAGTGCTGAAATTTCAATTAAACGTACACTTCATGAAGGAGATAGATATATATATAACATATAAAATTAAAAACCTTCTAGTATAATATAAAAACAAATTGATGCAGAGAATTGACATTTAATCACACAACTATCAGCAAGAATGAGAAAAAACAATGTATGTATATAAGTATGTGTGTGTATATATATATTTATACATATACACACGTACAAATATGTATATATTAAATGGCTCAAATATTTGTTGCGGAAATTATGCTGGTTGTGTGAAAATGTGAAATATAATTTAACGATTTACATATCTCCTAAAAACATTGTTAAATATCAAAAGTTTCATCGTGTGAAACTTAAACTGTCAATGAAACTTCACAACCAAGTTCCACGAATACGTTAACTTACATGAAATTTCATTTTAACGAATAGTTTTAAAAACGGACGCCACACTTCAATTATCACCCGCCTCCTGAGGCTCATCTGCTTCACCCTGCAACAGAACAAGTTTCTTACAAACAGACCTTCCTTTCTCCCATCATTGACATACTTGCGTATCACTCGTCCAGAGTGTGAGGTTATCTCGGAGGAGCTGCATGATAAGGGTGCTGTCCTTATAGGAGTCTTCATTTAATGTGTCCAACTCTGCTATTGCATCATCGAAGGCCTATAGAAAATCACATTATACTCAAATAACATCCAGAAATTTGATTTACTCAAACTTTAATAAGCAACATCATTCACAGAACACATAAATTCTTGCTACTAATTTGTTAGTTAATAAGCAACTAGATACTAGTTAGTAAACAGGCAGAATTACATCACAAAGTGGCAATATGTTAGAGTAAATCGTAATTAAGTCACACTAACAAAAACAATAATAACCTGTTTAGCCAGGTGGCAGGCTCGAGCAGGTGAATTGATAATTTCATAATAAAACACCGAGAAATTTAGCGCCAGCCCTAGCCTAATAGGATGTGTGGACTGCATTTTGGATTTCGCTATATCAAATGCCTCCTGATACGCCTTTTGCGAGTCATCCACCACTTCTACACAAGAAAATATATTAAATTACTCTTTAATTTAATGACAACTGTCTAAAATTGCCCTCGACTATTGCCATCCGTGTAATTCTGCCCCTGCTGTGGAAAAATACAGAAATTATATTAACCTGTTTTGCTAACTGACAAGCTTTATCGGGTGAATTTAATATCTCATAGTAGAAAACTGAGAAGTTTAGTGCGAGACCCAATCTGATTGGATGTGTTGGTGTCATTTTGGCCTTTGAAATTTCAAAAGCATCCTGGTATGCTTTTTGCGAGTAGTCCACGACAGCTGCAAGTGCAAATAATACTAGTAACAACTCACCAAAACAAAACAAATTATCGGCTTCCTCTTTAAACCTTACAAATTGAAAATATTGTGTAAAGTTTAAAAATTGAAAGCTTGTTCAAAGATAACTGTATATTAATAAGAATACTTACTATTTCTTGTATCTCCTGTGGCAACTTCTGCGAGGTACCTGTAGTAATCACCTTTCATCTTAAGGTAAAATACTTTTGATTCTGCGTTGCTGGCTTTGGGGATCAGGTATTTGTCCAGAAGTCCCTAAAAGTTATAAGATGTCAAAATTTATCAAAAAAAAAATAATATATATATTATATTAAATATTTAGTCAGCAAAAATACTTCTCCAAAAACTTTTCAGAAGAACGAAAGTTATGAAATCATTTACATCACATCAAAAGGTAGAAATATTAAAATAAAATACCAAATGTACACTTACAAGAACATCATCGCAGATCTCTCTTAATTCTTTTTCTACTTTTTCTCTGTATTCTTTGGCCATCTGTTGTTTGCGTTCTGATCCTTCAGTCTTTTGTTCAATAGAAGAAATAACTCTCCACGATGACCGTCTGGCACCGACAACATTTTTGTAAGCAACAGAGAGGAGGTTCCTTTCTTCATTACTGAGTTCTACTCCTGTTTCCGTTACAGATTTCATCGCTGAGGCCATATCATCATAGCGTTCGGCTTGCTCGGCAAGCTTAGCCCTTTGAACTAGTTCATCTTTATCGGGGGCAGACATTTTGATCTAATACTATAAATCTAAAAGTTAAATCACAAATATATAAAAAAAATTGTTTAATGTTTAATTGTTTAGTACAAGTTTTGACTTTTTTTTTTTCAAATAACGTTTAGAACACGATCAATAATCCGAGAAAGTAAAATGACTAGAACGGACTTAAAACTGTTTTAAGGCGTGGAAAATCTCTAGAACCTCGCGGCCAAAAATTTGCAATATAAAAGTTATTAAATGGAAATCCGACACAATTCTCTGGTACGATTTTGGTTTCCCGAGATAACAAATTTTCCCGATATTCTAAATATAGAACTCGTAATACCTTCAAACAGAATGTGGTAGAACGGGAAGGTATTTCCACCCCTTCTGTCGATAAAGTGAGAAAAACCAAAACCGGCAACGACAAATAGGCGACACAAGAGAGAAAGACGGCTACTGCGTCTACTCTGTACAGCACCGGCGATTGACAATATGGCGTCAGCCACACCTTTTAATGTAATGCGTAGTAAAAATTAAAAATTTTCAAAAAAACCGCTGATGTTTCCGAACACCGGTAGCATTATCGAACAAGGTTAAAATATTATATTCAATTTTGCAACTCCCCTTCGACGCGTTAACAGTTTCAACGTGTGTTGAAGCAAGGCGGCAACGTAGACATGATATATTCGAAGGAATTTTATTTTTTTAATAAGTTGTAATACTTGCGTCACTTAAACAATTAGCAATTAAATATTTAAGCAAGGTGACGAGAAATATCAATATTTAATAACCTTATAACAAATTGTTAGCGGCGTTTATCACAAAAAATACGAACGTTGAAGGTCAATCTTTCGGCCGTTACACAAACTCTTAAAACCGTTAAATATGCCGAACTATTCTCCACGGTTTTACAGAAACACTATTTTTAATTTATACTAAGCACAGCAACTAATATTATGAAAAACTTACAACTTATTTCAATAATTTACTTAATTTTTCTGGCAGCCGACGCCGACTACACACTGGCATGAACGATAAGGAGTAAGGACTAGATCACTGATCACGACTCGACTACGACGATCGATGTGGGGTTTACAAATCGTCATGCACGGACTTTAATCATGGCGGCGCAGTAGAAAACAACCATTCATTAATTTTAATATTCCTTCTTTCGTACAACCCTACTACATATTCTAAACAATACAACTGAATCCAACGAATATAAGTCTAAACTACTTACAATATCAGACGTCCAGAAATCAAATGTCCACTCGAAAATCGGTCTAAACTTTCCTTTCCAACAGCAGTAATTCACTTACAAAAGAGGATAGGTGCTGCGAGAGACCAGTTAAACAAGGATAACTTGTTGGGAAGCCAACTCAACGGAGAAAAAGACTCAAGAAAACTATAATCGTACACTCAGTACCAAAATAAAGTCTTTACGCAAATATTATTCATAACCTGTTCATCAATGTTCCAAAGAGGTACCTACAATAAAATTGTTAATTGTCATATAAAAATATCGTTTAATCAACCTTTTAAAATGAAGCTCCCTTAATTTTAAATATTTAAATATTTCTATTTAAAGTTAATATATTTTTACCTAAGACTGTACCAAGTACATAAATGGGAAATGGGATGGAATGGGGTATGTCTGTCTATTGCCTATGCTTAGGTTCCTTCTTAGAAATATGTTGAATCACATGCTGACAAATATTTGTCTTACTCATTTACACTAAATATTTTTCATATTTACAATAGTTCGATAAAATAATTTTTGAATAAACTCGACAATTTGTTAATAAGTCCTAATTAATTAAAGGCCAAAAACATTATTACATTTCCGGTACGAATATGAACATATTCACCATTAGTTACCCTTTTATGATTAAATCGTATCAAATTCTTGTGTTCCGTATAATGATGAATCACCCCTATGGGTTTGGTATGGATCAATAAATTCGTCTGTGATAAAGACATTACAGTTAGGTACATACGTTATGTAACACATTTGATAAGATTGATTGTAATACAAAAATTTATTTTAATTTAATATAGGCATATCTATCTTTTTTAAGTTTTATCAATAATTTTGAAACCATATAAAAGAATCGTATAAGTGCAGTACCAATTACTGCATATAAATACAACACTGTTGCATTTCTAATCTACAGATGCTATTTAATATGCAGGAGAAGTTACAAATGCTGCAATCATTTCTATTTTTACGAGAGGAATTATTTAAATTTACAGAAATGATTTCATCAAATTGGATACTAAGTCTAGTTACTTTAATACATATTAATTTAAGTTGGTAGTACCGGACTTTAAAAATTTATAAACATAGCCTCAATTTTTGCTGTTATATGTCTTATTTTAAGTTTAAAAAATACGTATAATTAAAGTACATAGTAATAAAAAAAATCTGTTTGCCGCTCAAAATTAGAATAATCATGTTTTCAAAAGTCATAATTAACAGCTCTTTGGTGAGTATGATGACAATACAAAATAAAAATGAAATTCTAATTGCTCCATTTACAGAATTTGCTAAAATGTACGATCCAGAAGACGACAAATAGAAATATAGGTCTTATTCCCATAGTAGTAGAACAAACAGGAAGGGGCGAACGATCTTATGATATTTATTCTCGATTATTAAAAGAAAGAATAATATGCTTGATGGGACCTATTCATGATGCTATGAGTTCACTGATTGTTGCTCAGTTATTATTTTTACAGTCCGAGTCATCTAATAAACCTATTCATTTGTATATAAATTCTCCAGGCGGTAGTGTCACAGCAGGACTAGGAATATATGATACAATGCAATATATTTTACCCCCAATAGCGACATGGTTAGCAATTTTTTAAATTTGTGATACACTAATATTACAAAATAATTTTGTTCGCTGTATTAATTAATCACAATTTAGGTGTGTTGGACAAGCTTGCAGTATGGCATCTCTATTACTAGCAGCTGGTTCTCCAGGAATGAGGCACTCACTACCAAACGCTCGCATCATGATCCACCAACCATCGGGCGGGGCACAAGTGAGTTTTCAATAAATTCTATTAATTCAAATTTGATTGAAGTTGGATTTTCCCAAAATAAATATTATGACATATGTAATCATGATATGTCACTGTTTTATTGTTAAATTAATACCTCGTCTTGGTAAAAAAATCCTGTCTTCTAAGAATTCGAGAGAATTTATTTATATCTTATCAGTAATATGTATCGTTATCTAATCTGTCACACTATTAAAATTCAAAATGTATTTTTTAGGGTCAGGCAACCGATATTCAAATTCAAGCTGAAGAAATTTTGAAACTGAAGAAACAAATTAATCAGTTGTATGTTAGACATACTGGACAAGAACTTGCATTAGTCGAAAAAAGTATGGAAAGAGATAAATTTATGAGTCCTGAGGAGGCAAAAATTTTTGGTATAATAGACAAAGTTTTAACAAGACCTCCAAAAGGAAACGTAGCAACGGAAGAGGTCATAAAAGAAATTTCCCCTGAAAGTTAATTTTTTGTGTTTGTTTTACGTATTGTTAAAACCTTTCTTAATAATAAAGTAAAATTAAATGTGTACATATTTATTAAGAAAAGAAAATAGATAATACAGAATAATTTTATTTTGGACAAAAAATATAATCACAATGAGGTATACTTAGTAATACTATAAAGTGGCTATTAATCAAAATACTTTAAAAATGTTTCGCTGATTAAATAAATATATTTTTTTTTGTATAATTAATATTTTGCGAGTCCAAATATTATAAAATTATCACACACTCTCGGACGTACATACTAGTTTAATAAATAAAGGCACATTCACACATTCACAACAGTACGTTGAATAATCTACAAAAAAAAAATATTGTACACTTGTGAGCTATACACATCATACACTAAAATAAAATTTCAATATACCACGTCACTACTAAGTCTAATTAAATTGTATCACAAAATATTTTTTGTGCCCAATTTCATAATTTTATACTGACAAAATTATATTGTAGCATGCATAGACAGAAGTTTCATATGGTATAAGTCAAATATTTATTTTTGTTCATGAAGTGCATTTGGGCAGCATTAACTTTAAAATTTGTACAAATAATAATGATTATACCTTTAAAACAATATCACAAAGTATTGAATAAAATACAGTTAACTAATTAAAAATTTCATGCCCTCAAAAACAGTCAAACTTAAATACTAAGTGAGGAACTAAATGATTATATAAATATTTATATACATTTCCTTATACTGTCAAACAGGACATCCAAATAATTTTTCACCCACATTTTAGGAACCTACTGTTTGTAGTAACAGTATTTCTATGGGTGTAGTTCCAAAAAGTTATTCACAGAATAGTATATACAAATCTCGTAACATTATTAATTAGAAAAATTTATGTTAAAAGATTAGAACCTTAGCAACGAAATATTTTATATAAAAAATACCGGTTTTATAATAGTTATTAACGTTACGATAATATCTGAATATGTAGAACCACTTCAGAAATTGCTAATTAATTTAATTTGACTTGAGTTATAAATATTTACTTTAATGATTGCAAATATAATTTGTGATCCAATGTGAAAAAAATTAACAAGTCCTATTAAAAAAAAAATCATACTAAAATTTTTTGTAACATAAAATTAAATATAATTTTCCACTGCACACACTTATTTGTACATGACCGCCACTTTTTACTAAGTTGCAAACTGACTCAAATGTAAATAAGTGGCAACACTTACTTGATTATAATAAACCACTATACCGCTTGTGATACAAACACAGCTACATGTAAATGTAAAAATACTGTAATTAAAGCTTAAACAAATCAAAGGCTTATTCTCGCTAAAATAAATTATATAGTTGTATATACATAGTATAATAAAATTAAAGCCATTTATGTAAAATATAAAATATGCGTGAAAAATTTTCCAAATTCCTATTAAAGGTAAATTTTACACATCTTTGGGTGGTGTTTCTGAGGCAGAAACCTCAACACTGACGAACCGATCATGATTTGTTGACCGGGGATAAAGTAATAACGGTACATGTGAGTTATTCATTTCCATTGCTACATCACCATTTATAATCATAGTGAATTCCTCCGGTCCTAAGTCATCATTGCTGCGTTTAGCAGAATCACCTGTCCCACTGTCTTTAGATGACGAGTGGTCAGAAATATTATCAGGGCAAAGATGTAATTGCAATTGATGCGCTCGTGTCGTTTCAGTCATATCGGGAAGTTCCTGCATTTCAGTCTGAATAACAGGTGGAGACATGCGTTTACGAGTTTGATATATTATCACCACCCAGATTATGGAAGTCAAAACAGCACAGCAAACAACTGTTATTATTATTATTCCCATCATATTACTTGTATCGTATGTAGCTAAAAAATTTGTAAATTATTTTTGAATAGTTTTCGTAATAAAAAGAAAATAAGTATTAAATGTAGTACTATTTTTTTATTTAAGATATAAATAACATATTTTTAAACTAAATATAGCAAATTACAGCATTGATCTATAAAGATAATTCTGATTAACTGATATTAATTTATTGTAGGTGTTACTTAAGATAACCATTCTTAGTGTTTTCAATTATTGATTTTTAGATTAGTAGGATGTAACGTTAAAAATACCATACAAAAAAAAGTAATTACCGTATAACATTTGTACTCACTTTGTTTAACGATGATCCTGCTTTGACCAACTTTTTCGCCAAGCGAGTTGTTTAAATGACATTCATAAACACCAGAATCTGTCTTCACAGAATCCACAATAATCAGTAACTGATCTTCATGTATAAAAAAGTGCCTCTCAGTCCTAACAATAGTTTCTCCATCCTTCAACCAAGTTATCGTGGGTTTTGGCAAACCTTTAGCCAAGCAAGGCAAAACCATATCTTCTCCTGCGGCAAACTCCTTATCCTCCATAGCTTTAATAAATGATGGTTTCTCCTGAACAGTTAATGACGCATTGGCTACAACGATCCCTGCAGGGTTATGTGCAGTGCAGCTGTATACTCCCATGTCAATTGGTTTAGCATTCACAATGAAAAATACGTCATCATGGGGCATAACCTGCATCCGTCTTTCACGAGCAGCCGGAAAATCATTTCCACCATCTTTATGCCACGCTATTTCAGGAGTAGGTTCGCCATTTGCTGCACACTCCAATTTCACTGTTTCTCCAGCTCTCACTGTAACGTTTTTTGGCATTTTTATGAACGTTGGATAAACCAAAACAGATATTGCCGACTTCTGTGAGTATGTAGTGCCAAAACTATTAGAAACAACACACTGATATTTTCCTGCATGAGAATGCTCCACATGGATCAAATTTAGCACTGAGCTTGTCTCAGTAGACTTGCCATCAGGATCTGTACGAGATTTTACTATGACATTTGGGTTTAGTAACTCAATATTATCCTTTTTCCATAAAAAAGTCATAGCACCTGGCGAACTTGATATGGCCTTGCAGTTTAAGGTAATATTTTCTCCTTTTAAGGCCATTATTTCTGGATCAGGTTCTTCTATTAATCGGAGTTTTGGTAATTCATCTAAAAGGTAATACACCGTATACAAAAATTTCAATTCGCAAATCATATTCTTACCGCATGTTAAATTTTTGGTTACTTCTACAACTGACTGACCACGCAGTCCATCAGGATAAGAACAAATCGCAGCTTGCAACTTTAGTTGTTTTAAATTAAGCCAATCCACAAACCAGCGAAGGTTACAATCACACAAAAGACTCGTTGTGTTAATAATAAGATCCTGTAATTAAAAGTTTACATGGAAAAAATAACAAATCAAGTGATTTTCATTACCTTCAACAAGGGTACTTCAGAAAATGCGTTGTTTTGTATAGAAGTAATATTATTATTTCCCAAGTTTAAGTAGGTTACATTTTTCAAACCAACAAAAGCATCAGCACTGATCGATTTAATTTTGTTACCAGATAAATGAAATTTCACTAAATCACCAAGGCCTTGAAAAACTCCGTTTGTATCTTCAATAGTCCATGAAATTTGGTTGTTATTTAAGTTTCTAAAGAAAAAAAATTTAAGTAGTGCCAATTCCAGTCATTAATAAGAATACTTACAAAACCTTCAACCTTGGCAAATGCACAAAAGCATTTTCTTTGATGTATGTAATATTATTGTTATTCAAGGACAATTTTTGCAATTGTCCAAGATTTTTAAAAGTATCAGCTTCGATAGATTCTAAGTTATTAAATGATAGATCACTGTAAAATAAGTGGTGGTGAAATAAATGGTTTTGATTATTTTTGAGTCACTTACAGAATAAATAGAGTTTGACAGAATTCCCACGCATCGAGATCGATTTTGTTAATCAAGTTGTGACTCAAAGAAAGTTCTTTTAAGCTTTCTAATCCATACAACCAACTTTTTGAAATAACTCTTAAGTGGTTATAATCTAATATCCTAAAATTTGTAATTAGAAACAATAATTATTAGCTAGGTATTTACAGAAAATTAATAAAATAACTTACAGTTTATCTATTCTTGTTAAGCCATAAAATGCTCCATCTTTAAGCTCGTTTATTTGATTCCTCTTTAATTTTAATGTGGTTAGATGGTCTAATGATTTGAATGTTAAAGCCTCTATTACTTTTAATTTATTACGATTCAGTTCCCTGCAATTATTAAAAAATATAAGCATTGACTATAACAGATCTGAAGTTTTTGTCTTTATTACTTACAGTACTTTCAACTGTGTTTGATAATGTAAAGCGTCTTTGGGAATACTAACGATATTATTTTTATTTAATATGAGCTCCTTCAACTCTGAGAAATGTTTCCAGTTAACATCAGAGAGCTTTTTTATCGAATTATTTTGTAAAGTTCTGTAAAAATATCATATGATATCACAGGTGCTTAAAGATAAGGTAAATAATTGTCAACAAAAGGTAATACTCACAAAACGTTGGTCCAATTTGGTAAATTGGAAGGTATTTTGCTCAACTTATTTGAACCACAGTCAACATAAGATCCTAAGCAATTACAAACTTCGGGACAATCTTTGACTTTTGCAAAGCACGAATTGATAATCAAAATAATATTGAAAATCCAAAAACAAACACCCACCATTTTGAAAAAAACACAATATTTTCCATCATAATTTGCTCAAAATTATGATAAATACCCGTAGTTCGATACTGTCCCGCTTATTTTAATTACTTAACAATACATTCATAATATATTTTATTAATGAATTATATTTTTTATGTAAAAAATCACTAAATTTCTAACATACTGATCGACGCATTACACAGACACAACACCCGACCGAGGCCATTTATTTCGGTGCAATTTTTCACTTTGGAACCAAACTAACCAACAGAAAAAATGTTAAAAATCGCATAATAAAATGACGTCACGGGAGTAAAAACTTGAAATATATATTCCTTTATTGTTATCCAAGACTCTAGAATATATTGAATGGAAAATAGATTACAGAATATTTACCTATTGTTTCATAAAATTTTATAGAATTATAGAAGTAAGAGGTTGCGATATTAATAAGGGAATTTAATATGTTTCTTTAAAACTATATGCTAGATGTATAAAAATTACTGATATAATGCTAATGTATGTGCTTTTATATTTTTAATTTATCATTTCATTTTCAAATTTACACATGTATTAGTTTTATACGAGGTGATAAATAATTCCGAACGTAGTATTTGATTGGATGGCCATCTGTGATGCATCCGTGAAAGTTATTGGGTGCGGTACGTGCCGCTAGGTAACAACGCAAGTGAGCATCGCAAAGTAAGTAGCCAGCAGCAAATTCTCGGCATCGCCCGTTTCCAAAATAACGGTATTGTAATTCACGGTAAGTTTAAAATATTAACGCAAATCACACCCAACAACAAAAACGTATAGAAAATATGACAATATCCTCCATAAGTGAGTGCAAAACGAAATTATAGTTGTAAAGGATAGTATTTGTCAAGCCATGACAGTGTAAATTGAAGTGCTTTTAGACTTATTTTTGACGTTAAATCTAAACCAATTTGTGAAGTGGTCGCAAGCAAAACCCGCCTGGGAGTGAAGAAGTGGAATAAGTGTTTGCCGGGTCAACGTATGTACTTATTTTATATGTGATTTACAAAATGGGATGTAGGGCAAAAATACACTAGCTGCACAAGGCAGCTCCTTCTTGGCGGTAGACACAAAGCACTATCAGCCTTGGTTTAGCCCTATGTGTAGACTATTTTTTTGTAGTTTATATTTTTATTTTTGAGTCATATGCATGTGAAAATTAATCATAAATTTAGTTTAGTTCAGTCTTTCATAATGTTAATAAGCTTCCTGTTGGGTTGTGGTTAATGTTAACCACTGATTAGAGTTTTGCTTTTGTAGACTCACTTTCATTGTAAAAGTCATTTGGATAAGTTTCAAAGAACTTCTTTTATTTTCAGATAGTCTGTCAAAATGCGTGAATATAAAATTGTTGTGTTAGGATCTGGAGGTGTAGGAAAATCTGCATTAACAGTGCAATTTGTACAAGGAATTTTTGTAGAAAAATATGACCCTACAATAGAAGATAGTTATAGGAAACAAGTAGAAGTTGATGGGCAACAATGTATGTTGGAAATTTTAGATACAGCAGGCACAGTATGCAAAAAAAATATTTTTATATAATTTTTTTTAATTGGTTTCATTGTTTAGGAACAATTTACAGCAATGAGAGATTTATATATGAAAAATGGGCAAGGGTTTGTTCTGGTTTATTCAATAACAGCACAATCAACATTTAATGATCTTCAGGATCTTCGAGAGCAAATTCTACGGGTCAAGGTATTTAAAACATTAATTTATATGACTAATTCTTACTATTAATATGAATCATGCATGCTGTTGTAACATAGTAATAACGTGTAAGTCTGTAGATGTTATTTTTGTTATATTGTATTATAAAATAGTTTATAGATAATGATAAATGAGGGTATATCAGATATTATATTTAATCATTGTCCAGTATAAATTAAATGGCAAAATTAATTCAAGGTCAATTCAAATATTTCAAAACATATTTTTAGCAGGTTCTCTGTTTTCAATAAAATGTTAGATTGTTAAGCTTTAAATAAACATAACACATCTGTTCAGAAACTAAAATTTTAAATTTGATTGAATGATTTGTTTAGATAACAGTAATTACTGTGCCTTATGTATGGTTGTTTTGAAAAAAAAATGATTCATTCACTGTATTAAAGAAATTGTCAGGGGGCTGGGAGTATTAGTTTCAAATAACATTAAAAGTAGTAAAATTATTTTAATATCTATAAATATTTAATTGATTCGTCATAGAGGAAAGCTTGTAGCAACTACAGGAAGCGTAGCAGATATCAGGAGTTTTTATCACATTAAAAATTACCACATTTATCAGCAAGGATGATAAATGGAATTTTTTAGACGATAGGGTTAAAACAAATATTTTATTACATTCTGAAAATTAAAGATTATAAAAATCTTAAGTAATTTCTTTAGTGCAAAGGTAGTAAAATGTTTTTTTAATATGTATAATTCAGCTTCTATCCACATTGAAATTACAAAAAAAATTATATTAATTCCTCCATAAAATTTTGCCATGGGAAATTCATAACATTTCAATAAATAAAAAAGTACAGGCAGCCCCACTTAAAATGAATTTTTTGATAGCTGTAGTAATATCAGTAATATATAAAATGTTTCACATAAAAGTTGCATCAATACTATTTTTGCACATTTTAAAAATAATTTTCTGCTACATGGGGTGCCCCATTTTTTAATTTTTTTGAATGGAACACATTGTATTTTTCAATTTTTCGTTCAACTTGGATCTTCCAAACTAAATATTACATGGGGTTCACCATTCATTCATGTCTAAAGAAACTGTTCTGTTTTGTGCATTATTTAACACTTCAAACAGAAATACGATAACTACTTTTTTTTAATGTAATTCTATGTTAAATTTGATTTATTAGGGTCCATTTCTTATAATTTGCAAAATCAGTTAATAATTTTTACAGTTTCAGTGTTAAATAATAAATTCCACATACCTAGTACGACAATAATAATGTTAAAACATTATTAAAAACAAAACACTTTTCACATAAAATGAATTGGTAAAAAATATAGGGTTACAAAAAATTAAGTTACTCATGATCTAATATTTGTCAGTCGTTTCTATTTTTTTATTTGAAATGTATTCAGTAATAAAAGATTTTTTCTGGGTTGAATGTTTAGTGAAAACTGCATCTTGGTATCATGATTAGTTTCAGAGATATTTGATATTTTCCAGAATGCTACAGACATCAATTAAAAAAAAAAAATCAAATAACCCCAAAACGATTTTTAAACCCAATATTCATTCATTAAAGTAGGTTCTAAATTCAATTAGAAATTTAAAAATTTAATAATATACCGGGTATTCCATTTGAAAAAATTAAGTTAGATGAAGCTGAGGTAATGGAACACCTTGAGAAATTGATTTAGTATGTCACTTTTTTGTATTTTTGGTATTACCAGAGCTACGGAAGAATTCGTCTTAAGTGGGACACCCTGTACATAATGTCATAAATTTGTTTAAAATAAATTGTACTTAGGATACTGATGATGTCCCTATGGTATTAGTGGGTAACAAGTGTGATTTGGAAGAAGAACGAGTAGTAGGAAAAGAACAAGGAATCAGCCTTGCACGGCAGTTCAGCTGTGCCTTTATGGAAACCTCTGCCAAAGCAAAAATAAATGTTAATGATGTAAGTAACACAAAATTATATTATAACCCTTAAATTTAATATACCTCTTATTTAATATTTAGGTCATTGTTTCATGGATATGAAATATTTAGAAAAATGCGGTTGTGAAATGTCTTGCTTTTTTATCAGGTTTTTCAATGTTGCTATGAAAAGGCATGAGCATTAATTTAAATAACAAATAAGTTGTCATTTGAATATGATAAAGTAAAACTCTTGGGAAATACAACCCTAACCCATTCCTGGGCGTGTCCAGCAAAGTTAACTAGAGCTAGTTTTTAAGTATTAAAATTTGAACAAAATGAATATTTTAAATATATGTTTTAACTGTTATTGCAAATAAATTAAAACAGTTTTATTCATAAAACATAAATTTATACCTAACTTTTTACAGTGAAAAATGTTGCTTTGTGAAAAAAGAGTATTTGTTAAATTTTAATACATTACTACAGATTTTTGAAGAAATTAGAAACTCGTAGTTAAAATACACTAAAAAGTGAAAAACCTTCAAATTTAAACATATATTTGTACGGTAAGGGATGGAGTAGTAATCAAAGGATTTATTTCAGATATTTTATGACCTAGTTCGACAAACCAATAAAAAGTCTCCAGAGAAGAAGCAGAAACAGAAAAAGAAATCAATTTGTGTGCTTCTGTAATTTATATTGTCACTTGGAACCAAAAAGTACATTTAAAGATTTCAAGACTATTGTTAGACAAAGTGTAAAGGCGAGGAGGCAAGTGCGGACTTAAAGTCTCTTGCGGTGAAGTTTTTTTAAAGCACTGTATATCATTCATTTAAATTTTAATTTAAGTATTTGTAATAAATAAAGTTGTCAGTTAATTTTTCCACAGTCAAGGTTGTTATTATATCTAGATGCAATTAGTGATAGAGTATTTTGAAATACTGCCAATAATATGGTGTCAAATAGGGATAGGAATTTTGTGAATTAGTGGTACTTGCTACTCCTGATTCAAGACTATCTACAGGACAATACTTCACCCAACATAACCCATAGTCCTAGGAATTTTGCATAGCCAGGAAAAAGTAAGCAGTATATGTCTTTTGCCATGGCTATCACTACATCATTTTAAATAATTTTCTTAAGTTCACCATTTATTGTTCGGTGTATAACTGGATGTAGTAGTATCCTGTGGCAAGATGTGATAATAATCCTTATGGTGCTTATCTAATAGACAGTGATGTCCTTGATGAGAGTAGTACACATCAGAAACATACAGTTTTTTAATGTTCAAAAATTATAAGATGCTAAGAACTGATAATTTTTTAATAAGGACTGTATATACTTAAATAAATACCAGCATTTGTTGAAGTAAGTGTTTCTCTTATTACATATGATGGATTTAAATATTTTATCACTAACCAGTGGTTTCCATGTCAAAATAAAATTCAAGTGCATTTAGAGTAGAAATAAATCGATGTTCACACTTTTATTATTTAGAAATTTAAGTGTTGCGAAATTTTCTCAGGAATTCACAATAATTTCCTAAAAATATTTTAAAATATAAATTAAATTATAATTGGTAGTTTATTTACAAAAAAAAAAAAAAAACTGCACCGATATGAACTAACTATGAATAAAAATGGTGTAAACAAATATTCCATGAATAATGTTACAAAACACTGTTTTAAGGTAATTGAGAGCAATAATTTGATAATATTAAAAAGAATTAGAAAGAATAATGAGTAAATTGCCCCATTAGATAATGTATGTTTATCGAATCTCTTCTAGTGACATCACTTCTAATAGTTGGCACTTGAATTTTGAGTCGTTGGTAGTATCAAACCTTGTAATGTAGCACTCACAACTTTATATTATTATCTAGGAGAAATTTATAATTCCTTTATTGTATTAGCGTTTAAAATTGAAAATTGTGATAAATCTTAAATTACATTACACAAGACTTCATTATAACTGTGAGGCATGCTGTTCATAAAATCTATTAACTTATTTTTTATTTTGTATATTGTGCATATTTTCAGTATCGGTAATATTATATATGAATCTTGTTTAATGTATTTTAAGTCGTAGCTTATATCATGTGTGGTACAGCTAAAATGTCAAATTGCTTTCAACACAGGAAAAAGCCAAGAGGACCAATCTCTGTTTAAATGTTTTTTTTTTTTTCTTTTAACTCGATCTGTAACATACTATTTTCAAAATTCTTTTCTACTGCTCTGTATCACAATACTGATTATTCCCCAAATTTAGCCCACAACATACAAAACGTCTTGTATATCGAAATACACATTTTAAATTTGCTTATTTTTTTTTTTTTTATAATCGCACTGCCTACCCAGGTAAGAATTTTTCAAAGAACTGTTTCCTTTTTCGGTACAGTACTTTTGAGACATTAACATTTGCGTCTTTTTTCTTCCTTATGCTTAAATTTATGATAAGGTATCTGCTAAATGAATTTTAAATAGCCAGCGCCCTAAAATTCAGTTTATCGTTTTGTTTTTTTTTTGTATTCAACTGTAGAATACCAGGGCATTTTAGGTGTATCGGAGTAATATACGTGGAGGAAATTGCTCTTTTTTCGCACCTGCCTTTTGCACAGAAGCGGTACCAAATAAGCACATAAGCATTACAATTCCGCTTGCCAGCAAATTATGTTAAATATAGTTAATATATATTATATATTTTGTATTTCACTGGGTACTTTTTTAGAATTCAATCACAAATATATGTGTCAGTTGACAATTTCTTCCCATTAAGCAATTGAAGAGTTGTATAAATCAATCTTGTTGTTTTTTAATATAAATGTATGTTGAATGTATTCTAATATTGACGCTAAATATAAATAACCTTCAGTATATAAGGTCTTCTTTATGTGTTCCTTGTTAATTATCATATAGGCTCACATCAGTAGGAATTTTTCTCCAAGCTTGTAAAATTTAGAAGAAAGAGATGCTTTTGTTAGACCACATGTAACTGCGCATCACAAGTACAGAAATTTACATTTGTTAGTGTCGTTGTATTATGTAAATGTCCTACTTTTGCTTATGAGTCTATGATTATATTTCCTTTATTTATTTACTACTTTTTTTTATATAAATATAAAGACTAAACACTCAAGTGATGGTGGTTTTTTATATAATAAATATAAGGGCAGTTTTAAATAAATAATACAGCACCAGTGCCTGATACTACAAAGAATCACACACAGTCATGGGCGTAAGTAGGGGGAAATAGGGGTGTGCAAGGCCCACCCCAGACAAAAAAAAAGATCCAATAATATCATCTTTCTCATATCGGTAAGTCGCTGACTGTGCCAACTTTTTTTTACAATCGAACGAAAGAGAGTTTTGAAATATATCGGTAAGTGGTTGATTGAGTTATTATTTTTTTTTGAGGCCTCCATAGAGCTTGCAGCAGCCCTGGGCCCACCCCAAGGAAAAATACTAGCTACATACACACAATTAATGGAAATCGGCAGCACATCAAATTGTCCGAAAATGAAATATGTTATACAGGGTGCGGCAATGAAACTTGCCGATTTGGAAGGTGGATAAAACAATAAAAAATATAGATATGGTTTTAACTATTTTTTCTTATATTTGTACAAAATGGGAAATTTAAAATTACACTGTTTTAAAAATAACATCAGGGAAGTGTCGCCCCTCATTATCAATATACTGAATCAGCCGATTTGTGAAGTACTGACAAACTCTTTCTAACATTGCGACGGGTATGCCGGCTATTGCTTATCGAATGTATGAAAAAAGTAAGGGCCAATGATCCCTTCTCAGCAAGGCACACCATACAGTTACACGTTCTGAATGAAAAGGTTACTCGTGAAGTTCTCTCAGATTGTTATTACTCCAATAGCGCAAATTTTGTCTATACATGGCCCCAGACAAATGAAAATGTGCCTCATCGCTGAAGAACACAAAGCCAACTTGTATGTTTCTTTATTAAGAAAATAAGACATCTTGTAATTGTTAGACCTCTTCAGGCATTTATACCTTTTTTCCAATTACGTAAGGATTTAGATATAGTTGTAATATATTTTGACCTATCGGACATTGATAATAGTCCAAAATGTGTATAGGTATTTTAACTAAATCTCACTAATTAGACCGTGCGAGGCCAGTTACTCATGGAAAATGTTATATGGTAGGTCGTGACAGTGACAGGTAGTAATGTCATGATAATATTGTTATTATTTGACAGTTTGTATTATTATTTAATTAAAATGGGTTACACAGAAATAGAAAATTGAAATATTATTAGGAATTAAAATAAAGTATGGAGAATATCTTAACTACTCTATTTTGATTCCTATAATATTTAAATTTTCTACTTCTGTGTGACCCATTTTAATTAAATAATAATACAAACTGTCAAGCAATAACAATGTTGTCATAATATTACCTGTCACAGTCAGAGCCTATCATATAACATTGTCCATGAGTAAATAGGCCTCTCACGGTCTAATTAGTGAGATTTAGTTAAAATACTTATACCCCATTTTGGACTATATCAATGTTCGATATGTCAAAATATATTACAAATAAATCGAAATCCTTACGTAATTAATAAAAAACCTTCTTTTCGTTTTTTAATATTATCTCGCTTATTGTTAGAGATGGACCCAACAAACCATACGACTGTGCTCGGCAGGGAACGTTCTATCCAAATATGTAAAAATATACAGGGTGTTCCATTTAAATTTACAAAGTTAACATCCGCGGCCATTTTGTTTGAACTTCATTTGTTTTTCTACTATCATTTTCGAAAACTTCATAAAAATCGTGCAACTTTAGGATTTCACATTTTTTTATAACTCTTAAAACAAAAAAGTTAAAGGGGGGGTCAAAATATAGTGAATCACCCTGTACATGGTCCTTTAAAGCAATTAATTTAATAGTGTTTTTTTTCTTTTTGTACACTCCAATAGCATTAGTATGAATATGTAAGTATAAACATTGAATTCATATTTTAAATATTATCAATAATCAATAAATATAAATCTTTATTGATTAGGTTTTTAGTATGTGTCAATAATAATGATTTGTGACAATTTTGATAATAATTTTATTAACAGATAAACTGAATTTGCGAATAAGTAACAATATATTAATAAAAATAATAAATATATCACTGATGAAATACACAACTCATTTTATTAAAAATCATATGTACATTATTACTTTAAAAGAGTGGCAAGTTGCGCGACAGTGTGTTCCTGAGCCAATGCTGCTAACTCCTTCACCCACTCCTCTAAAAGTACCGCACATAATGCTACATGCTGGCCTTCGCTGAACTTTGGGTAAATTAAGTTAAACTGAAACTCTTCTGGAGTGGAAGCCATCTGAACGCTGTTTTCTATTTGGCTAGGCCTCCTTCCGAACAAACTACTAATTTGAGGGATATTTAGGCTGCGCCTTTTAGGGCCATTTCTTTGAAACGGCTCCGTTGTTTCAGGTTTTTTTACACTGAGTTCGGCATGATACCTTCTTAAATTAACTAACATTATTTCTCTGTCAACCAAACAATCACGTGCGTATTTTATGAGATTGATGCTGTCAGGTTGACGGCTCATATATTCATCAATTTTTTGCTGTAGTAAACCAATAATCTAAAAATCAGTTTGAAATTAAAATGAGGTAAAATTCAATATTTTATGTCTTACCTCAAAAAGGGATGGCACATTTGGTTGTAATACTAAACTATGATCTAATAAGTAGGCTCTTAGTAAAGGTTGTGGGTAAACTGCCAACCTCGATATTAATCCAGTCAAGTGTAAATTGATATAAAATGTGTTTGATAAAAAATTTCTTAATTTCTCCATTAGTATCGTTAGAAAAGGACCAGCACTAGCTGACGAACTTAAATGATCAGCATCATCAATTATTGTAGGTGATATGTTTGTTTTTTTATGTCGATTGCTACTAGAAGATAGCCAAAAATCGCTTTCGTCTCGTGATTCCTCGGAATTCAAATTAAAACTTTCGTATCCACTACTTCGCTCCAACGATATCAGACTACTAGAATTCTCCTCTAAAAAAAATTAAATGAAAACATTATTTTAGTACAACTACAAATGAAAATATTTGTTATACTAAGAAAAAATATATTATACCTGAACTATGCGAGATATCATCTTCCCCAGTATAAGAATTATTCCACATCATACAAGCCATTTGGCACCTTCCAATTTTACTTCGAGCATCACAAAGATAGGCATAATACCTTCCATATAAGCTTTGTTTGTGCTTGAAATGATTCCATTGGAAATTATTCCCTTCCAAGTTAGAATCATCAGCTAATTGACAACACCTTGGCGATAATGTTAATAATCTTTCAAAACTTTGACAATGTGGATCCAAAGGCAATAGTATTTTTCTCTGGGACAACATCAGATGTAAACAAGGTTGCAAGTGTTTGAAAACCAACTCTAACATCAAATCTTCACAGTCTAGATCAACCATGGACTCGAACACTGCCAGCGAAACGAGGCAAAGTTGGCGTCCTGAATTTATTCGTTGTATCAAAATATCTAACAGTCTTTCTCCATCATAATCCACTTTTAAAAGAAATTGTAACAACGAATGAAGTAGCCCAGGTTGCGTAACTGTCCTTAATATCAACTCTAAGTATGCCGTAGCAGCAACTTGCTCCTGAATATTAGCCTGTAACAACGCTGGACCCATCACAGGAATTAAAAATCCTCTGTATAAAAATTCCTGCAACTGTTTCCGAATCATTGGATGAGCAACCTGCGCTACTGCATTGCTAAATTCTAAGGACGTGACGAAAGTTAGTAGACCCTTGATTTCATTTACATCATCAGGAGTAAACCTATGCCAATCAGGTACAATTATGTCATTTAAAATATTTGGTAACACTGAATATAATGCACTTAGCCCCGACGCTACTAGGACAGAGAAATTTGAGTGATCGGCAATGTATATGGCTACTTTTTTATTCTTTTTTGACAAAGACATACACAATAGCAGGGCATCTCTTGCCCGCATCCCTATTGAATCTTCTCGATGCACGAATGGTATCAACAACGAAAATATTATAAATCTACAATAAAATGTTTTTTTGAATTATTCAATACTTAATTTGATACATACCTCACTATGTTTTTCACTTCTTGGAAAAATAAATCTATAAACTCGACATTTTGCATAAGGAGAGCACTTAACTGATTCAGTAAGTCAACTAGCAGTTTTTCAACTTCTTGAGAAAATACCTCACCTTCGCAAGAACATAATAACTTTATCATTGGTCGAAGAAAAGGTTCATGTACTAATAAAACGTGTCTTGACTGACTAATTAACATTTCATATAGTTTTAACTGTTCACATCTTACGGCATTGGTATATCTAAAAAAATATTTATCCTTACAACTTGCGTTTAAATGTTTATAAAGTTAAGGAATGTACCTTCCAGAACGTATACTCCATTCAAACAGTTTATCTAAAATGTTTTCAGCTAAAAGATATTCTAAACACTGGGACGATGAAACAGACATACAAAGCCTATCTTGTCTTCTAATGTCATAGAGCAATAAAGTAACCATTTGTTCCAAATGGTTAACAACACCCAGTACATCATCGTGGCTTGGCATTTGCTAAAAAAATATATTTGGGAATCTACCATCTTGTCATCACAAAGACGTATGTCAAAACCAACCAAACAATAGTATTATATTTACAAATGTTTTCCAATAACTTACCTGGACCCTATTAAATATTTTAAGGGCCTGATGCCAGTGTTCCTTGAAACTATCATAACAAGCCTGGGGATCACATTCTTCTTCTGAGTTTGTCAAAGATCTCGGATTTTTGGGTTGCAAAATTGAATTTAACCATTCCATATTATTATTTTATATTTACTAGAAAAAGGTCATCTTGTCTATTAGAAGTTGTATGTTTCCGTACTTCATTTCACATTTCACAAATAAAATAACCCACATATATAAAATAATGACTTATCTGTGACGGGTGACAGTTGACAAACAGACGTCAAATCATGTTCCTAGAAAATTAAGCGTTTTCCAAACAATTACTCGGTCAGAGATCGGTTGCTGCAGCACCGACCAAAATGTTTAACAATAAAAATGACGATAACAAAAGGAAGTACATGTAGGTATTGGTTAAATAAAAAGATTAACTTTTATTTTTAATTTGTTATGTGTTCTTTTATTAAACGTTTTAATTGCACCACCTAAATGTCTACACTTTAATTATAATATTATACCAATACCAATCAACCAAAAAGTTATAAAGTTCGATAAAAAGGCCTAAGATACCGATTTATTGAAGCAATAGTAGTTAATTAATTCACAAATAAATAAAATTGAAAAATAATCAAACGCAATTACTAAGTAACCACATAACTGCCTACGCTGTTTTATAAAGAGAAGAGATAACGTTATCGTAATGTACGATTTCCATGAGCGTAGTAGCGAGGACTACATACATAAATATAAAAAAATATATATAATAATTCAGAACAATTATTTTATAATTTATATTTATTTAAGATTAAGTTGAAATTTAAAAAATATAAGCTTCACTTTTTAAATATCAATTAAAACATTTTTATATTCCAGAATATATTTATTAGCATATCGTGTGCAGGTACTGCTACTGTGCTAATGTTATTCTTGCCCCATGTTCGATATTTTTATCTAGAAATTATTTTAAATAATAATAAACAAATTTACATAAACAATATATTAACCCGTCTGTTACAAATAAATATAGTACAATTTTTGTATATCAGTCACGTATTACAAATGGAGAATATAAATACATATGCAATAAGTAGTAGGCACTAGGTGCCTGCTGCCTAATAATAAAAGCTAAGGTGAATATTCGAAGAAAATGTTCAAGTGAAATTTTTAAACTGTTCTGTTACAGGGTGAGTCAAAATTTACTCTAACCATAAACGTTAGTAAATTATATTTGCAATATAATTGTATTATACAGGGTGTTACTACAATCTAATGCCGAGATGCCAAACTTAAAAAGAGGACAAGAAATGTTATTTTAAGCAACATGTTTTTTTGTAAATATGGGTTAACAAATATTTCAATACCAAAAACACAATTTTTAAATAACCCAAATGGCTGTTCAGATACAAAATAAACTGGTCTCTATACATTGTCGATTGCAACTTTTTTATCTGAAAAAAATTTTAGCTAAATCAAACATATTTTTTTAAAAGAAAGAGACAGATATAATCTGCACCGTTTTCAAGAAAATTGGTAATAAACCTTTTTGATTGCCAGGATCACTTTAAAATTTTATTATATAATACAGATATTAAGATAACACAAAAAAAATCATAAGAACATAGTTGCTAAAACCTATTTTTTTGCAGATATAACATGCATTTTTTTTCATTGGCTCTCAATAAGACTCAATGGGCTTTGAATATGGCATTAAAATATGTCATTACCAATTCGTTTACTAACTTTTTTCATTATTTCAATTGGTGTAAGGTATCAGTAAAATGTGAAATTTGTTTTAAATAAACTGTATCATCGAAATACAAATAATGTTTTCTCAAAAACGAGGCAAATTATCGACACTGAACAAGAGTACATTTTTTGTATCTTCAAAATGCTCTTTCTAAATTACGTATTATTTTACCGAAAATGCTAAGGACAATTTAAAATAAAAAAAAGAAATTGGAATATCTTCTGCATCTCCGCTACTTGAATAAAGGTAAAATATACTGAATTTTCGTAACCGAGGGAGATGCACTAAACCAAATTTGGAGAGGACATAGCTAATACAATGCGAAACATCGCTTTAATGTTAAAAATGTCACCGCCGTTCTTGGGGGTGAAAATTCGAAATATTTGGAATTATTCAAATTTCGTGACTGACAATATACATAGGTATTGAATTCTCGAAACCGAGAGAGTTGTGCGAACGTAAATATGTACAGGACATAGCTAGTACCATGCGAAACATCGCCATATTTTTAAAAATGTTGTCACCGCCGTTCTTGGGGGTGAAAATTCGAAATATTTGGAATTATTCAAATTTCGTGGCTGAAAACATACATAGGTATTGAATTCTCGAAACCGAGAGAGTTGTACGAAACTAAATTTGTATAGGACATAGTAGCTAATACGATGCGAAACATCGCCTTAATTTTAAAAATGTTGTCACCGCCGTTCTTGGTTGTGAAAATTCGAAATATTTGGAATTATTCAAATTTCGTGGCTGAAAACATACATAGGTATTGAATTCTCGAAACCGAGAGAGTTGTACGAAACTAAATTTGTATAGGACATAGTAGCTAATACGATGCGAAACATCGCCTTAATTTTAAAAATGTTGTCACCGCCGTTCTTGGTTGTGAAAATTCGAAATATTTGGAATTATTCAAATTTCGTGGCTGAAAACATACATAGGTATTGAATTCTCGAAACCGAGAGAGTTGTACGAAACTAAATTTGTATAGGACATAGTAGCTAATACGATGCGAAACATCGCCTTAATTTTAAAAATGTTGTCACCGCCGTTCTTGGTTGTGAAAATTCGAAATATTTGGAATTATTCAAATTTCGTGGCTGAAAACATACATAGGTATTGAATTCTCGAAACCGAGAGAGTTGTACGAAACTAAATTTGTATAGGACATAGTAGCTAATACGATGCGAAACATCGCCTTAATTTTAAAAATGTTGTCACCGCCGTTCTTGGTTGTGAAAATTCGAAATATTTGGAATTATTCAAATTTCGTGGCTGAAAACATACATAGGTATTGAATTCTCGAAACCGAGAGAGTTGTACGAAACTAAATTTGTATAGGACATAGTAGCTAATACGATGCGAAACATCGCCTTAATTTTAAAAATGTTGTCACCGCCGTTCTTGGTTGTGAAAATTCGAAATATTTGGAATTATTCAAATTTCGTGGCTGAAAACATACATAGGTATTGAATTCTCGAAACCGAGAGAGTTGTACGAAACTAAATTTGTATAGGACATAGTAGCTAATACGATGCGAAACATCGCCTTAATTTTAAAAATGTTGTCACCGCCGTTCTTGGTTGTGAAAATTCGAAATATTTGGAATTATTCAAATTTCGTGGCTGAAAACATACATAGGTATTGAATTCTCGAAACCGAGAGAGTTGTACGAAACTAAATTTGTATAGGACATAGTAGCTAATACGATGCGAAACATCGCCTTAATTTTAAAAATGTTGTCACCGCCGTTCTTGGTTGTGAAAATTCGAAATATTTGGAATTATTCAAATTTCGTGGCTGAAAACATACATAGGTATTGAATTCTCGAAACCGAGAGAGTTGTACGAAACTAAATTTGTATAGGACATAGTAGCTAATACGATGCGAAACATCGCCTTAATTTTAAAAATGTTGTCACCGCCGTTCTTGGTTGTGAAAATTCGAAATATTTGGAATTATTCAAATTTCGTGGCTGAAAACATACATAGGTATTGAATTCTCGAAACCGAGAGAGTTGTACGAAACTAAATTTGTATAGGACATAGTAGCTAATACGATGCGAAACATCGCCTTAATTTTAAAAATGTTGTCACCGCCGTTCTTGGTTGTGAAAATTCGAAATATTTGGAATTATTCAAATTTCGTGGCTGAAAACATACATAGGTATTGAATTCTCGAAACCGAGAGAGTTGTACGAAACTAAATTTGTATAGGACATAGTAGCTAATACGATGCGAAACATCGCCTTAATTTTAAAAATGTTGTCACCGCCGTTCTTGGTTGTGAAAATTCGAAATATTTGGAATTATTCAAATTTCGTGGCTGAAAACATACATAGGTATTGAATTCTCGAAACCGAGAGAGTTGTACGAAACTAAATTTGTATAGGACATAGTAGCTAATACGATGCGAAACATCGCCTTAATTTTAAAAATGTTGTCACCGCCGTTCTTGGTTGTGAAAATTCGAAATATTTGGAATTATTCAAATTTCGTGGCTGAAAACATACATAGGTATTGAATTCTCGAAACCGAGAGAGTTGTACGAAACTAAATTTGTATAGGACATAGTAGCTAATACGATGCGAAACATCGCCTTAATTTTAAAAATGTTGTCACCGCCGTTCTTGGTTGTGAAAATTCGAAATATTTGGAATTATTCAAATTTCGTGGCTGAAAACATACATAGGTATTGAATTCTCGAAACCGAGAGAGTTGTACGAAACTAAATTTGTATAGGACATAGTAGCTAATACGATGCGAAACATCGCCTTAATTTTAAAAATGTTGTCACCGCCGTTCTTGGTTGTGAAAATTCGAAATATTTGGAATTATTCAAATTTCGTGGCTGAAAACATACATAGGTATTGAATTCTCGAAACCGAGAGAGTTGTACGAAACTAAATTTGTATAGGACATAGTAGCTAATACGATGCGAAACATCGCCTTAATTTTAAAAATGTTGTCACCGCCGTTCTTGGTTGTGAAAATTCGAAATATTTGGAATTATTCAACTTTCGTGGCTGAAAACGTACATAGGTATTGTATTCTCGAAACCGAGAGAATTGCACTGAACCAAATTTGGAGAGGACATAGCAAATATATCGCCTTAATGTTAAAAATGTTGTCACCGCCGTTCTTGGGGGTGAAAATTCGAAATATTTGGAATCAATCAATTTTCGTGGCTAAAAACATACATACATGAGATTTTTGTAACTAATAATCTAAAGAACTATACCAAGATTTATTTGTTAGTTGTTATCTGCCATGTTTGGGGATATATTAAAAAATATGTTTTTCGCAATGGCACTTGGCATTTATAAACGCCCTGTTTAATATTATATTTTAATAATTCCAAATATTATTTTTTTAGAGTATATTGGAACGTAACGTTTTAGACACCTTCTACGAGTTTGTGACTGAAGACCCTCAGGAAGAGAGGAACAAACGTGGAAGCGTGGTTTATGTAAAATTCTGACCCATTAAACTAAAATTTCTAAATTGATCGCAGATTGTAGCAGGGGTAACTTCATCACGCAACAAATGTAGCACACGGAACCCGTAGAACGTGCAGTCGCGACCCTAAACTCACCCTAAGACGTTCGGCTACCCTGTCGGAAGAATGTTCCGTCTCAACATGCTTTGCATGTACGTGCCTTTCTGTATCTGTCTATCTCCTGAACCGGTAACGATTCCCGGTCAAGGTACTATCGCTGGAGTGGAAGTATCCAAATTGCGGATCCAGAAAATCATAGCCTATTATGGTATTCCCTACGCCCAGCCACCCGTTAAAAAACTACGATTTGTTCCTCCGGTGACGAACCCTCTTCCGGAAATTCAAAATGTTTCAAGCTATCGTTCGGCATGTCCGCAAAGCGAAGAAGCGTACAAAGAGTCGGAATTGCCCTTTTTGCAATTGATTCCCGATTATAAGGTTGTTGAATATAGTGAGGACTGTCTTTACCTTAACGTCTTTGTGCCAGTCGGTAAGTTTAGATGTCTGACGCACATTGTGTCACTTCTAAATATATTTCTTTACGAAAACTGTTTATTGACTAAATTATAAAAGCACTTTTAATTACGTATTCACTGTTTTTTATCGTTTTAAAATCCTAACACACTAAAGAGTTTGTTGAATCATGGCCTGACAAATAAAAATAAAATAAGTAGGTATAAAAACATTATTTCTTTTTAATAATTCATAAATTTTGAAGCTGAAAAAATTTATAGCCATAATGGGTTATTCATATAATTTCTACAGCAGTGATAAATAAATGTCATACTACCCTGAAACCCTGTCCCGGTGACATTAAGCTTACCACTTTTCCTGAAGTTTTGATGAGGTCATATACGTGTTGCATCAAATACCAACACCCCTGACATTTTAACAAGGTGCATCGCTGAAATGCTGTACTACCTTTACATAATTGGAATTGACATATAACATTTTTAGCAAAACACAAATGGACTGTTTATGGGGAATTTTTGTAGGCATAGCCAGAGAAAATAAACCTATATAAAATGCTATTGTTATCCGACTGTAAATTTCACAAACTCCAGCATACACGATTTCGTTTCAGATTCACATTTTATTCATATTCATATACCGAGTGATTTTTTTAACCTGAAACTGAAATATCTCGAAATATAAGCAATCTACTAAAAAATGTCCATAATCAAAATTGAATCATTCCATGGGGGAAATACATTAGTGCTAAAATTAACCCCCCTCCTTGTAGGTAGGGTGAATCTGCAATAAAAAATAAATGTTCCTATTTAAGATTTCAAAGATACCCCTAACACCTACAAGAAGGGGGGAAGGGGACTAATTTTGGCACGGACGTATACAGGTTGACTCTTTCAGAAACATCTAATATTTTCTTTGACATCTGAATAGTTTTGTAGATTTGAATATTATTTGGTCCGCTATCCATGAACAAGGCAATCCATAATTCACTTTTTATTACAATGTATTCTTTTGTTGTTGAATGGGACAAAAAACTACTTTTTAAGAAACTGGGGGTATAGAGGGGCGCACATTTTCTGCCATCAACCCCTCCCCCCCCCTCACACCGGCATAGACATTAGTACTTATTTTTTACTAACCTTCTATATTTTAAATTTTTAATAACAAATCCAGTGATGTATTAAGTATCGTAGTTATAAGCCAAATAATCGATAAAATATAGCAGTAGTACTTAAAAAATATTGGATTTTCAAATAGTGAACTTCGGAAAACTGGGACAATTGTTGTATAAAGAAAACACGACTGGCTAGCGCATCAGCGCATCTCATACGTATTCAATACATAATTTTTAACAAATATTTTACTGTGGTCCATCTTAAAGGTAAGAATTGTTTTTCGGAATACATTTTTATTTTCTTGATTATTAGGCTAATGCTAAATAAAAGTATGACAAAATATAATGACGTATTAATGACAAATTAATAACTGTCACCGAAATTTTTATATTTTGTGCAAAAAATACAATTTTGCAGGTATATCTTTTTATATTGATGTTCAATTGTTTTTCTGACATCAGATTCTGATTCTGCGGAACTTTCTACACGTCTTCACGTCTACAATTTGTTTCATTCCGGCATAACTGCAAAGGAGAAATGAATAAATAGCAATAAAAAGATAAGAACTAAGGATCATTCTGAATATTTTGGTGATGGAATGAAAGTATTTTGGGAGAGAATATTTGCCCTCAGGTTACATGTTGATGCTATTTCTACGAATCGCAGCAATCAAAGTCAAATTAAAAGTCCATTGAAAAAAATTTTCGGTAATGGATATTTTGCGCAAAGTCGCATGACCATAAATAAAATGTACGCGAACAGGTCGGACATCGCAGCACCAACGTTTCGTGGCGTGTCTCCAGTTCATTACGGTTGCATGCACGCACAGAAATCTGAAATTTGCAGCGAAACCCTTGCGTGTCGAGTATTTATCTTAATCTCGAATTTGACCATCTACACGTCAAGAAATCACATCTAATTTTCCTATTCGTCTGAAAGAGAAGGACTTATTGGGTGATAGAAATGTCTTGCAGTCATAATATTGATTACTGGCTACATTATTTTACTTGCTCAGATTTTATTTAAATTTACATCAGCGGCAAGATTGATAAGCAGACTTGATTTCACATTTTTGTTTCAATATTTATAAATGCTTATTTACAAAAATGTTGCTAATACAGAAGACATTGATTTACCCTAAACAGGGTGATATTATAGGTATATCTTAATTTGCAAACAAGCATATCCTGCATAAAAAAAATAAATATATTTCTTATAATAATATTAATTTATTAATTATTAATTATTAATTAATTAATTAATATCTTATAATTATATTTCTCCTATAGATGGCAGCATCATCGAAAAAAATTGAGGAATGCAAATTATTTATTAATGAAATTTGGCACGGATAATTTAAAACCAATGGAATTCAACCAGTTTATGTCAAATTTGCAAAAATTCATACAGTGTTTAAGAACGTGTGACTAATATTGTGACGTTAAAGTAGAATTTACTCAAATATTTCAAATGGTACACCCTGTATAATTTTTGCAAATTTGACATAAACTGGTTGAATTTCATTGATTTTGAATTATCCATGTCGAACATTAATAAATGAAGCAAAATGTCGGAGTTATTCTATTTTCAAAAATCACTTACATCCCTCAATTTTTTTCGAAAATTAATAATAACTTGAAAATAGTGTAGAATTTGCCGTAGAATAAAAAAATGCATAAATATACATTGTGTCCCATTTGAAATAATAGAGCCGACGATGACTTCCGGTATAACCGGAAGTGCGAGGAAGTTGACACTATTTTCATTGAATAAATCTTTTTGATAAACCCCTGTATATAAATTTTAATTCTGACTACTTTTAGAGATAATCCCACTGGGCCCTCTTCGTGATACACCCTGTATATTGATATCAATAATATCTACGCATATTTAATAATTTGGATAAATATTTCGCAGAAAAAATTATTTTATGGCAGGGCCTTATACATATAAACATTTTATTTTGTTAGTTACTCGAATAATATACAGGGTGTTTTTGAAAAGGTACCATAAATTCAAAAGTTGCAGCATAAAAAGAAGACAATTTTTCCTCTGGACCAGAATAAATCTTTTGTTTACGAGAAATAGGGCGTAAAAATTGTTATTTAGAATTAAATTTTAGCCACATCTTTTCCAAAAAAACAATGGAATGTTTTAAAATTTATTGTTGTTATTTTTTAACCATCTGCTAGAAGTCGTTAGTTACGATCTTTCTCATTGACATTTTATATCTCTTTTGAGGTTAGTTTTTTTTTACAGAATGCATACATAATGCATAAAAAAGTAGGTACTTGTTGGAATACCTGGCAATGCACCGTTTATAAGAAAAACACAATTCACAATCCCAGTCAACCAGCTTCTATTCTTTAACATACAGAGTGTTCAGAAACGAATACGACAGCTTACCTGGATGAAAATAAACCGATTTGTTACCTTAGTATCATTTTGCTTCCTTAAATATAGGCCTCAAAAAAATTATTTTATTCTATTTTAACTAATACTGGGATTTTAACAAGAGTGTAGGAAACTTTACATGATAATAAATGACATACAATGTACAAAGCCTAACATTAAAAAAGGTATTTCATAAAATGTCACAAAATTTTATTTATTTGATTGAAAAATCATTTTTGACGGCCTGTAGATCAAAACAAAAGAAGAGTAAAAAATATTCTAAATTATGGTACTTTTCTCAAAACACCATGTATAACAAGCATATCAGTATTATATTTGGCTCCCTTAAAATGGCGCAAATCGGAAAAAATAATTCATCCTCATTGCGTCATAATTCAAGGTACGAAGGCTAAAAGTTTTTCAACCCACGATATTTACAATTTCGGTGTTAAAATTGAATACATTACGGTCACAATAATACAAGAAAAATCGTTACGATCTGCTTGGCAACTTTTGCTACATTGTTATTTTTAAGAAAGCGCTCACGCGATGTGTTGATCAGTTTAACCTACCGAAAGGGGTAAATTTATTCCTGCGTCTTGACCTTGTGCATAAATTGACTTTGGAGGAATTAAAGCGGCACATTTATATACTTAATTATTTCGTTATTGCCATTATTTAATCTGAAATAATATATTCACTGCGCAAAATAATAATTACTGTTCACAGTACCGCTTTTTTAAATATTTGTTTTATAAAAGAAGAAAATCCGTTGTAATGAAAAATTTGAAATTTATGATCTATCCGAGATAATAATTGTATCGCAATATGTAATAGCGAATTGAAAAAATATTTGCGGCCAGGGAAACATGTTTTTTGTATTACGTTAAACTGCTACATTTGTGTGAAAATTTGAAATTATTATTCTGTTCTTAGGTAACCATCCAGAACTAGGATTTGCCACGATAATTTGGTTCCACCCCGGTAACTTCTTAATCGGCAACCCTAGCATATGGAATCCCCACACACTGGTATACCGACAAAGAGTGATAGTCGTCACCGTAGCCTGGCGATTGAATATTTTTGGATTCTTTACCACGATGGACGGGGAAGCACCCGGAAATTACGGTCTTTTGGACCAGCAAGCCGCCATGCAGTGGGTGAAGAACAACATCAAACTCTTTGGGGGCAATCCAGATAACATTTGTTTAATGGGATATGGCGCTGGGGCAACGAGTATAGGTTTGCACATGACTAATCCAAAGTCAGTAGAATTATTTAACAAAGCTATTGCGATGAGTGGTGAGTAATTTATCGTACGAGGACGTTTGAATTTTGCCATGTAGAAAAAATGTTTTAGGTGACTACTTATCTCCGACCACGATAAAGATGCCTGAAGAGGACAAAGCGTTTCTAGACTCCCTAGCTCGCAAGTTAGATTGTACCAGGAGACCGGTATCGAAACTTTTAGAATGCCTGAGGTACGCAGAGGTTGAGACTCTTTTAGAAATAGCGGGAAAGCGTCCATGGCGTCCTTTACTAGATGCAAGTCTCAGCAACAGCTCTTACCAACCTTTCCTATCAGAGCCACCTATAGCGTACTTTGAAAGCGAAGGTAGCACCAAAGTTCCTTTCCTAACTGGATACACACAAATGGAACAAATCCTGGAAATTCCCGAATTAAACAACACTCAAATTTCTTCAGAGGCTTTAAGAAGTTTATTTGTTAAACTAATGCAGCAAGAATTACCGCAAAATAATGATACAGAGTCTTCCTGTGTATACAATCCTGACCATATTATAGATGCTGTGATGTTTTTCTACGGGCCTGAGCTGGCCTCGAAAGAAACGGACGAATTTCGACAAATTGTGACGGATTTCTTGACAGAGAAAAATTTTGCTGCTCCTGCGTATCTCCAAGCTCTTCACATTAGCAAAGAAAAACCAGTTTATGTGTACAGATTTGATATGAAACCTAGCACAACATCTGCCGTAAGCCAAATTCCAGAGTGGGTTACCGTTTCACATCTTTTCGATTTAATTTATGTATGGGGGATACCCTACTGGGAAAATACTGGTCAGCAATGGGATCACAGAGATAAGAGAATTTCAGACACTATTATGTCACTTTGGACTAATTTTGCCAAGTATTCTGATCCCACAGCCAATGCCATTTTCCCAATAAAATGGCAGTCCTTTACTCAAGAAAATCCAGGCATCATGATTATAGATGGGAACTTTGATATGGGTAACTCTAACAATTTAAATTATAAAGCATTTGAGTTCTGGAACGAGTATTATCCTAAAATAAGAGATGTTGCCACTAGATGCTGTGAAATTTCAGACTCGGGTGCAACAAATCTTTCAAAGAACCTCTTATCTTTTGTTATAGTTTCACTTGTAGTTATATATTATGTTTAACTAACATAAATTGTAGACATACTTATTAAATATTATACAACACCACAAATGATAATATATTAATATTTTAAATACGTACTTGCCAAACTATTTTGCTTGAAACAGACCATTTCCTAAAAATTATATATACATTTACAATAAATATAAACTAAATTTGTACTGTTATTCGTATCAGTAATAATACATATAAGTTATTGGTACCTCTTTATTTTAATGAATAAAATTGCATAAAAAAAAATACAAGGAAATCGTTTTAATATACCGCCATCTATTGACCCCTATGTAAATTCCTGAGAATTTTCCTTGGTTCCCACTCTTAATAAACTTCAATTTTATTTTTGATATGCCATCTAGATGTTATGACCTAAACTATCATTTTAAGGTTGGCTACTTCAGCCAGTGTCATTTTTATTAAAACAAGGATATATAACCAAATTTAAAAAATGTAGGTTAATTTGTAATGGACTTTGTACCTAAATACTACGCCGCTGAACTGAAATTTTTTGCGATTGTAAAGTTGCATCCCTGTTTGTTTGTTGTTTCTAAAGTTACTCGCCTAAATTTAGAAAGTAAACGGTGCTAGAACCCTTTGAACGTAACCTTAGACGCATAACAGTGTGCTTTCAACAGGGAAATGATATCAGCAGTACAGCGTATATAATTTTTAAGTTGAGCTTTTAATGATGCCAGTTATGAGATGAGTAATAAATTCAACCACATAATAGTGGTTGAAACACGACAATAATAAAAGCCTCCAAAATAGAAGAATGTAGACACCACGAGTCATAATAATGATCAAGATGTTACAATTATTGTTTACATATAAAAATATCTCTTCATATCCAAATGCCTAAGTGATGTTTTGTTCCTTTTATGTGAATCATTAGGTGTTCCTTACTAAGTGCATAGTTATTTACCACTAACTTAGTGTTTTAGTCTTTGAAGTATTCACAAAGAAGTAGAATGAGTCACACAAGTGAACAGAATCCCCTTTCTCAACCCTTAAGGGTAGAAACTGACGACAGTGTTCATCCTGATAGCAACAATTACTTTGAGGAGGAGAAGGACAACTTCAGTCAAACAAATGATAATGATGACACTGACTCTTTAGGGCCACTTCCTGCCAAGTGGGAAAAAGCCTATACTGAAAGCGGGGAGGTGTATTTCATCGAGTAAGTACTTTTATTTAACAATTTCTCATATTGCCCCAGGATGAAGGCTACATTTTAGAAATCGACTTTAAACTTTATTAGAATCATTTTGTTTTATTAGTAAAAAATAAAATCATATTATTAGAATTGGTCTCCTGTTCATAAATAACAACATATGAGTGCAACTGAGATGTTTATACTATTCAAGTTCATTTACTATTAACCTTTTAATAATAATATAAGTAATTAATAAGTTTGTTAAATTTCAAATTATATTTTTAAGTCACTCGACTGGAACTTCACACTGGTTGGATCCGAGATTATCCAAGTTCCAGAAAAAGACTTTGGAAGACTGCATGGATGATGAATTGCCTTACGGTTGGGAAAAAATTAGTGACCCTCATTATGGCACTTATTTTATTGACCACGTCAACCGACGTACTCAGTACGAAAACCCTGTGATACAAGCCAAAAGAGCAGCTTCACAAGCCTCCGCAAGAGCCAGTAGGACTTCGTTTACTAAGGATCCGTCTGAATTATGTGGACAACGTTTTAAGACATCTCTTGTGAAATCGTCACGTGGATTAGGTTTTACAATTGTTGGAGGAGATGATGGTGTGGATGAATTCTTACAAATTAAATCGGTAGTTCCAAAAGGCCCCGCTTGGCTAGATGGTCAACTTCAAACTGGTGATGTAATCGTATACGTGAATGACACTTGCGTATTAGGATACACTCATAACCAGATAGTGAGGTTATTTCAATCGATTAGTGTAGGTTCAACCGTTTCTCTAGAAGTATGCAGAGGATATCCTTTACCTTTCGATCCAAATGATCCTAACACAGAAGTGGTAACTACAATAGCTGTCGATGGTCATTTACAACCAATATCAAATGATAAGAGGTTGTTAGATACTAATTATAATTTTTTGGACGGTGATGACCTTTCCAGAAGTGTAGAAAATGTCTTGGACCAAAACGATGAAATAGATGATTTACTGAAAGGAATAAGTAACCTTACTTTAGGAAAAGTAGAAGTAAGAGTTCGGATAGTGAAAGGAAACCTAGGTTTTGGTTTTACGATAGCAGATAGTGCCTGCGGTCAAAGAGTTAAGAAGATATTAGACCGTCAGCGGTGTAAAAATTTATTGGAAGGGGACATCCTTCTGGAAATTAATGATATTTCTCTTCAGAATATGTCCCACGACGAAGTAGTTCAAGTTCTGAAGAATTGCCCGTACAACAGCGAAGCCAATATATGTGTGCAGAGGGGTTGTCCCAACAAAACGCCAAATATTAGAAATAAGCCTAGAAAATTAGACAGCCGCTTCAGCACAAAAGATATCGGGGGAGTATACCGCAGTAAAACACCTACAGCAGATATATACAGCACACAAACTAGAGAAGTACTACCAAGCAGGCCAAAAACACCATTAGTAGACACAAGAGGTCTTTCTAAAACTCCTATTAAAGATATTAATTCAAATTCCAACCACGAATTATTTAAACGAGAGTTTTCTAGCGACAATCTTAATGCTGATAGATCTCGCTTACGTTTATCTTTAATAGGAAATCCAGAAGAGGAAGAAGATGAAATAGATATCTCGGAGAACCAAAACAAGCCTTCATACGATTTACCTCCACCTGTTGATACAAAGTTTGGATTGTACATGCCCATTCCGCATAGGTTCGACTGTTCCTGCATATATTGTGCTAACCCTCGACCTAGCGTTTCAGATGCAACAGAAAGTTACGATTCCAATAATTACAAGAAGTACAATGGGAACGATTTGTGGTACCAACCTAGGAATGTGGAATATGTTACAACAGCAGTAACATTGATCAGGCAAGAAACTGGTTTTGGATTTAGAATTGTAGGCGGAATAGAAGATAAATCTCAAGTAAGTATTAATTTCTACAAAATTGCTTTAAATTAAATTATAATTTTCGTTCATAGGTTGCAGTAGGTCATATTGTAACAGGAGGGGCAGCAGATATAGATGGCAGGATTCAATCAGGTGACGAAATAGTTAGTGTTGAAGGTTTTTCAGTATTAAAAGCATCACACCGTCAAGTGGTTCAGTTGATAAATGCCGCAGCAGCTAGGGGACAAGTCAACCTTATTTTACGAAGACGAGTATATCCGCCACCGCCTCCAATAAGTCAGGCTTATTCTATCGGAATAAACAGTTGGTCAACTGAAAACCCACCGCCAAATCTAGGACTTACCCCTTTAGTCGTGACCAGCCCACACGCTGGACCAACTTATGACGTTACAGTGCAGAGAACTGAAAATGAAGGATTTGGATTTGTTATCATATCATCTGTCAATAAAATTGGATCCACTATTGGTAAGTCACTTTTTAGTTCTTTGAATTTATTTTCATTAATTTTAAATTTATAATTTCCGCAATGTTTATCGATAATGTGTTTAAACAGGACGTTTAATCGAAGATAGTCCAGCGGAGCGATGTGGCAGACTTCGAGTTGGAGATTATATTGTAGCAGTAAATCATATAGATATAATGCACTTAAGTCATGGAGACATTGTGAATTTAATCAAAGAATCTGGTTTATCTGTAACTTTAACGATAGCTCCAAACCCAGATCTGTGATTAATTCTTCAGCTTTAATTTCAGGATATATATTATAAGAGTTCAGTATGACATTAGCGAGATAATTAAAAAGAAATTTTCAATTAGATTTCTCCTAAAATTTTATTGGTTAAAATAAAAAATATACTATTGGTGAGATACTAATTTTTTTTACAGTTCTATTGTGATATACGAATCTCACTGCCTCAAATATCAAAAATTGTTTACCTTTTTTAAATAAAAGTTAATTGTTATATTTATAAAAAGAAATTACTTGTGATTAATCGAATTTAAATTTGTTACAAATAAATAATTGCATTGTTACATTAAAAGAACTGTTAAAATTTAATGCTTAAACTATGTGGTTTTGCAAAGATGCAAACTTCAACAGTGTCTAGGTTAGCTCAATGTTTGTTCTGAAAAAACTAAACAAAATTTGATCTACCCTTCAATTTTATTTTAGTATAGAAATGGATAGGAATGTTTTTCTTTAAAAACTTCATGCAGAAGATTTTCAAAACACAAATTTTGAATAAGAAGACTACTCTTACATTTCTGCCACTAATAATATTAATTATTATTGTATAAAATTTCATAAAAGTAAAATACACATATAACAGAAAAGCCTCAAGTTTAGTATTTTTTTAGTAGGACACAGTGTCGTAGCTAAGGTCATGAGCGCCCAGGGCAAGTTTTGAATTTTGTGTCCCCCAAAACTTATTTTGTAGGAAAAGAAACAATACAATAATTTGAAAGTGTAATTTAAGTCATACATTTAAGCAGGCTGCAGGTCTGCGATTGCGCTCCCTTCAGGTACCCGGTACCCTTTACGTCCCTGGCATCCAGCCCCTAACTACGACGCTGATCAAAATACATAAAAATTATATTTTATAGTGCTCATAAATAGAGTTCGGGATTTTCGTCGGCTAGTCATAGGCGTGTTCCGCGTAAACAAATAAATAAACGGGTAGGTATAAATAAAAATAAAAGTTTTCGTACCTTATCAGCGAAACGTCGTTTTTTACCCCTTGGTGCATTCGACATTATTAGAATATTAAAACACGTACACACGAAGCAAACGTGAAGCCAGTAACTGCCGTTATTACTGGTTTCATAAGATGCACCGTAGCAAAAGGCCACGGCAACGTAATGATCATCCGATCGAGTCCCGAACTCTACTCATAAATTATGAATCTATTGTATTGGATTTTTATTGGGTTTGTAAGATTTGTCTTATAAAAAAGGACAATAGTAGAATTATAAATGAATATAACATTTTGCTATATAAAGTTATCCAGGTGTAATGGACTACTTTAAATGCCAGTGTTTGCATTAAAGAGATCTTAAATGATATAAACGTGTTATTAACTTGAATATTGAACAAATTATTTTAATATACAATAATTATAATCTGTAAAAAAAAAATGTATTAATCAGACTGAAATTAACCGACTGAATTTCTTGAAATAATCACAAGAATTATTTTAAGTGTTAAAAGGTTACACCTTTTGTGTCGCTGATGATTTTATTAAATAACAGTATATTAGAATAGCCCTGGAAATTCTCAAAACAGTAAAAGAAAAACATTTTTGTAGTAATGTGTATAATCGAATTATTTTGGTAATCTTATGTTATTTTGGAAATTCGCAAGCACCACAAAAAAAATATCATTCAATAATGTCATAATTTATATGGTTTACTGCATGTGTTTACTTGTAATTTACATTTCTAGCAACCATCTGTACTCATTACACATCATAATAATAACAATAAATGTGTTATTATTCTATGCGTATGTGCTTGCCGATGCGATTATCAACCTATTCAAGTTAGATTACCAAAATTCCTTTGCCATTTGGAATATGATTATTTATAACATCACTACATTTTAACTTTTGTTTTTCAAATATTAAATGTTATCAAACATTTATTTTTTTTGCTTAGGTTGGTGTAGCTCTGTAAATTAGCCATTAATAATTTTTACACTTATGTAACCATATTATTTATTATTAATCTCATATCTACTTATATTTCTTTGTATTATATATTATTTAATACAGTTTGACGTTACCTCTTTTTTTTTAATGTAATTAAAATATATTTATATGTATAATTAATGTAGTCTCTAATTATTGTTTTGCAATATCTTTTATGCCACATTTTGTATTATCATCAAAATAATGCCGAAAACACTCGATGCAAAAGAAAATTCAAAGTGATGTTTATGTAACACCTGCAATATACAATTTTACCAAATATAAAATTTAAAACGTTTATCATCTTCTGGTTTGCGGTACTGGTAGCTTCTTCAGGCATTACAATTATAGAATTGTATTCGAGAGGTTTCCAAGAAATATTTTTTTAAGGACTACGGACATCAAAACATATGTTGATACGTGTAATTCCGGCCAGCATTTGATGAAATTTTGCTAGACTGATTATTGTAATTTTTTTGTATATATTTATATGGATTCTTTTGCATTTTATAAATAAACAAAATTGTTTTAATACAGTCTTTCACTGAACCCCCAATATTTATTTATTTAACCAAGACAGAAGTGAGAAAAAAGGATAAAAAAAGTTTAAAATATTTAATATAAAATATAAAGATGTACAAATATACAAAATAAATATTTAACAAATTCACAAATAAAAAATAACAATTCATCAAAAAAATCCGGGATTGGTGTGTTCGATGACGCAACGTTTGCAATATTTTTTGACAGCTCTATACCCTTCTAATGAAATTTGGCAATCTTGAATATTAAGTTGCTGCAACCCCCTACAATAATAAGCGACACATTGCACTCCTCTGTCAGTAACCAAATCACAATTCCGAAGACTCAACTTTTTCAAATTCGGACAACTTTCAGCCAATGCTCTCAATCCGGCATCGCTCACATCGCACTTTCCTATATCTAAAGCACGCAGTCTCGTACAAGACCTAGCTAGAACAGTTATGGCATCGTCGGAAACTGCTTCGCACCCTCTAGCGTTCAAATACCGTAATTTGTAACATTTCCTCGCTATGACCTTTAGACCAGCGTCACTGACCTGGTCACACTTCGCTACAGATAAATAACGCAGTGTAGCACCCAGCTTGGCCAGTTCGTACAAACCGAAGTCAGTTAAATTGGAACAGTCACTTACACTTAACTCTCTTAAACCTGAACAGAAACTTGGCACAAATTTTAGACCGGCATCTGAAAATAATATTTATTAGTAAATCAGGAAAATTATATTTCTTACACAAGAAAACTATACAGAGTACATATTTCATTGATACAGCTCAATGGAAGATCTCTGGGGTCAAAGTAGGGCCATTGAGCAAGAGATGCTTTAATGAAATATCACTTCTTTACAAGTTAAAAAAAAATTAATTTTGGTGATATTTTATAAACTTTCCAACAATTAAACTGAAAATTTATGTATGCATGTTTTTTATAGTGCCAGAATGTCAAAGATGGTATTCATTTTGTGTTTACTGGTAGGGGGTGTTACTTGGCCCCAGAAATCTTTATTAAGGAATTATCAGCGAATTTTATAGATTTGGAAAGATCAGCGAATTTCTGAAATTTTCATGAACTATTTCCAAATTTGATTTATAATCGGTCTTTATTTACACAGTGCTGCCACTGAATGTCAAGTCACTGAAAAGTAAATATCTGCTTTATCAATATTATTAATTGAGCAAATATTAACTTCCATATTAAAGTTTATTAATTTGTTCAAAGAAATAAAAATTTTCTGATTTTGCATATTGTTAAGGCAATTACAATTTAGTTTAAAATTCCTCATTTATTTTTTGTAAAATAAAACCTAAAATGTCCTCTTATATATAGAATGCCCTTATTTGGTATTCAAAAAAGCAAAAATTATTAGGAGAAAAAGGTTTTTTCCAAATTTAAATAAAAATGTTTCCTATTTGGTGCAAATTTTTGGAACAATCATATTTTGTTAAATATCTACGTGAGAGATATCGGCAAAAAATTAGGAAACTGATATCAAACTTTAATATATCAGGGAAAATTAGAAATACACCGTTTGATCTTGTACTTCCAAAATTGTAACAAATTTTATCTACCTCGACTGTATAAAAACAAAATTGAACGTTAATTGAAAGTGTTACCTGTTATTTGCACACATCTACGTAAATATAAATAAGCAAGTTGTGGACAGTTTTGTACAATGATTCGAAGCCCACTGTCTTGGACTGCTACGCAATCTGTGAGGTCCAGATACTGTAATTGCAGCCGTCTTGGGGGCTCCGGTCCAGCGTTTATGTTTATACAGGATATTTTTACGCAACCTAAAATGAAATTAAAAATTTAGCGCGACTTCAGAACAAAATAAAAAATAAAAATTGTTAATTAAAAACGTTTATACCTTACCTGTGACATCCAGATGTTGCAAATTATTACATCTGGTAACGACTTCCGACAAGGCGTGGTTTGTGATATTACTACACCCTTGCAGTTGCAGATGTGTCAATTCGGGGCATCGCCTGGCTAACAACAGCAAACTCTTATCGGATAATTTGGCACCGTTCGTGACATGAACCCTCTCCACACTAGGGCAGGCCCCGGTGCGTCCCTGCCCGCACAACTGTCTCAATACACCCCTTATAGCACGATCACCACTAACTACTTCACCCTCTAGAGTTATAACACGCCACAGAGATGGTGTCCAAGCAAGGATGTCGAATCTACGACACACTTGAGCACATATGCTCAGGTCTATGCTCGTTAAGAAGGAGAAGATTTTCGTAACAAGTTCGTCTGGAAGGCGATCGAAAGAATTGTTTTTCGACTGATATTTTTTGCCTTTGTATAAGTTGCCATCGGTCCACAAGTTGGGTGTGACAGGTCCAGGGCTCGGAGATACAAGAGTGTGGTAGCCTTGGTCTAAACTGGGACTAGATTTGCCTAGTTTCGTGAAGTTGTCTAAGAGATAGTTTGTTTCTTGCATTTGGTGATTGGACGTTCTAAAATAATTCGACTGACTATTTTGGATCTTGTCATAATTCTCATGATCCCAGTAGCTCGGACCTAAAGAAAACGATGATAGGTCCAGAGAGTTTTTATTTTGGAAGGACAAGTTATTGTGGTTAAGCGGTGACTGACGTGAATTCAATTCGTATTTTGACTGATATTCTGTTCTCTCGTTTAAATAAGAATGTGGTTGGTAATAATTTTGCTAAAAGAAAATAAAAAAATAAAAAAAATAACGGGGGATGACGGTCTTGAAAACACTTACCAAATATTCTGATTCGGGTGACTGTTTTTGTAAATAACTATTGTCTATCGACAACTGCTTGTTATGGAACCTTCTGTCTGTATTATTCTCATAAGAATCGATATACTGAGACCTGTAGTTGTAATTTTCTGCGGGGTAATTACCACCCTCGGTTGAAGTAGCTGTTTCATCAGTACTTGAGCTGTGGCCTAGGCGAACTAAAGGGCATCGAGGGGAGAGACGTTCCAAGAGCCCTGAAGGCTGATTCATGTCTCAAGTGACCCCTAAAATAAGTGACAAGGTGTCCCATTTAAAAAAAAGCAAGCACGAATGAAATTAATATTTTTTATATGCGTATAGTAGCCTTCTAGATGCAACAATTAAACCGATTACAATTAAGGATTTTTTAGTTGAAGCTGTCACTACGTATGGCCTTAATCACCATTGCTTAAAACCCCGGTATCTCAGATTTCATCAATTTGTAGTGGAGAAACTTTTTATTCATGATTAATGTTTAAAATTTATGTTTTAAGTACTGATTTAGTTAATTTTCTTGGAGGCATTGTAAATGCACGAAGATACAAAATTTTCTTATAAGCAGACTATTTTCCATCAACTATATAGATATTATATAATCAGCAGTGTCAGTAATTGGTTAATTTTTCATTTGCAAGCATTTGCAAAGCCTCCTAGATTTTAAAGCTGAAACTTAATAAATAGAAAACTTTAAGCTTGCATATATTGAAATTTGAGGTAACAAGCACACCTAGATCACTATTTATATAAAAAAATCATTGGAAACATGTGCCCCAAAAATATTTTAGAGGGGTGTACTGATTTTTAATGGGCCACACTGCATATGTCGATACCAAAATATCAACCAATCCATTTTTACAATTTTCAGGTAACAAATTTGAATGAAATTTTATAATAAAACATAATTTAATGCACACAAATGTCACTTTACTCAACAGAATGAAAGAGTATAAAAAAATACTTTAAAGAAAAACGAAATTATAGACTTCAAAACTTGTACATAGGTATTTATGAAATTAATTGAAACACCTATTTGTATGTTACGAAATATTTTCATTATTATCACAATGAATCTAAAACTGGAAAATACTAAATGCAATATTAAAAAAAAAACAAAATCGCCACTTACATTAACGTTAATAAGAATTTGGAAGATTAAACGAAAATCGTGCCCTGCTGTGTTTTACTTAGGTGGATAAGTAAATTGAATTCTTACACGGTACGGTTTTTTAATAGTTTTTTTTGAGTTTCTTCATCATCTGTTATGGCAACAAATTATGTCACGATTCAAGTGAAAACTAGTCCAAAACATTACACGGCGCGTAAGAATTTAATACTCCTACTACCAAATTCTAGCCTGCATTGACAATATTTATAAACCGCAATGGAATCAATTAAATTGCGAAACTACTTCGCGGTTAAAGTAGATCTTCTTGTAAATAATACTGTTATAAGCACATGGGCATGCCAGTACAAGCTGCAGATGCGCAGATATTTATGCTCGTGCCTGTTTAATTTTGAAAAAAAAATTATAAATATTTAAGGCACAAACAATAGGAAGAATTATATTGAAGTGGTACATGGCGATTCCTAAAAATAACTTTCACATTTTCATGTGATATTGAAAGGCGACTTGTTGGCTGGCATACGCCTCTCTTTTTACCTATCTATCTATCACTGTCTGGCAAATTCTTCATAATGGAATGCAAACCTACATTATTATATTGCTTAAGTGGTGCTTTCATCTTTTAGATATGACAAATGACCAATTCGTTTATTTGGTACAAATGTCCACGCGATTTGTTGTTTTATATGTAACAATTTTCATTTTTCAAAATAGTATCAATTTTTTAATTGTACAGTAAATTATATATTTAAAAAAGATGTCTACAGGAATTGAAAATAGTATACATTATATGAACATGAACAACTAGTTAAATGTGTGTTTATGACTCAAATTTAAAATCAGTAAGATGGATTAGGCGAAACAAATGAATGCCAAAACGGTCAACAATGACCAATGTAATTTATAGAGGAAGGACAAAAGTCTTACCTATTATGTAAATTTGTTACCACCTACGTCAGATTTACTTACATTATCGCAAAAAAGATTTTTTGCGACAATATATCTTCCTACGCCTTATAAATAAATTTAAAAAAATATACACCGCATTTTTTTCTAGTTATGCATATACTTAAAAACAAAATTCAAACTCGAAAATTTTATGAAAATATTGTTTTTTACCATTAATTAATTAAGTTTGAGGAGAAAATGACAAAAACCTACTATTCAAACAAAATTTTATGAAAAATTATATTTTTAAAATATGTCCAAAAAAGCTGCAATGCTATTGAATAGTAACCATTTATTTTTTCATTAATTCTTGTGAAAATTAAAAAAAATGTTTGTTTTCTATGCGAGCATTGATGTCTCCACTAATTTGTACCTAAACAATGTATAAGTTTTACTGTTTTTAGTATCAAAGATTATATTAAAGTGTATATATGTTACGCTAAAAAACATATATTTAAGCACTAAAAGCCGAAATTTAAAAGGATGCACTTTAAGTAAATGTAAAAAGTAGCTACGGGAAAAACACAAATGTGGAATTACTTAGTAACGCGGTGTTAAAACAAACAAAATTTCAACTTTACATTTATAAGATCATAGACGGATCATCAGTGTAATACATACGAATAATATTATTTATATTAAATAAGGAATTTGCATGAACAATTGCACTAATCCTATCCATTATCGCTATACATTCCAAAACAGTCACATGATAAAAGGCTTGGCAAAATAGCTAAAATCTTTGTCTTACTTCAATTCTTCCGTGCCTAGATATCCTGGATAATTCAGGCATAGGTAACTTAATAATCAGCTACTCAAAATTTCTTCAATATTGTAATAAAATTGTTTAATAAGTAGGGTAAACGGCAAATGAAAGGTCGTCGACATTTTGACATACCTTAACCTAACATTTGGCTATTACAAGTATTTAACAGTGCACTCCAACAAATTTCTTGCAAATCCATGCTTAGATTCACAACAAGGTGCACGATTTAACACAACAGGAGGTTCCACTGGAGTTTTATAATGCACTAAGTCACTAAATGGGCCTATTTTGGTATCGAATATTGCTTTGTTACTTGCAGGAATGTCTTTTACGTACCTTCTTGCCGCTTGTCGTACTGATCGTACCACAGAAGTAATAAAAGTTCGTACTGTACACTGTACCACTGACTGTACCCGAGCGCGACGCTATTTGCTAACGGGCTGTAGTACTTCCCAGGACCAGGACCGGATTTGAGTGTTCTTCGGTACCACACATTTTTCTAACAACCAGATAACTTTTTTTTAAAACATAATTAAACAATTATTTTCAATATAAAATGAGGAGGCCAGAAAAACACTCCCACGTATCTAGTTATGGCTGGTACGGACTATTTTTAATAATAAAGCATTTAACTTTTTATATATACATGTTTTAAAATTATTTAATGGATTATTCGTAAAAAAATACAAATATTCTCGGTTGAAGTCAACGTGATTTTTTTCTTGACGTCATAATCCACCTGGAAAATTGCCCTATTGGTTAATAGATTGGCAACACCATAGTTTATAGTTTTCAGGTTGGTAACGGTGCTGTCAGTTGGTAAATGTTTTGACACGGTTTTGACGTGTAAAAAAACTGTAAATACAAATTTGTTTATAGATGTAATTAATAGTAGTCAAAAGATAACTACAAGTAGATATGTTTAATAGACTTAAGAGTGCTGTAATCGGAGCAGTTAGTGGAATAGAACCGAATGGGTACACCCTCGAAGGATCTCAGAGCAATAAACAAACATTAGCCCCAAAATTTCCTTATGGACGTCCCCATTTCCTTGGTCTGGGGGATGAGGAAGTTCAAATGTCTGCAGACCACAAACTGAGACCTATAATACACCCCAGCAAACCACTGCCATATCATACAGGTTTATTAATGTTTTATTTTGTTTACATTGTAATTTTTTCATATCTATTAAGATAAGCTATATTTGTACTGTTGTTGGATTAAAAAGATAAAAATTTTAAGTGTGAACATTATAATACTTATCATATTAAAATATATTACTTTTTAGGTTATGCTGAATGTGTGAATGCAGGGAAATCAAGATGGAACGAGGATCAAGCGGTTTACAGGCAAGGTGTGTTAACAAAAGTCGAACAAGATGAAGCTGGTGGGATTCAAAAGTTCTCGATTCCGTATACATATTACGGAATATTTGATGGGCATGCAGGAGTAGGTGCCGCTTTATGCGCTGCCAATCAACTGCATCATATTATACATGTAAATACTTTACGATTGATGTATTCTTTTTATATTTTCATTAATTTTCTAGGAGAAACTTGTAGATGCTCAAGATGACGTATGGATAGATTTTAATGAAAAACGTTCTTCTACCTCAAAACCTAGAGACTTATTGATAATAGGTGCCCTAGAAGCAGCTTTTAAAGAAATGGTATGAGTTTACAATAGTTGGGTGTATTTAAACATTAATGTGTCTTTTTAGGATCAACTGATTTCTGAGGATCGGAATAAATATCAAGCAGCAGGAGGTTGTACAGCTTTGGTAGCATTATTTATATTAGGTAAATTGTACATAGCCAACGCAGGTGATTCCCGTGCTATAATTTGTAAAGAAGATTCGTTTATATCAATGTCGATGGATTTTACACCAGAAAATGAAAGGGATAGGATAAGAAGGTTAGCGGAAGAACAACCAGCTTTATTAGGTAAAAATATTAAATTAACATTTCCTATTTCGTAACAAACTTGTTTGATTTTAAGGAAAAGAATTTACTTCTCGTGAATATATAAAACAACCTAAATCAGGTGATTTAGGGAAAACTGTGATGTTTAGAGATGCACATATGAAGGGATGGGCTTATAAAACCCTTCAACCAGACGATCTCAAAGTATCTGTTATTACTGGACAAGGAAAAAGGGTACGAGAATGAAGTTCTTCCAATAATGTAATAAGAAAGCCCGCTGTTTGCGTAATTAGGTCAACAATACTCTTCAGTGTGCAATTTTCTGTTACAGAGCCGAGTCATGGGTACAATAGGAGTTACAAGAGGATTTGGCGATCACGACTTATTAGCCATTTATCAAAAAACGCCTATTAAACCATTTCTGTCTTCGAATCCAGAAGTTCAGATAAAAAAAATTGATAGTACCGATGAAAAAGAAGTTCTAGTGATGGGTACTGATGGACTGTGGGATGTAGTCGATGGTAACAAAGCTGTTGATGTTGTTTCAAAGTCAATAAATGCTTTTATGGAAAAAGAGAGGTTAAATTTTATTTATCGTCCATCTATTCGTTTTACCAATTTGTTATTTCTAGGTATGTGAGTGCCGCAACGTGTCTGGTAGGGTCCGCACGTGGAACTCTAGTAAATGAACATTCCTGGCAGCTTAAAGATGGCAAACCGGCATCGTACGATGATGTATCAGTATTCGTTATACCACTTTTACCTTATAAATTAGAATACGATGAATTAGTCAGTCGATACCTCCAGAATTCAGAGAAGCAAAATGATAATGAATGATATATTTTCTATTCCTGTAAACTTATATTCATTTAGATGTTAATGACAAAGTGAAATGTTACGTTACTATTTTTTTAACGTTGAATGTATCGAAGCAACTTTGATGTTGTTTGACGTTTGTGTATAAATTCGTTAAATGCTAGTCCCAATGATAACGATATTAGGGTTATATTCTTGCTTCCATTCCAATATCGATAAAGTTTTACAAACATTTTTAGAAGCTTCTATTAGTTGCACAACTTCACAAATTTGTATTTACTTATTTTCATTAAAAATACCTATTTGTACTACTTACTGTAAATAAGTTTTTTATAAATAAATACCAGTAATAAAACTGTACTGTTGGTTTCAACTTGAATGTATTTTTATTTACCACGTTACAATACAAATCTTAAGCCTACTGGTTTCAATAAATTAAATAAATAAAAATAAATAAATAAAGTAAATATAAACATTAACTGGTTTTTACAAGGCTAACTTGATGCCTTGAGAAAATAATTAAAAAAAAAATACAAAAATAATGATTTCCACCGTAATTGGAGTAATAGGATCAAGTTAGCAAAAAAAAATTGTCATCTAAAATCTATCTATGTTGCCGTGTATTGGTTTTACTTTCTGCATCTTTAACTAGTGTCCTACTTTCCTCTCCAGTAATGGTATCAACTACACTATCCATGATATCATCCAACACTTCCTTGGATTCTTCTTTATGCTGCTCATTTGTAGTCTTCACAACTGGTTTTTTCGATTTCTCAGTCGACTCATCGTCATCTAAAGCATCCCCAACAGCATCTGCAATGGGATCATCCTCATCATCTTCATCTTCTTCACTACTTTCATCTGAGTCGTCGTCATCATCGTCGTCATCGTCTTCGTCTTTAGTATTAGAACTTGTTGTGGTTTGTAAGATGGTAGTGGTTTCAAGTTTGATAGTAGACTGCGAAGAACTTTCCGTGACGTCATTTTCCGAAGAGACTGTCGCATATCCACCCATTTCGCTGTCTTTCACGGCTTCTACAATGCTAGAATTTGAGGGCATTACTTCATTAATCGCCGCAGCCACAGGCATTGCCTCAGTTGACGGCATTTCTGTACTACTTGAACTGTTTTTAATCAACTTGTTTTTCAGTGTAGTGGTAGCTTTCACAGGCTTAGGCGTCACTTTCCTTAGTGGTTTCTTTTGTTGCTTGACGACGGGTTTCCTTGTTACCCTCCTCAATGGCGTTTTGGTGGTGGTGGTGACTTTTTTCTTGTCACTGCTGGGCTCAGAGTCGTCATCTTGGAAATACCCTCCAATAAAATCATCGTCCAACACGCTAAAAGACTCATAATCTGAATCTGTATCGTCATAGTCGAAGTCGTCATCGTCATCGTCATCATCGTCGTCGTCGTCGTCGTCATCGTCATTATCATCGTCATCTTCTTCTAAAACGGGTAGTGGTTGGGGTGGTTCCACCCTAAGGCCTTTTGGGCCAAAACGGAAGCACGAGACTCGCAGAGCGGCTTCAACTTCGTTTAATGCTCTCAGTTCAAGTCCCAAACAGGCATTGAACTCATTATCCTTACGTCCGATATTATAGACGCGGCCACAGAATTTTGAGACGCCTCCAGGTAAAGGCATACACACAGGTTGCGGTTTCCTTCCTGAAAAATTTTTTTTATGAACGTGTTTTCAAATTCAGCTAAAAAAAAGGTTTGTTATGCTCGTTAAATTAAGATACTGACCTGATATAGTGGTGTTGGTGAGAACTCTATCACCGAAACGCATAGAAATGGCGAGTTTGTCCCCTTTCAAGTACTGAAGCGATGCACAACCAGGACCTTTAAGGGGTACTACAGGTATATTGAAGTCTCTGCAACAGTTGCATGTTTGTGCACTGCAACTACAAAACCTATTTACTGAATTGGTTGCAGAATCTTGTCTTTTGTAGCCGACTTTATTATGCTTCTTTACCGAAGTTTTACGAGATCTTCTACGGTGACTGGATGATTCTAAAATTTTAAATTATATAGTTCCTTTTGAAACATGAACTAATTTTTAAGTTTTAAAAGTTAAATTCGGAATTCACTCACCTATAACTGCGGCAGAAGCTGCAAAAGCAATTAAAACGAATATCAACAAGAGCTCGAAAATAAACGATAATTTCATCTTCCTTAAAATGCACCTAAAAAAATTAAAAAAAATTACTTTTGCCGCTAATTGACCATCAAGGAGAAATAGTTATGTGATTATTAATATATTATTATTACCGCTGCATTTACAGTTCGCTATTTTCGTGATAAACTATATTCAATGAAAATTAGAACAAATTACAGTAACGCAAAGTATTGTTATTACAGCAAAGGAAAACTTTGAAAACGTGTTTACCCTCATATTGCTTTGGAAAAGCCTTGCCATAAAAATTATCCTTTCCAAAATTAGCGGGTATAAAGTGTATTGTAGCCAAATAAAAATAACTGCCTGAAATAACCCAGAAAATAAAGGAATTTGTGTATAAAAAAATCTATTAAAAGTTTTAAGTTTTAATGACTAGGTACCTTCACCATCCTATTTCTAATAAAAGAACATAAATTTTAGGCGTTTTTTTTAAAATAAAAGCAATGAATACGTTTCGTTTCCGGGTGCTTGTAAAGCCCCGAACTGTATTTTTTTAAACAATTCTTATTAAATTTCTACATTTTAAAGAAATAAATAAAGATTCATTTTTAAATAAAAAATATAATGGCATGGGAATACTAATTGGCTTAATTTAAATAGCAAACTATAAACATATAAACTCATTATATAAAAACTAAATACAAAAATACGAGTTAATTCAGCTTACCTGTACCGATATTCAATAATTAATTAATATATTCCGAGTAGTCTTAATTTCACACTATGCACTTACTTGAGGACTGTTTGTTTAAGTCTGTTGACTGGTTCTTCAGAATCTTCGAGCTATTCTTCGGCGGAAAGGGGGGCTAGAATGTCGGTCACATAGGTAGGTCATTCGTGTTCATCCGGTGTACTCTTTTACATCCGTAGAAAGCACTTTTTGTCGAATCAGTGACGTATGTTTAGGAGGTGAGGTAAATCGATTTATATTATTTCTGATATTTCGCCTTGGTAAAATTTTAAATGTTTAGAAAGGAAAACAATTATTTTATTATACTGCCACATAATTCGAAACAAGTAGGCTTTGACCTCTTTTAGTTTTCGTTGATATTGGCGACATTCGCCGCCGCTGGTGAACGAATTTATTCCGGCGAATTAATTAAATAAATAGAGTGAACATTTTTATACACAGAAAATATACAAAAATAAAAAAGCTAGTTCCTGTTTGACGTACATTTTGAAAAAACGTATTTAAAAGTGCTTTGGATAAAGTAATAGTTTTAACTTTGATGACTGGCCTAGATTATATCTTAGACTTATACCGAAAATTAATACAGAGAAAATATAAAATATACCTCAGCATGAAACGGTTGGAGAAAGTTTTTCAAATTATATTTAGTTTCAAGATATGCCTAGGTCACTGTGAAAATAAAGAGTTACCTATTTCCTTACAGTTTTTATTATTACCTTGCCTACATATTTTTTAATGCATCCTATACAGTTTCAAGAGAAGTGATTGTAAAATATTATTTTCCATCTTTCAAAAGGTGTATGGAGAATATATGTGTAGGTATATTCACATTTACAATGATATTTTCAGTTGAGTATCACGGATTGTATTTTTTAAGCCGCGAGGTAAAAACCGAAAAAAGAGGTTCAGCGGTAATTCTGTGCCCTTACGGTTTTAAAATTTGTTTTTTCGTAGATTCGCTTGGACAACAAATACCCCAGAACCGGGAATCGCAAAATCATCGCATTTATTTAACAAATAATGGCTTTTTGTCATCTAAATTTGATGGAGTTGCGCACCGCCGTCCAAATCCGACGCTGTCCCTTAAATTATCAGTAGGTACAGCGCGTTAGTGTCGTATAGGTGCCCGCTATGACAATTTTGTAAATTCGGCTGTTGGTCTTTGGTAAGTACACATTCATTGCAAACGTTATATGTTTTTTATTCCCTACCCGAATCCGCACCTAGCAGATTCGGATTTTTTAATAAAACCCTCACCGCCTCCTTCCTTGCAGAAGTTGAGGTTAATCAGACCTTTGCCAAATTGAACCACAATAAAAAAAAATTAAACATCTCCTAATATAATTAAATGATGATTATTGGTCGTTCTCTCAATTGACGGTTCATTGAAAGGACATATAACCAGAAGAAATAATCGATAGAGGCTAAATAATGCTTCTATTTTTGTTAATACAGATATTCCACAGCTTTACCTTCAGCATGTAGTTGGCGCAATTTTTGAAGCAGGGGCACGTCAGATTTAAATTCAAATTAAATGTATGGCCCTTGCAAAGCACGTGCTGTTACTATAAACAACCTGCCAGGGTAAAAAATTCCGACAACCTCGATTCTCGCTTCATTACATATTCCACTGTCCGAACATATCAAATATAGAGACAGGTATTAGAAATGTATTTAAACAACAATAAACAAAATGGTTTTGGCACGATAGAAAGTGCCTTGCAAATATTTTGCGTTATTGCTAAAAGGCTGGGACAATGATAGTTAGAGGTGCTCATGTCTTATGTCTAGGTATGCTCGAAATGTCCAGTTCCTAATGGTTTAAGAAATATTGCATATGATAATGCGAGTAAGACGGAATAGGGACATATAGACGGTTTGGTGAAGGTTTGGGGTTATCTATCGATATTCGACGGTGAGATTTGTTAAAATATTTTTTTTGGTTTAGGCGTGTCTGTCAGATATGCCTTAAAATGAAAGTTGCGCGACTGGGCATTTTCTGACCAGTGGTCTTAGAAGAGTGTGGGAGCATTATTGATCGTTGGCCACGCTGTATACACGGACACGCATCTAAAGCAACGCATACATACACATACACACTCACCCCACTTTCTCATTTGTGCTGTCCGTTATGTTTTCCATTCATCATTATGTTTTCTGATAGCTATGTTGCCTTATCTCGTGATCAATATTTCCCCTTCTTCCTAAAATCTGTAATTTAGTTTGTCGGGTTTTTATTTTAAATTTGTGCGTGCCTGCGGGCTTGCCCCACCGCATTTCCAAATGTAAATACAGGTGGTTTTATTACAAATTATATCTATCGCTTTTATTAAATATTACTCAAAATAAAATCAATACCTAATGTGCGCGCTTTTCTATTATCTTATTTACTGCTTTCACGTTGAAATTTATTTAAATATTAAATTATTTATACTGATTAGAGATAAAATTAATAACAAATCAATACAATGCCGCAGATAAAAGATAAATGATTATTTTTGTCATCTGAAAATTTGCCCATTTAAACCACTGAAAATGTTTTCACACACAAAGGAAATACCTATATCCGCTTTAAAGAACGCCGTTTTTTCGCGATTTACTAATATACATTAAATTTATAATTCCAAACCGGTGCAAATATATTTTCAATGTTTAACTGAGCTTTATATTCCACCGAACTAAAACATACCATATGCTGAATTCAAGAATATTATTAAGAAATATACCTATCTTGTCTTTTGTTTTATTTTTAAAAACTTTAGAAACATGAGCAACCGTGAACAAGTTCAACTTAGAAATTGGTTAAGTATATGGAAAAAGTCGATAATTTTCTCTAGTAACAAGTTCAGAACAGCCTGAAACAATTTTCATGAAACCTTTTGTTATTTTTACAAATTACTGTTTCGGTGCTCTGCATTTAAACTTATTGTTTTATTTTTAAGGGTTTCGGAGTAAGCTTCGGATATCCAGTTTTTTCTGGTATTTATTCCATAAAATGTCTGAAGGACATTTTTTTCAAATAAACATTTTGTAATGAGACAACTAATATTCTTGCGAGGCAGACATAAATGAGATATCTAATTGAGTAGACGACAATTTCAGTTCATTAGACTTATTTTCTATTTATGAGAAAATTATTTCATATTTCTTACTGAAAAAAAATTGAATGATGTATATGACAAATGTTAAAAATAAATTCTAATTAAGTAACGTATTCATAACAAGGCCGGAGGCCGGTCTATAGAGAACTTTAATTTTAGCTCGGGATTAAATTTGTCAAAATATATAAAAATGTTTACCATTCGCAAATTGGTTTTAGCTTTTTTTTTTAAACTACTTCGATTCATGTCAGGAAAAAAGAAAATTTAATCCAGGAAAAAAATAGTCTAGGATTGAACAGATTTCGTTTGGAATGGATATTTGTTTCTATGCTGAAAATTCTTCAAAGTAAAGCTGTCGCTACCGAGATTTCGCGTAATATTGATTGAAGGTGACCACACAGGACAAAGCAGTCACATGTAAGGTGGTTTAGATCTGTTTACGAAAAATATAGATATAATTCCTGGGGGAGTAGGGGTAGTTCTGAGGTGGGGGTTGATAGGTTGCTATCGCCGTGTATTAGATTCCCTAGCTCACCACTGTGTTGGAGCTCAAACCTCGAGCACGTGTCTTATTTGTATTTATTATGTGGTGGTAGTTTATTGCTGGCAGTGCTTACACCTAGGATTTTACACGAAAAAGGTATTTTTTTATGAGCCTCTTATTTTTTCTGAACATTATTCTATAACCATTTTTATTTAAGAGACAACTTTATTAAAAACAAATACAAAAACAAAAAAATTTCAAAAAGATAAAAATATATTTTTTTTTTGTTTTTTTTATATATTTGTTTTTGTTTCTTTTCTTTCGTATAATTATCTGTTACAAATATAAGAAACATTTTTTTTAGAGGAAAACAGTCACATATAATATATTTAAATGCTATATAGGTATGTAAAATATACACGAGTTAAATTAGCGGTTTTTTAATTTTTTAAAAAAAATTTTTCTCATTCCCAACAACTAAATAATACTCATTTTGGAACACTAATATTTTTTCTTGACCTTAAAAACAACAATTCCTGGTATAATTTAATTTTTTTCAATAATTTCAAAATTATTATTTTTTAATTGTTAATTACGGTAATTGTTTAATTAGTAATTTAATTCTTATACAGCGTAAAACTGTCTATTATTAATTATTCCATTTCTACGAACGATTTAGTTTTTCTTTGAAATTTATTATTTAATTGAAAAAAGCAGTAGGCCATTCCAAGGAGAGTGGATAAAGCGGTGATATTAAGTTTCGCGTTAAAAAAACATCGCTAATACAAATTTCGTAAAATCAGTCCCCAAAAATGATCTATCTCTAAGATTTATCTCGATATCCTTAATGGCTTTTACACCCAAGTAATACCTTGTATATGTTCTTATCTCAAATATTGTGTTCTCAGACAAAGCAAAAGAAATAATAAAGTAAAACAACCGTAAATATAACTGAGATTCCAGAAACTGTTTATTGCAATATACTTTAATCAAATCATTACACAGTTTTCATCAAGGACCAAGTCTGTCTTTTCTTTTTTATAAATTTAATATACCGCAAACATTCGCAACAAATAAATGGTTAAATCACGTTTTGTGGAAGATTGGCGTTTACGGAGCTAAACTTGCTATTGATTTTTCTAAAATGCAATAAAAATTGTATTAATGCGGGTGTTAATAAAGGTTTCTATTACTGGTCGCCCTCGCCCGGCATTCTGCATTTCTCTTAGAAACTCCCAAAATGCAGAGGGAGATTTCGAAATGAGGGAAACATAGCATGATTCATACTTCTTTACGATATTTACTCTCTATGCGCACAAATATTTAATGATTCCATCATCAAGACAATACTACTCGACCAGAGAACAGAACTTAATCGAAAATAATAGTAATAAAAATTAATTTTCAAAACAATAATAATATTTAGTGAATAGAATAAAGCAATTTTTACTGCATGAACTTGCAAGTAAGTATTTAAAAAATACTTACAACTCGTGAAATTTAATGTAACTAATAAGAGATACTTGTTATAAAATTAACAATGAATAGGAGTGGGTAGCGTTGCAAATTGTACTAACTTAAGCGTTGCCATTGTGTGGCAAGGTGTCAAACAATTAAGGAATGCGATAGAAATAAGCACCTGTAAACAACCATGATTTCCTTCACAAAAAGACCTTTATACAACATATTTATTTTCCCCATCTGTATTATCCAGCGGGGTGATGTGTATCAATTGAAAGGCATCAAACAAAATATTTTATTTAAAAGGCATGACATACGTATGTCAAAAGTAACAATTGGTTCCTTACTACTCTATTTTTTCGTTATAATTTGCTTATATAAAAAATACGACGTAAAAGATATACAGGAACGTCAGATACAAAATGAGTTAGTTAAAGATTTAAAAGAGACTAATATTATGTGTTTTTTGCATTGCAAATGGCTTTCGGCGACTAAAAATAAATTAAAATTTTACTCTGCCTGAAAACTGAAGCACCTATAAAATCATGCACCACCAGGTGTTTCAATATTATCTACCCTATCAGTGTTATCAGCGATAAGAAAATATTTCGTAGTCTAATATATCATCCAACCGAATAATTTTTGAGTTTTATATCATGAGCTGGCGTAATTAATAATCAAAATAATTTAAATTTAAATCTGTAGCAGATGTATTCGAGTAATTATGTTCTCTGTTTGCGTAGGGGCCTATACGATTATTGCATGTGGCCTACAAGAGAGCACGATGACCTCCGTCACAATACCCTCAAGCTCTGGTACCATACACGGAGGATACTCCTCATCCTCATCGGTGACGGAAGAAATATCAAACAGCAAAGCCGATTTTGACGCCGCACGCAAGGTGAAACGTTCGCTGAGCATCACGTCCAGCGAGTCCTGCAAGAAGCGTCGCAAGCAGTCAACTCCAATCCGAATATCCACCACCGAAGCTGAGTCAGCAACAAACTCAATAGAAGGTAAGCCTGCCGTGCCTTCTCCCGAGCCCAATCTGCGTTGCCCGATTTGTCAGCTTTGTTTCGACCATTCTGAGCAGCTCCAAAACCACATACTATGCGAGCACCCCCCGCTGGAGTGCAAGAAGGAACCGGAAGAGCACTCCACCACGCCTTCCTCCGTACCGTTTCTGGAGCATTCCGAAACATCTTTGGGAATGACCATGACCAGGCCCGACATGCAGTGGATGAACGATATCCCCAGCAAAGATTGGCTCAGTTCAACCATACCCAGCCTGTCCTTCAATCCAGCCAATCCCATGTTCATGGCCCTGCCGCAATTTGCCCAATCCGCGGAAAACCTACCCATGAAGCCCATTAGAATATTCAACCCAGACGCGTACTGCGACCTTTGCAACAAAGAGTTCTGCAACAAGTATTTCCTTAAGACACACAAAGCTAACAAACACGGTATCTACACGGATACCCCCACATCGGAACAGCTGCAAATGCAAAACCCAGTGGCAGTAACATCCCTTGCTGGTAACTCCAAACTCCCTAACTCCGTGCCAACTGTAGAATCAACTGCGATGAAAAGCGAACCCAAAACCCCAGTGAACGTAATCAACCCTTTTAGTAATATATTTTCTAACCCCTTTACCAAACAAATTGGAGCTATATCCGAAGGCGAGACGCACGACAACGTGGCGAATACGAACGGACTGTCATCTTCTAGCGAAAGTGATACGAAATTTCCCGATGATCAGCCTGCCGAAGAATACCTTAGCCCTAGTAATACACAAACCGAATCTACCTCAATAAAAAACGATCCAGACGGGATGTTTCATGATACATCGAACAAACTCTCGCCGGATCAGCAAAGCCGCGAGCTGGACTTATCATTCCGATTGAGGCGATTCGGAGTGATGAATCCCAAAGCCTTTTGCGAAATTTGTTGCAAGGAGTATTGCAACAAGTACTTCCTCAGGACCCACAAACTGAAACGACACGGAATCTACATTCCCGACGAAAAAGAGAAAGATATTAAAAGCGAAAGCTCGGTGGTTTTCCCTTTGTCTAACAATGTCCAGACCAGCCCCCTTAACCTCATCATGACGGAACAATCGAGTTCTGACCGCAAAACTACCTCACCCAGTAATATTAGTTGTGATACTTGTGGTATAAAATTCCAAAATGCCAGTTTGGCTCAGTTGCATAACGTAAGTGTCCACGGACGGATTTATTCCAAAGACCAAGAACAATCAGAAGCCTCGGGGGACGTGAAGAAGATACCGGACATGTTTAGAGCGCCAGAAAAATGCTTAAACGCTGAGGCTATTAGCGAAGACTTACAGAAACTACAAACCATGATCCTACAACTGAACGATTTAGATGTTAGTAAAGTCTCCACAAACTGCAGCATTTGTAACAAGGAGTTCGAAAACAGATTTTATTTACACGCACACATGATGACGGAACACGGCATGCTTCTAGAAGAAAGTGACGTGGAGAAGTCTGGGGAGCCCGAGAGCAACACAAACAACAACACGATGTGCGATATTTGCGGCAAGGACGTACAAAACGCCGATGAAATGGCGAAACACGTACTGGAATTTCATTCTAACAGCGCGGCTGGGGTTGAAATAACCAAGGACGATTACAACGGCTACAACGCGGGAGATAAGACAACAAACAGATTATCACTTTCCAGTGGACATATCCCAGAAAGACGTATCTCCATGAACGTCACCCCGACCAGTAGCTACTGCGAGATCTGTAATAAAGAATTGTGTAACAAATACTTCATGAAGACTCACATGCAAAGGATGCATGGCATTGAGATTGAGAACGGTGCACAAATCGGGGGGGTTGTTTGCGACATATGCAACAAAGAACTCTGTAGTAAATATTTTCTAAGGGTCCACAAACATAATACGCACGGCATCGTAGAGTACGGATCCAACCTCCTTCCCCCTCGCAAATCCGACGGCGAACCGCCCCCACCCCAACCCAGCACCGCTCCAACCGAGACCGACCCCGCATTGAAACCGACAGATTTAGCAGATTTGAGTCACAGATACTTTACGCATTTTACCGAAGTATGTTCGATTTGTAGCAGGAGATTTAGAAGCACCAAGTGGCTGAAGGCGCACTTGGTGACCGACCATGGTCAGGCAGGCGCAGAAAAATGGGCGGAACTGGAACACCAGCTACAACAGAACTTGGGTCACCCTAAGTCTTCTACCGCGATTAAGATAGAAGGAACCAGTCCAAGCTTAAAGGTTCCTAACGGTGGACAAGACGCTACACAACAAAAAGTAGGAATGGGGATACAGAACGTTATATCTAGTCTGCTGGGAATTGACGACACAAATTCGAAGATTTATCAATGTTCCTACTGCCCTTTCACCACTCCCCTGTTGCCGCTGCTGTTCGTCCACGAGCGATCGCATTCCTTAAACACTGAAGGGTTGCCCGTCAAATGCCCCGTCTGCCCACAGAGCTTCGTGGAAAGAGAGTTGCTACAGCGCCACCTATTTTCGCAACACCCGTTTCTATCATTACCTTCTATTTCCAAAGAGGAGGGGTGCGATGATGTAGATAATGATGAGCAGGAGCAAGTGAGAATGAAGGGCAAGAAACAATCACCATCACCGATGAAAATCAAACAAGTGGAATTGTCTTCGGAGATCGGACAATCACTGAAGGACGTGGCGAAGAGGATGCAATGGCCAGCGACGTACGCCATCCCGCAGGGGGGAAGCCAACCGGAGGACCAAGAGGAGTCGTCGTTCCCCTCGAAGGCTGGGCCCGGGTACGTAATGCAGGCCTTTCTGCTGGAAGAATCCACTTCCGAGCGCCGGGTAATGCCCTCAGTTGTTTTCTTACCGATGCTACAGAAACAACCCGCCCCTATCACTGTTACTTTCACACTGACCCCGGCCTAACAAATCCCACAAGTAGTTTGCATATGTGTTATATTTTTTTAAGAAACAATCGATGGCGATTCCACGACACCTGTGATTTTTTTAATTTAATTATAATTATTGTATAATCCTAAGTATATAGATATATAAGCGATTCCTACATTTGCAAGATACCTCATATATTATGAGAAGGAACATATGAGCACATATTTTTATGCAAATACGGAAAGACTGAGTGAAATTTTTATATAGTCTGTTGATTTTCACTTTAATATATCGAGATACTGATGTTTTGTACGATAAAGCTTTAGGTGATGTTTAAAGAAGTTCCTATTTTATATCTCGATATAATAATATAGTTCACAAGTATGTACGTATTCAGTTGTTAGATGTAGCTTGCTCAACAGTCAGTTAACATGTTCCGCGTACCCAGTCCATGCAACTCAGGGTTAGCTGAAACAGTACAATCAGCCTCACGCGCCTCCGGACCACCCGACCGGATCGCTTTCCTTTCTCGAGTTCCTGACTAGTAGTAATAGGAATAGGATAAGGATATATCATAAAAAAGGTCTTGTCCTTCCTTACACACTTGCCACAAAGTCACTTTCGGTTCCATTGCGACACGAAAGGACGGCAACTGGCAACCAGCCTGAACCAAAATCCAGTTACCGGCTGTCGCCTCTCTTTTTCATTATTATTTCGACGTATTATTAAACATGGCGGCGGCGGCGGCGGCGACGCACTCGGCTCATGTTCTTTCTATAACCGTTCGCCACACTCCTCAGAAGCGTTGCCTTTCTCAGGCACCGTACGGAGTGTCCAACTTTATTTCTTACAACCGTCGTTTTCATAACTAAACCACCGTAATACGATCATTTTCATTCTGTGACTCGGGCTATGAAACAAATTAATTCGGAGGCCATATTTTATTGTCAAGTAAAAAATAAATCTGCTTAAACTGACACTGGGTTTATATTTCAAAAAAATCTAGGAGGTGAGTTCCTCAAAGAAAAATAATTGGGGTAGTTCATTTAACGTTTTTCTTATTAACGTTGCGTTTCCGAGATACAGGGTGTTAAAGTTGTCACTTTATCATCTTTAAATGAATAAATATCAACGTGTCTCAAAATACTTATGAATATATTGTGCTTTATAAACACCGCAAGCTAAAAATCGGGATTGAACATTGATCGAAAATATTTTGTTTTTTGGGCAGTTTCTTGTAATTCATTTAATTTATCGTTTGTCCAAAACGTTTTTTCCTTTTCTTGCTGCAAATTAGTGCTGCTTTTTGTCTTCTCATTACTGATTAGTGCATGTGTTTCATTATCTCGGTCTTAAGTTTATTTATGCTACACTTTTCATAATTAGGTACAACTTATTGCGCGATGTACAATACTTGACAATATACGTGAGGGTGTATACAGAGCTTTAAGAAAAACGTGCAAACCGTTTTATTCCCAATGGCGGTGGCGAGGATGTGAATAGTTTATACTTACTACGACATCATCATAAAAATTAATAAAGTTTTGATATTGTGTGACAGTTAAAATTTGTGTTCTCGAATTATGCAGAATCCATAGTAACATGCTTTTTCACGTCATTATTTTAAAATTACTTCTCCGGCTTTTTGTGAGCAAAGAGCTTTACCTCAATTTTCCTTGCAAAATGGACATTCTATCGATATCCAACTACTATTCCTTTTTTTTTTTTTTTGGAGAGGGGAGATTTGCAAAGCTACTGGAAATAAAATGAAATGCACAGTGTTATACATATTTCGACGAGTGTATCTTTAGCCGATTTAAAAATAGTTAAGAAAAACTCTCGTCAAAGTAACTGTTTTAACATCTATACCTCGGAAAACGTTATACGAAATACTCAAAACTACTTTTCCAAAAAGAACTCATCCTCCAGTTTTATTTATTTGAAAGACCCTGTATTTATAAACGTGAATTTCAAGAACTGCTGTTACGAACTAAACAATACATTTTATTTAATTTAAAAATTTCAATCGACACAAAAGTACTATTTGTTTTATAGCTAGATCGCTTTGTAGGTACCTGGGTGACACAAGGGACAACAAATGACAGAATTCATAAAATAAAACCATTGTGACAAAAACATTGTCACGTAGATTCATTACCACTAAATCTGGAAACGTACGAATCTTACAAAGGATTTTGTCGATTGCGATCCCTTTTAACTGTCACAGTTTTGTTAAACCTGTTCGTATGTTGTCATTTAAACGCAACTAAAACTCAGGGACTCATATTTCCGTTATTTGTATTGGGTTAGTCACTTTTTGCACAGTAACGCGACCAAATGCCTCGTGGGATTGTCGCACATTTTTCCGCGTATTCTTAGGAAGGTGTGCGAGGTCCTTTAGCAGTTTGATTAAATTCAGGTGAGGTTTTGCATATCGCGAAGAATTAAAACTCAGGTCGAAAAATGAGGAGGCTGTGACAATAAGGATCACGTATTACATCAGATCAATAGTTCAGTTTTTACGTAATAATTTCTTTTTATCGAGTTAAGTAGAGTATAGCCCAGAATTTAATCAACCAGAGCTTTGGCTACAGTTAATGTGAAATAAAAGTCTGTCACTAGTTCTGTCAAGAATGGGACTTTTCCGCATTTTAGGGAAACCAGAGTTTAAGTATATCACGATTTCGAAAACCACAAATTATAATTTATTGCCGTATCAATAATATACAGTTTTTAAAGTGACAATATGTTGATCTGGTGGCTAAATTTACAACAGTATCTACAGTGGCTGGTGAAGTAATTTTGGTTCAAAAACGTAATATAAAAATTTCCTTTCCTATCTCCTATATTAATGAAATTTATTTATAACCTTTTTAAAAGAGCCGAAATATTCAAATTTAAAAGAAAATATAATATTTTACTTGCTACCATATACAATGTGACATCTTCAAGATTCACAGTTTTTTCTTTCTGGTGTTAAAATTGGAAAAGCCCCATTTATAGTGACTGCCATATTAAGTATTCGTTGTTAGTTATGAATTCGATCGAATGTCATCAGGAAAACATATTATTTGAATTGTTGTATAGTACAAAACTGACTTTGCTAATTACTAGTTATAATACTAAAGCTGTGTGCCTTCAGTAATTGCAAATGACCTGCTATTTCATATTATAAGAGCCTGGGTGCTATGAAATATATCTATGTTTTACATTATAGTACAAAAATGCAGATGTTTCTCTGCACGCTTGTTAGTATTCAAATTACTGAAAGCGCGTGCCACACATCACAAAGAATTATTTTAAACGATATAAATTCATATTCTCCCAATCATGCAAATCGCTTCTGATTTCTTTACAATTTTTTCTGCCATTGCCACAATAGCTCGGTCCCCGTTTCCTAAATTCTGTAAACAGCTGCTTTCACAACTCCCTCTTTTTCGACCCTACTGACCACACAAACCCTCAAACTAAAGTTTTTTAATATATGCATCTGTTCGATTACACTAGTTGGAATAAGCTACATTTTATTCGTCTGCATTACAATAGAACCGCCATATAACGAGCGATGGTGATATTCCTACCTAACCAAATAATTTTTTTAATCAAAAAAATCAATATACGTATTTCGAAAAGTTTTTCCCGGATTTTAAAGCATACCGCAATTAGGTATTGCATTTTATTTTTTTAATACAAATAGGTATAAAACAATACACAGGACTTCTCACTTGAAATGGATTAGTCTATAGCTCTGGTACTATCATCAATAATACAAAAAGGATCCCAAATAAAAATCACCAAATCATTTTCCGAGCATTTTAAACTTATTATCGATTATGCATTTCTTCCGAACGTTACCTAATTTTTTCGAATGGAACACTGCTTTAAAGTAAAAGTTATTTTTTTGTATCTATATCAAATAACACCTAAACGGTACAACTTAGATCCAATATTTGTTCATCAAAATAGGTCTTATATTCAAGGAAAAATTAAAAAATGCTACAATATACAGGGTGTTCCATTTGAAAATATCCCAATAGGTAAGGCTCCGAAGAAAATAGGAGTGTGTAAATCGACATTTTAAACTATAAAGAAATTGGTTTGTGGCAACTTTTATTTGAGATACGTTTTTATACATATAACCGATAATACCAAAGCTATGAAAGAACCCGCCTTAAGTGGGACATGTAAAAATACTTAATACATATTTTAAAATTCCACTATTATTAGCTTGAGGAAAATAAGTCCTTTAAACTCTTGTATCATTGATGTGAAAATTTTTAATTGACATTGATAGAGGCGGTTAGTTTCCTAGTTCACAAACTTAGTTACGTCTTCAGACGGTGAAACTACAGACAATGATTGACAATAATAATACTGTTATTATTACTGACATTAATAATAATTGTTTGTAGCCTTATCGCCTGAAGATGCGCCTAAGCTTATGAGTCACGTAACTTGTCCGAATTTCAATAAAAATCTTCCCTTTCGAGGACTTGCAAGTTTAAAAGCTGATATGCATGATTTGTTTGTTAACTTTTGCTTTACTTGTTTTTTTCAAACAATACTACTGCCAACTCTGTACCTGAAAATAATATAAGAACTCTCCCAGGAACTGTAAATTTAATATTTTTGTAATTTTTAATTTTTAAAATCAGTTGGATTTGAATACTAACACGAGTGCTACTAACAGTCAAGCTATACTTGTATGTGAAAGCATACACATACCACGCATGTAAGAACCCCATATAATATGAACCTTTGAAAAAAAAAACAACAAAAATGGGGAAATAACCTACTTTGGTTTGCCAAAATAATTCATATTTAACTGTATATATTATACATTTGTTTTTTGCTGCTGCCAAATAGCAGTTGCAAAAAATAAACCTACGCCATTAAAGAATATAATAAATGATCTTATAATATACAGGGTGCTAAACTAATATTTTATTATATTAAGATATTTTATTATATTGTAAATGTTAACATATTCTGACAATACTTATTCCTGTCAACTACAACAACTGTACAGAGTGGTTACTTATACTTGAACCAGTAGTTTCCAGTGTCCATAGTTGTTTATTTTTTTTTCTAGTTAGGTTTTATTTTTATGTATTTTCCACGAAATAGAAAAAAGTATAGGGTACCCAAAATACGTATAATCGGGCGAATTAATTATTTAATACTAATCACTCCAACCTAGAGAATTACTAATGATCATTTTTATTCCCCAACTTTTGAGTGACTCCGGATTTCTAGGTTTTCCATGTTGTTGGATACCTTGCGCTAAGTTTTCCATTTTAATTGTTTTAACTTTGTGTTAAATTCTGTTATACTTCGCCAAGTAAATACCATGCAAAAAACTTACCACTGATCCTCAACCTGCGTGTCCCATTTCCTTAAGGGATGAGCATTAGTTCTTTGTCCACTACACTCGCGAATCGCGAAATCGACACTTACTAGAAAAATACACTGATAACCTGAATTATTATACCGAATGTTATCCGAGATACTTGTTCCCAGCTCAACTACAAAAATCAGCGGATATCAACGAATATAGGTAGTCACTAAGTTGATCACGGCGATCAACATGTATAGTCCACAAATCTCACTTATTATAACAGTCACTGCTACTAATGCTCATCTGTCAGCTATGGTGGATGTCCCAACTGCTCCTCGGTGAAGACTGAAATAAAAAAATATGTTAGCCTTTTTAAACAATTATTTTTTTCTTAAACAGATCTTCTAAAAGGAATTCCAACAAAACTTCGCCTTTTATATTTGTTTCGGTTCATTAAAGTGTCCACCCTGTACCGCTTTGTTAATCATTGTTTTGTTATGAAGGTGTATATATGTATATGAATATTTTTGATATAAAATATAGGTATCTGTACCACAACTTGCAATTCTATAAACTGAGAGCATAGTGTTTTAAGGAATCTCATTTTTTTTGTAACTACGGTTCTTCACGTCTTTCTGTCCATATTGTTTTAAGTGAATTGTAAAAATGTTAATCGAGATCGAAATATTGTGAAGAAACGTAGCTGTTCACGATTTATTTTTAATAGTTGTTGTAGTTGATACGTAAATATCTGGGATACAACTTGACACAAGATGGACTGTACAAATTTTCTAGTCATTATATTTTTAGTCATTGACATTACAGCATGGCACTCCATTGTACAAGAATAACATCATCAAAACCGGAAAATGTGAAAAAAGTTACTAATTTATTTTTAATAAAATTCATTGGCATATTTAATGAATAATACCATAATAATACATTCATTTGACAAGGATATTTATATCGAAAATTGAAATAAGTAGCCGTGTACAGTGGGAGAGCTTTTTCTTAAATTAATTTAAGCCGAATAAGTATACAGATCTTTTCAAAAACCTTGATCTGTATGGAATTATAGATTTATCTGTTGTGTAGACAATTAAGTCATTTAGAGAAGGTATATCGTGAAGCGATTGAAGTTCCTAATTTTGCGCAAATTTAAAGTAGGTGATTTGATTGATATAACACATAGTACCAAAGGATTCATGTTATTATGTAGGGTGTGTATTATAAATGAGCAAAAAATCAAAATGTACGGATCGTATCTTGCGACGTTCAAATAATGTTAAATATAAGTTGTTCTTAGGAAGTTCCAGAACTCGCAAGGTACGAAACGTCACCCAATTTCGTTATTAAATATTAATATACGGGTTCTATATATACATACATATATATTATATAAATATATATTTATTGCGTTAAGCTAGACTATATTCTTATGTGTTATTTATATTACAAGCCGCGTTAGAATTTAACCTAACCTACATATTGCTAAACAAAACAATTGGCATTCCCTTTTTTCAGGAAGTAACATTTTATATGATGTAAATTTGTTTTACCTACGATACAAATTCGATTTTGGCACCATCTGAATTAAGCCACCAGTAGATGGCGCTAGAATTTTTTTTAAGATAGATGGAACAAATTTAGATTGCTATGAAACCGAGTACCAAACAAGAGTATAAATACAAATAATATGTCTTTTTTTCATTTTTTATCGTAGGGAACTAAAAACTGTAGCTATTTACTATTTAAATGACTACGTGTAACACTATACAGTCTGTAAAATTTTTCAAATTTGTATAGCAATTAACGATTTTCAAAAAATTTAAGGAGAAAATGTTAACAACATTGGTGAATGCCAGTCGTAATGTTCATCTTCTAAGTTCTAGCACAGTGTCCCCAAAAATTGTTATATCTACCTAGAACTAAGTTTTATTTTGAATTGTGTGTATTTGTAGATCTTATTAGTACATAATTTTTAAAAGCTAATCAATGTATTTATTATTTATTCTTGTGTATTTCATTTTAGTCATTCATTCTAGTCAAATATATGTTTATTTCTATTATATCGCTTAATTTATATATTTTTATTAAATACATTATTCTATTTTGAAAATAAGGGTTTTTATTCATAAATATAGATAATGCTAATAAATCGAAAAAGTATTTATAGCTATGAACTTTCAATATGAGAAAATATTAAAAAATTAATTTATAATATGATACTTTTTATTTTAGCATTCTGTAACATACTGTGTAATAAACACAATCTAGTAGCGAACAACTTGCAATTATTTTCATATTCTACGCCGCATTCCTCAATACTCTATCTCTAGCAACAAGTCATATATATATATATAATTGTTTTGATCGATTATTATTATTCAGCGGATGTGGAGAGGTAATTTTGATTGTTTTAGATTAAATATATGTGACATCTGAAAGACAATGAAGGTTTTGTAGAATAAATTCAAAGTTAAATACAATTGATTGAGACTACTAATAATTATTTTTCAGTTTAAACGTTATTTGCGGTAAAATTTTGGGAAACCTTCAAAAAATTTTTTTTTCCATTTTAATCATGATTATGAAGTATTTAAGCTCAAAAAACGTGACCCTTTAATTTTTTTTAAAAGTTTGACTGTTTGAAACAAAGAAAGGGTTCGCTAGATCGAGATGAAACTTCACAGGGTTCTTCTGGGTAAAAGTCATGCTTAATATTAGTAATTTCGTGAATATTTCTAATTTAGCCGTAAATTTTCTAAAAAAACATAAAATACCATTTTTACTTGTTTTTTAAAATTCGTGTAAAAGATGAAAAAAAAAGAAAAATTCCCAAAAAGTTGCGGTAGCATATTATAGGAAATTTATTCCAGTTTTCGAAACTGCCCTTCAATTCTCTGTATACGACCATTTGTCGCCGAGATATCGACGATTGAAGACAAAAGGATTATTTTCCATTAAAAGTCCTATATTTCGATGAAAAAAGTCAGTGGACAAAAAGAAAAAGAAAATTTGCAAAATTTTTTTGCGTTATTAGAATTGCATGATAAGCGTAGCTCCTAAAAAATTTCGACCGAAAGATTTAAAAACTAGAATCTTAGAGCTTCAAAATGGTTTTTTTAATTCCCGATACGAGCATTTTTCACCTAAATACAGTCTGTCAAAAATCACGGAAAAATTTCGGAAATTCTTTTGACCCTTTAATTGTTTGCATCAGTGTATTCATTATTAAATGAATAGGTTATTTTTTGAGGAACTAAAAAATTAAAAATACTACAAGGCAAGATAACGTAGGAATTATTTTTTCTGTTAAAAATCCGTTTTATCGGCATATTGATTTTTCCACGAAGTAATTTTATTTGCTTAATGATTCAGAATGAAATAATACATTGGATTTACGTTTGGCATCGAAAAATGACAAAGGGTTTCTAACGGTACATCAGTTATATCATTATACGAATGTTTTTCTTTAATCACCCCGTTATTGTGTAAAATTTGCCCAGCTGCTGGAAATAGCATCAAAATACGTAATTATTGTAAAATAGGGGATTAATTTTACGTAAAAGGGTAAAATTTTTGACACAAGGGGTAGTCTGATGACAAACATCCCTCGAATACAACAGGTCAAATACGACTGGTTTTAATCTTTTTCCAGATTTGTGTAAAACGGACACGTGCGCACAAAGCTTTTGTGTTGTAAGTCCTTTTATAAAATTCTGTCATTCCACAAATAAATCCCTTGCATTAAAAACTCGATCTTTTGTGAAATCCTTCAAAATTGTTGCCGTATAAATTGAATTTTACCCGGCACACGACATTAGGGTGATATTTCACAAACAAACGCAAAATAAAGACAATTTTAAAGCAAACGGGGTAAAATCGTAAATGCGACAGCTGTTACAGCCCCGCTATATTTTCCCAAATATTTAATCCTTATAATACATGACAACTAACGGTAAATTGATTTGACAAATTAATAATTTATTCATTTCAATAAACGACTATAAAAGAAAAAATCAATTGTTCATAACTGATTCAATCACCTACATTATTTTGAAAATTTTTACTTTATATTTAAAACTTTAAAAAGTATAATGAGATCTTCAGCGTATTATAGACCAAGCAAATTAAATTTTTCGAAAAAAGTCCTATCCGCTAGATTATTGTAAAATTGTCTAAAGGAACATAATACAAGACATCTCTCGCCTCGTGAGTCAAAAACTTTTATTAGCTAACTTTTCTATTTAAACAAATAAGTGAGGAAAACACTACGATTATTTTTAAAAAAATTCTTATCTTGGCTCCTGTTGATCGTAGAGGGTACTTTTTTTAATTTTAAAACTGTATTTTTTTGCCAGCTATCCATTGCATCCATTTTCGGTGAGATAGCATAAATAGCAACAATGTTATTCAAATTGTTTATAAGCGAAAAACGCACGGTTTTTTAATGCACAATTTGAGAATGTTAATGTCAAAAAAACGGTGATATTTTTTAATAGGTCGCTTAATTGCGTCTTTAAGATTACAATGACGCTTTCAGAATCATGTTTGATTGAAAATTAACGTCTGTACAGAGACTTAAAGTTCATGACTTTTGGAGCCTCCGCTATAAACAAATAGAATTGTGCGAAAACTATTGCACCTACAGCGCCCACTTTTGGCACACTTTTAAAGTATGACAAAACCCTCAACTTGTCATAGGTTTTATAAAATTTTAACAATAAATGCGATAGTTATAAACAAATGAAAAAATGTGCACTTTTCTTGTCTTTTTGCAATAACTTTTTTGTTTATTAACCGATTTTAATTTAACCAGTCTCATTTTGTAGATAATTTTACTCCCTATAAGCTGTCTGGGAGTCACTTTTCGCTAAAATTAATGGTTTTCCCTGCAAAGTGAAAAAACTGTTTTCCTCACTTATTTGTTTAAATAGAAAAGTTAGCTAATAAAAGTTTTTGACTCACGAGACAAAAGATGTCTTGTATTATGTTCCTTTAGACAATTTTACAATAATCTAGCGGATAGGACTTTTTTCGAGTTTCTCTTTTATTTTCGCTAATTTTCCTGGTGTAATTAGTAAGAAGGTACATAATTGAAACCTAACTAGGTACTAAAACTGTTATAAATAAAATTCGACACAATAAGGTATTACATATATCACTGGAAATTAAACCTGGATTTTGGAGTTGCTGTCGTAGCGTCAAAACAATAATTTAAAAAAAAACTTACCAAAAACACTTTCGTTTACAACGAACATTTTCTACCTTCAACAAATGTTAGCATTCATTCGGTCACACACAAATACGTTTTATGTCAAAAAATAATGCTAGCATAATCTTGGAAAATTAAGAAAGAAAAGAATAGTTAAAAATCAAGTATTGCCAATTTAAAACTTCAAAATTAACCTACTGAAGTATATTTTTATGCTAAGGTGAATTTAAATACTGCATATTTACTGGCAAATAGTATAAAAATAAAATTAACATATTTTTTACATGTTTATAATATAACATAATCAGTATAAAGTTAAAAAAGAAACTAGAAATAAAGTCTGGATTTTGGGATTGGAGACATATATACCTACCGTGATTAAAGTCAAAACCATAATTTAACCCTAGATTTACACCTGATTTATCCTTTAGTACACCAGTAGGAATTTATTTTCTTCGTTTAATAAATATTAACACTCACAATAAAGAAAATATTGAAATGCAAATAAAAAGGAAAGTTAAAAATTCTGTACTGCCATCTTAAAACTACGAAACTAGGCTACAGTGGCCTTAAAGGTTTTTTTAAATCTTATATTATGACAAAAACTGGAAACAATGGCTAACTGGATTATAATGGCAAGAAAATCATATAAACAACATTAATTTTTTACGAAAAAACATTTTAGTATTGAAAACGTTAACTCAACTGTGAACTGGAAAGGAACAAAATAGTTCAAAATAGTTATTCTTCCAACTACCTAATTTTAAAAATAATATAATATTTTGTATAAATACACGAATACAAATAAGAACTGTATTTTCAACATAATTATATGAATTTTTAAATTATTATATCTAGTGAGTAGGCAGGTATATTTTTTTCCTATATTTTCTTATAAGCGTACATGCAGGTTTCGGCTTGTACGCTAAACAACCATAAACCCAGGGAAGACAAAAAATGGAAATGGTTATATAGTACCTATTACGTGAATGATGGCCATTTCCACCAATTTTCAATTAGGCAAAGAAAAAAATTGCTTAGTTATGGAACGAATAAGATCTCCAACAATAAAAATTCGTAAGTGGGAAACGAAAGACGCTTGCAACAGGGCAAATTTTAAATTGTTTTCTTATGAATGCCCTGGAAGGGCTATTTAGCGTACTTAAGTCATTATTTCCCTAGCATTAAGAAATATCTAAAACAGTTGGTGGAAACGAGCATGAATCATTTTTTTAAACTAATAAATTTAATAAACTAAAATGATAGTTCAGCATTGAAGATATAAGTACCTAGACAGAAGCACAAAAACTGGAGAGAAAATCTGGACTTTGGGGCTGCAGCGCCAAAATTATAATTTAAAAATGAAAAAGGCTTACCACATTCCTTCTTGTTTTTCAACAGGAACCAGTTTTCTGCAAATATTAGCACACACTCAACACAAAATATTTTATGTTTACTTAGATAATCTTTGAAATTCAAGAAACAAACGAAGTAAGAATTCGGTACTGCCAACATAAGATATCCAAATTAGCTTAGCCTACTGTGTCTTCCTCACAGGGATACCTACCTATGTTTTTTAATCTTAAATTCAGATTAAAAATAGGATATGTTGATAAATACTATGCTAGGTAAATAGGATATAGGAATTGTATGGACGAATATAGATATACAAAAACCTATACTTGAGTAGAAAGATAGATATAAAATATTTTGTATAAATACAGGAATACAAATAAGAACTTTATTTTCAATATATGAACTTTTAAATTATTATAATTTCTAGTGAGTAGGCAGGTATATTTTTTCCTATATTTTCTTACAAGCGTAGGTTTCGGCTTGTAAGTGGGAAACGAAAGACGCTTGCAACAGGGCAAATATTAAATTGTTTTATCATTAATGCCTTGGAAGGGCTATTTAGCGTACTTAAGTCATTATTTACCTAGCATTAAAAAATATATAAAACAGTTAGTAGAAACGAGCATGAACCATTTTTTTAACTAATAAATTTAATAAACTAAAACAGTGGTTCAGTATTGAAGATATAAGTACCTAAAACTAGACAGAAGCACAAAAACTGGAGAGAAAATCTGGACTTTGGGGCTGCAGCGCCAAAATTATAATTTAAAAATGAAAAAGGCTTACCACATCCCTTCTTGTTTTTCAACAGGAACCAGTTTTCTGCAAATATTAGCACTCACTCAACACAAAATATTTTATGTTTACTTAGATAATCTTTGAAATTCAAGAAACAAACGAAGTAAGAATTCGGTACTGCCAACATAAGATATCCAAATTAGCTTAGCCGACTGTGTCTTCCTCACAGGGATACCTACCTATGTTTTTTAATCATAAATTCAGATTAAAAATAGGATATGTTGATAAATACTATGCTAGGTAAATATGATATAGGAATTGTATGGACGAATATAGATATACAAAAACCGTTATCTAAGTAGATACACAAAAATTATTTATTCATCCTAAAAAGGCAAAACAAAAAATAACATTTGACATTTTAGAACAAATTCAAACTAAAACTAATTACCTATGTATTTTAATATATTTTTTGAGCTGCCTTCCGTTTTCGTGTTAATATTTCCAAAAAAAATAAGAGGTCGCCACTTAAAATAAACTACGTTCTCTTAAATTGTCTGAGCTCTGTGATTGGTCAAAATATGAAACGTGTTGATGACGTCAACAATTATCGAGAATAGAATAATATACAATATACCTATTTTTCTAACATGTAAGAGATAAAAATATGTCATATTATTTGCAGTAATAAAATTGTTGGTTTTAACGTAGTTGTAGTGGCATTTGAAGTTATATAAAATGATAAAATGTACATGGACAACAAATACCCTTTCCATCGTACAAATGGTGGGAACACTGCGTCGTTGTGGACAAAAATATGTTTTTGTTCGACTAAATAGTAACACGACTGGGTGTGTACGAGACTACAAAATTTTCTTTGGATTGCACTAAAAAAAGTGTACAAAATTGTTTGAAGACTATCACTATTAAATTCTATAATGTATATATTTTTTTATTACAAATCGCATCAGCGAAATGGATAATTTTATGGGTGTGACAAAAGTGTTCCTTAGTGGAGAGCTCTTATTTCAACCTCTAGCTGGCAATGGCGAACATAATGCGTTCTACAATATATACGACAAAAAAAAGGCTTATAAGGTGAGTATCATAGTTATATATTTATATTTTTCATTTAAAGGTAAAAGTATGTCAGCAAGCTTCCATTTTGTTGTGCAATTCTGTTTATATATGTTTATAATAATTCTGTGGCAAAAAGGGCCTCAATCTTTTACCTAGAAATGAATGTTTTGTTTACATGTTCTATTAATGGGTAATTACCTCAAGCCATGGTATTATCGCTTAATTACTCGTACTTATACTAGTATTTTATTTTTTACAGATTCCTCTCGATTAGGCGTGGTGCAGTTCAAATGGCTTGACTGGACCTGGAGCGAGCTTCGAAGAGGAGCATTTGTTCTGCTGCAATCATGAAATGACAATTGATAAGTTTCGGGCGTGGCCCCAAGGAAATTTGGTGAAGGTCCACAGGAAGATACTCCTTTGACATACTTAATCTGTAAGTATAACCATTTTTCCCAACATACTTTATGAGTAAAGATAGGATACTTATATTTAGTAATTACAGTAATAAAATTACAAAAAAAATATACACATGACGTTGGCAAAGTCCAGAGTTACATATCACCAGACTGCTTGCTATATAACGTTAACTTATGCGTAATTTTTTTTATAATAAAGAGACACAAAGCATCATGCCTTCATCAACGAAGGCAAATAATGTTCTTTGATATCAAAAACCTAGGTATGTAGAGATATATCTAACCAAGACGCTGCGGGTTGTATGCTGTACTGCGACAGCATTGAATTATAACTAACAATATCTAGTAAACAGCTACTAATTTAATATATTTAGATAATTGTTTATTACTGGTTGTTTACTAGGTATTGCGGGTATAATTCAATGCTAATCGGGGCATGTAACCCACAGAGTTTTGCCTATGAAGTTAGATATCTTTAGCATACTTAGATTTTTGGTATCGAAGAACTTTGCTTGATCTCATCTGATAAGTTTTTTAGGATAATTTTTTTTAATACATTTGAATTAGCTTAACACTTTTAAAGCATTGTGTCTGTTGAGCCATTATGATGAACTTAGTAATATTATGTCATTTTTTAATGTTTAATTTGGCAGTTGACTTTTATTAACTGTCAAGTAGGAGTAACAACTTAACATAGATATTTTTCTTTAATTTTTTTTTGTATTTTAAAGAAATATAGAACAAATTGTAGCAACAAAATTGCGTAATATACAACAATAAATCACTTACCAATGTTATCAAACGATTTATTTTTTGTTATTTATTTATTTATTTAATACACCATTTAACATAAAATATCCAATTACTGAATGGGTGGGAACACAATATGTAATAAAAAAAAGAAAAATGATATATAAATACAAAATTGAATTAAATTGAGACATTGTCATATCATTAACAGATATTGTAACCAATTGTTTTCAGAATTTTTAGATGAATAATTTTATGAGAGAAAAAAATGAAATTTGATTTACAATATTAAAGGATAAAAATGGCTTATATAATTAAGTGCCTAGTATTTTAATATATATGTGCAAAGTAAATAATTTTTATTGTATTTAATCAATTTATGCGCAGCAAAATATTAACAGCTTGAAAATTTTTTTAAATCTAGCATATGAATTATATAACGTAAACATGCATTTTTTAAATAATCCATATTTAAATACATAGTAAAAATAATAGTTTTTATTAATACAAACTGGCATTACTGTTTTATACCAGCAGCACTGATATACTTCGAACTTTACAAAAAATATAAATACAATACAAATAATTTGTTGCGTTAAGATAATGTCTATCATTCGTGATATACAGGGTGTTCCTAAATAAGTGTCGCAATGGAACACTGTAAATTCCTCTTGAAAAAAGATACATTATTTTCCTCTTCCATTTTTCTCTCCGGGCTTTCGTTTTCGAGATACACGGTGTCAAAACTTTCATTTTTTTTTTAATTTTTTGCCAATATCTTAGGAACTGTTTGAACTATAGGACTGAGTTTTTGTACACGCATTACCACTATTAATAGCTACTTTTTCGCACCTTTCTCGAATTCATTGAACGTGCCAGTGGTGGAGATTTTAAGGTATCGTAAGGGTTTTTCCCCCCTAACTTTTACGCCACTGGAAAAATTGACATTTGACAGCAAATTCCGAAGCGCCAATGAATTTTATACAAAAAGAGTTCTCTTGGTTCATTGCTCTAAAGTCAACCGGTTTCAAGAAAAATGAGTTTTTATGAATAAAAACAAATATTTTGCTAACGTTCGAACTTTTGTAATTCAAAAGATAGATAGTAATAATTAACAATTTTAACTAAATTTAACATTTGCAATAAGTAGCTATTAATAGTGGTCATGTGTGTACAAAAGCTCAGTGCTGTAGTTCAAACGGTTCCTGACATCGGCAAAAATCTGAAAAAAAGTTTTGACACCGTGTATCCCCGGTGTAAGACCGGAGAGAAAAATGGAAGAGGAAAAAAAGTTTCTCTTTTCAAGAGGAATTTACAGTTTTCCGTTGCGACACTTATTTAGGAACACCCTATATTTACATATTTTTTTTGTCTTTTATTTAACCGAGTATTTTTGCCACACTGACAGCAAAAAGGAATTTTTAAATAAATACCCTTTTTGTCAAAAGAAGTTGTTGATTCTAAACTTCATTTTCCCTAAACAGAAATATCTAGAGCATTTCACTATACATGTAACACATAACAAGTTGACGTTTTGAAAATTTGTTCAGTTTTCTTTATCAAAACTTTATTATTTTTTTAAATATTTACTGTTTTGAGTTTGGTGTGATGGATCTTGTAGAAATATTTAGAGATTAGACTCTTTTAAACAAACCATTGATGATACATTGGTGGAATCTATTGAACTAAAATTTTGACTAAAAGAACATTGCCGAACTGAAAATGTTTTGTAGATGTCAACTACATATGAGTTACAGTGAAATCTAGCTTTACTGTGAGATATTCTGATTAGGTAAAACTAAATTCATAAAATCGGTCTTGCCATTCTTTTGGCACAAGGGGTTATTTTTTTCTTTTCTAGTTTGGCATAAATATTCCTTTAAATAAAAAAGGACTGTAAAGAATTATTTTTTTCTTTGCAAATGGATCAATTATTATGTTTTGATTTAAAATATTAGAAAATTTGTTTTTGATATGACGTTTTTAACATTTAAACGCAATAATTGAGTAAATTTTATGAAAAATTTTATTTTAATAAATTAACAAAATATTCTCATATTATTATAAACATGGCTACCTGAACGAAAATATTTCTTATTTAAAATGAGAATTGTATTTGAAATGCGGGTGCAACTTTCGGAAACGGAAATCCATTCTAGCAATTTTTCGATTGGATAATGTTTTAACATTGCTCTCCTTTATCAAGTAAACCAAAATTTACGAATATCACCTTTATGCTACGTTAGCAAAAGATTCAGTTGCATGACGTCACAGAGTCATTTAAATTCCTCTCCCTGCTTTGTGTTACGTACGAAATAGCTCGTTGGCGATCCGCGCAGTCAGCTACGCTGTCGATGTAGTCACAAATTCAAAGATGGCTGCAATCAACATTTACGTTCGTTGATAAGAAGCATCGATATTAACTAACTTCACCCTATCTAGTGGAAAATTGTGATAATATAACCTAAAACGGTGTGTTTTAAAGAGAAGTGTACAAAAAACTGTTTAGGTTTTAGTTTTTATTTAAATTTGAAGGTTTTAAATTTCGTTTGTCCGTGTACAGTACAAAATGGCGACTCTTCGTGCTGTTGTTTGGTAATTGATGGAAAAACTTTAATTTATTTGATTTCTATTAAATATATTGCCATTATAACGTTATGATAACGTTGGGGGATGTTTTTTCTATATTATTAAATTTATTTGAAGGTGATAGTTCTCCATAAACGTGTGAAATTTTAGAAAAACTAGCTGTAAAATGCCTGAGGTAAGTTCATCCCTTAAAATATTAATTTAAGGGCTTTTCTGTGGCTACAATTGTTTTTTATTATAATCTGTGGTGTCCTTTAATTGATATTTCAATGTGAACCCAAGGGCGTGGTTCCATGACTTGTAACATATTCTTCACTTTTTCCTTAAATATTTTTGTTTACAAGTGGTTTTTCAGCAATTTTACCCCTTGGCCAGGTGTGTTCCACCGTTTTCTCGATAGATTTGCATTCTTAAGGGTTTTATACACCTAGTAAGCCTAAAATTCTGGATTTTTGAGATGGACCCTTTTTAGCAATTTTGAGCCAAAGTTTGATGTTCACAGCGATAGATCTTTCCGTACACCTCTCTAACAACAAGATCATCATTTTTTATACAGTATTATTTGTTTTCTGTCCAAATATTTAGGTGTAGGAGCATTAGAAGCTTTCAAACACACCCTGCTGTTTTTTACACAAATTTTACATTTTTAATGATGGGTTTACTTATGGGGTAACTTTTTTTGTAACATACAAGGTCTCTAACAGACAAAGAATTGCATATATTCTACACAAATCTTTATATGCCTTCTTAAATAAATATATAGACTGTGTTAAACAAACCACTAGAAGTCAGTCATTAATTGACCCACCCAACCCCCTCGCAATTTTTGTCTTAAAATTAATCGTTTCAAACCTATTTCAAGTAATAAATCAGTCCCAGTTTCATAAAACTTTAATACTAATACAACTTTTCAGGTACATTTGTCTCAAAAAGACATCAATTTATAACTTTTCTACCCCCTAACCTCAAAACTACAGGTATAAATACAAAACATAAATAAAGATGTATTAACAAATCGCATTTGTGTTTTTGTAATTGTTAAAAGGAACACAGAAATCTGTTCTTTGTCATACAACCTTTCAGATTCTGATAGTATAATGTGATTTAAACTTAAAACAACCCCTATTTGGGACGATACTTTATATATGATATATTAAAGTAAACATTGTTTCTCATGGAGAGTGTTGAAACTTGTATTACAAAGTTTTAAATTGTATTAAAAAGGTAATCAAACTACTTTTTCCTTGATTTTACTAAAGATATTTGAAAATATATTCATTCATTACTAAATTTTATGCCTCATGGTTGTAAGTCAAAGTAAATACAAATTAGTCACACAATTATTTATACTACTTGAATATAAACGACTTGTAATGGATCTTATAGATGGGAGAAGGATCAGATACTGAAAATTCGGCCTCAGGATCAGACAATGAGACTAAAAGCGAATCGTCATCCAACAATTCAGGTTCCGAAAGGTAGGTAATTTTTTATTTTTGTGTGCTTGCATTTAATATATATCCATAAACATGTTCTAATTTTTTAAGAAATAAATATTTTTTCAAAATTATATTTTTAAGAAGAAATTACATTTTACGAAAATGTTCAATGCAAAGTTAAGGTTGAAAAACATGGACATAATTTTTTTTTTTAATTTGCCTTATTAAAAAAGCATTAACTTTAATCAGTTTAAGTGTTTTCGTACACTCTTATTTACATATGTATATCACAGATGTATATATACACCTTAGTTTTTGTCTTACCATCTGAGAAAACATAGAAGGTAAATGTTTTCTTTCTTCGTCCAGTGGTTCAGGTTCCTCATCATCAGGTTCTGGCTCTGAAAGTGGTGCAGAACAGGAAAATGTAGAAAATGGTTCCGGAAATGAAGAAAATGAGGAATTAAAAAACGAAGACAGTCAAGACACAAATTTCTCAAATCCAAGTAGTCCAAATACGTCGCCAGATTCCAAACCTAAAAGGTTGTCTGACTCATCAAAGGAGGTAAGTAATAAATTTTGATATTTTCATAACCGTATGAAACGGTATTGTTCATAAAACTTTCATAAAAAGTTAAATCATTTAATTTTTTGTGTAGATTTTATAATTTTATATATATATTGAACCAAAATTGTATATAGTTTCGCAAATATAGAATGTGTTTGCGTAAAATGTAGTTTTATAGTATACATTTTTTGAGATATATATTATACTTGGAAAAAATTAGTATATTACTTATTGTGTATTATTTTTCCTGCATCTTTGAGCACTTGTCAGCTATGTAAAAAAAATTTCAATGTACTGGCCGACATTCTTGCTCTATTGAAAATCAGATATTCATGGTGATTACTTTTCTATTAGCTGGAAAAAAGCCCAGACGACTATAGCATTCGTAGGTCAGCTCGACCAAGAAAAGAACCACAAAGACTGCAAAATAAAGATAGTGAGAAAAATAAGAAAAATGACGAATGGAAGTACAATGATGCAAGTTCCTCGGAATCGGATAATGAACTACGAGGAAAGCCCCCACCGAGCAAAAGGGTGGGGGCAAGGTCACGTGCTACTGTGATAAAGAAGAAACCTGTGAAAAAGACCAGAAATAAATATAGTTCTGAAGAAGAAAGTAGCGATGAAGACACAGATGAGGACAGTCGACGAGCTGTATCTAGAAGATCAGCTGCTACCGTCAGTTACAAAGAAGAAAGTGAAGACGAAAAAACTGATTCTGAAGATCTGCTAGAAGTTGATAATAATGAACCAGTCGAGACAGTGCCTGAAGAAAAGTGTGAAACTATAGAAAGGATTCTAGCACAAAGAAGAGGCAAAAAAGGAGGTGAATATTTTAGCTCTATCATTTATCAAGTGGGATAATTTTAAAACGTACCGTGCTGTAAAATTATATTACCAAATTTTTATTGGAAACTGAAAAAGGGACAGTATTTTTCTATATAAAGGTACTTATTTAGAAAACTTTCAGTGTTATTTTTATAAATATATCAAAAATAAATTTAGAAGTTTAGTAGCTTGAATATTTTTTGAGAATATACTTGATTGTTTTTATAGATTAAAAATTAGATTCTTCAAAAACTTGTCCCAAATTATTATTATTTTTTTTTATAATAGCGTTATTGATGGTAGTTGTCCACAATCTATTAGATGTAATGGAAACTTGCTTATATGCATAAATTGGTTACAGTTACGGGTAATATTACAACAATCTATTACATAGAAGAAAATGGTGACCCTAATGAAGGTGTTGATTCAAATGATATGGAAAGCACCGAGGATCAGTACTTCATCAAATGGAAAGACTGGGCCCATATTCATAATACTTGGGAATCCGACATTTCTCTTCGAGAACAAAAAGTCAAAGGTTTAAAAAAATTGGAGAATTACATTAAAAAAGAAGTTGAAATTCAACAGTGGTTAAAGTATTCCACGCCGGAAGATGTAGAATATTACGAATGCCAACTTGAGTTATCACAAGATCTTTTGAAAAGCTACAATGACGTTGAAAGGATAATAGGTAGGGGTTTCATATTATCTTTGGGTATCAATGATTACAATTCGAATATTATTGCAGCCAAATATGATAAACCTGATGGTGGCACCGATTATTTTATTAAATGGGAGAGTCTTCCATATGCCGATTCAACATGGGAAGACTCCGCCTTGATACAGAGGAAGTGGCCTCATAAAATAAAAGAATTTGAAGATAGGGAGTCCTCGTCAAAGACACCAACGAAGCACTGTAAAGTCTTGAAATGCCGACCTAAGTTTCATGAAGTCAAAACTCAGCCTGAATATATGACTGGTCGTGATAATGTAAGGGTTTTAGTGAAACTGTAGCTGATGTCTCTAATAAAAAAAATTTTAGAATTTAGTTCTGAGGGACTACCAAATCCATGGTTTAAACTGGATGATTCATTCATGGACAAAAGAGAACTCGGTAATCTTAGCTGATGAAATGGGTCTTGGTAAAACGATACAGGTAATAAATAATTCCAGGTAAATATAAAATTGATTTTTTAGATTTTTAATGGATACTATTTTTTGTTCAGACAATATGCTTTCTGTACTATCTCTTCAACACGCACCATTTACGAGGACCGTTCCTGTGTGTAGTGCCCCTTTCAACAATGACTTCATGGCAGCGCGAATTCGCACAGTGGGCACCCGATATGAATTTTGTCACTTACATAGGAGATGTCCAGTCGAGAGACACAGTAATACATATTTTCTTTTTTTTATATAAGATTGCATATTAAGATTTAAAATTTTTAGATTCGTCAGTACGAGTGGTGTTACGAAGGCTCGAAAAGACTGAAATTTAGTGCTATTCTCACTACGTATGAAATCGTGCTTAAAGATAAGGCTTTTCTAGGCAGTCTAAGTTGGGCGGTTCTATTAGTCGACGAAGCACATCGGTAATATTAATAGTTTTTTCAATGTAACGATTATTGTTAAAACTTTACTATTTTTTAGCCTGAAAAATGATGATTCATTATTATACAAGGCTTTGATGGAGTTCGACACCAATCATAGGCTGCTAATTACGGGTACACCTTTACAAAATAGTCTCAAAGAGTTATGGGCACTACTTCATTTCATAATGCCGCAAAAGTATGAATACAATTTAAACAGTTTTTTAAATTTATAATGTATCAATATTTTCTTAGGTTTAACTCTTGGGAAGAATTCGAAAAAGACCATGAAAATGCATCTACAAAGGGTTATGGAAAGTTACATAAACAATTGGAACCATTCATTCTGAGAAGAGTAAAAAAAGATGTGGAGAAGTCCCTTCCTGCTAAAGTTGAACAAATTTTACGAGTGGAAATGACTGCAATACAAAAACAGTACTACAAATGGATTTTAACAAAAAATTACAATGCACTTCGAAGAGGTGTTAAAGGTTCAACAAATACTTTCCTAAATATTGTAATTGAACTTAAAAAGTGCTGCAATCACGCTTTTTTAACAAAACCGACAGAATATGAAAACCAGAATTCTCAACAAGATCACCTTCAAATGTTGTTGCGTGGGTCGGGAAAATTAGTATTATTGGACAAACTTTTAATTAGGCTTCGTGAGACGGGCCATCGAGTTTTGATTTTCTCACAAATGGTCAGAATGTTGGATATCTTGGCAGAATATCTGCAACTGCGACATTTCCCTTTTCAACGACTAGATGGTGGCATTAAAGGTGAACTTAGAAAACAAGCTTTGGATCATTTCAACGCAGATGGGTCTCAAGATTTTTGTTTCCTGCTATCGACACGTGCTGGCGGCCTTGGCATTAACTTAGCAACTGCCGATACCGTTATTATTTTTGACTCTGATTGGAACCCGCAAAACGATCTTCAAGCACAGGCCAGGGCTCATAGAATTGGACAGAAAAATCAAGTGAACATATACAGATTAGTTACTGCAAGGTCGGTTGAAGAAGAAATTGTGGAACGTGCCAAACAAAAAATGGTGTTGGATCATTTGGTTATCCAACGTATGGACACTACTGGAAGAACTGTCTTGGATAAAAAGGGATCTTCCAATAATAATCCGTTCAATAAAGAAGATCTCACTGCTATATTGAAGTTTGGTGCTGAAGAATTATTCAAGGACGAAGACGAAGATGAGGAGCCAAATGTAAGTTCACTAGAAACTTAAAAGTTAAAATGAATTTATATCTGTGTTTTTATAGTGTGATATTGACGAAATTTTACGGCGGGCTGAAACGAGAGATGATGCCCCAGCTATGGTTGGTGATGAACTTCTTTCTGCTTTCAAAGTAGCAAGTTTTGCGGCATTTGATGAAGATGCTGAACCTTCGCCTACAGATAATGCAGGGGATGAAGAAAGTAAAGATTGGGATGAAATCATTCCAGAAAAACTCAGGAAGAAAGTAGAGGAAGAAGAAAGGAATAAAGAAATGGAAGATTTGTATCTTCCACCAAGGAGTCGAAAAACATTGCAACAAATTAATCAATCAGAAAGTGATGGTGAAGATGGTAAGGGGAGGAAAAAAAGGAAAAAAGATGGAGATGAATCCGGCGGGTCCAGTGGAGAAGCTGAAGACACCGATGATGAACGACCAAGAAAACGTGGAAGACCACCTGCTGGTAACAGGGAGAAAATTAAGAATTTCAGTGATGCTGAGGTGATTAATAAATTCGGTACTAGTTTTTATAATAATATTGGTTTATTTTTAGATTCGACGGTTCATCAAAAGCTATAAAAAGTTCAGTGCACCACTTAAGAGATTAGAAGATATAGCCTGTGATGCTGAACTGCAAGAAAAACCACTCTCAGAATTAAAAAAATTGGGTGAACTGTTACAAGAAAGGTGCCGAGCATTCATGAATGAACAAACCAAAGAAAACACGGAGTCCAATAACCAAGATGAAAATAAGGGGAAGAAGAGACTAAGGGGTCCATCATTCAAACTGGGTGGTGTATCCGTCAATGCAAAAACTATGATGGCATGCGAAGAGGAGTTACAACCTCTTGATGAAGTCTTACCTGTAGATGCCGAAGAACGAAGTCGTTGGATGTTTGACGGTAAAACTAAAACTGCCCATTTTGATGTAGAATGGGGAGCAGAGGAAGACACAAAAATACTAAAAGGTATTTATACGTATGGTTTGGGATCTTGGGAACAAATAAAACTTGATCCGACACTGGGAATTGGTGATAAAATATTATTAAATGAAGATAAAAAACCTCAAGCGAAACATCTACAGTCTAGGGCGGAATACTTGCTCCGAATATTGAAGAAGCAGTTAGATCAGAAGAAGGGTGTCCCGAAACCAAAAAGACAAAGAAAACCAAAAGAACGGGATAAATTACCTTTAACAAAAGAAATCGTAGAAGATGATATCAGTTCAAATGATGAGTCGACAACACATAGTAATACTACACTTAGCAGTACATCAGTAGTCAATAAGAAAATCATTAAACCCCTGATTAAAAAAGAAGAAAAGGATGAAGAGGCCGGCAATAAAAGTAATGCAGAGAAGAAGAAGAAAAAGAAGGAAAAGAAAAAAGACAAGAAAGTGTCGGGGCCGATGTATTTTTCAACTAATGAACCAATTGCTCTTAACGTACTAGGAGATTTAGATCCTGCGATATTCAATGAGTGTAAGGAAAAAATGAGACCTGTAAAGAAAGCTTTGAAGGCTCTTGACAATCCCGATCAGTCTTTTTCAGAATCGGAGCAAGTTCAACATACAAGAGAATGTCTCTTACAAATAGGAGAACAAATTACTAGTTGTCTTGATCAGTATTCAGATCCTGAGAAAATTAAAGAATGGAGAAGGTATGTTGATTAAATTTCCATAAATATGTTTATAATTTTTTTTTTTTTTTTTTCAGCAATTTGTGGTACTTTGTTTCGAAATTTACTGAATATGACGCAAAGAAGTTGTATAAATTGTATAAAAAAGCTTGCAAGAAATCGGAAAAATCTGAAAAGAAAGAGAAAGACAAAGATGTAAGTTCTCTTTAAAGTGGAAAATTCGGTGTTTTTTAACTCGTTTCTTTTTTTTTTTTAGGACGGTGCGTCAACTAGTAAAGAAAAATCTAAACATGTTTCTAAAGACAACAACAACAAAGATGGTAACAAAGAACATGTTAAAAGAAAACATGAAGGCGAATCAGAGAAGGAAGAGTCGAAAAAGCATCATGGTGAAAAGTAAGTACATATACAATAAAACGAAACCAACATATTAGTTTTTTTATAATTGATAGGAAGGAAAGAAAGCAGAAATACCCTGAAAAGGAAAAAGAACGAAAACGAACACGGGATGAAACTACTCCGGAGGAGGAAAGCGATTTTCGATTTAATCGGCATAGGAAACCTGGAGGTTCTCAAAAACTCTTTAGGCACGATCAGCATCCTCATATAGACCATGATAGGTGGCTTGGCAATCAACAAAGAGAAAGATTCCCCGTAGACCACAAACGACCCTTTGATTTCCAACGACCGTCGAATTACCATAGAGAAAGGGATTACCCGAGACCTCCTGATAAAAGGTAATACGTTTATAAATTTTTTTAAACAATACTTAGTTTTTAATAAAATAATTATATATAACGTTCATTCACAAAAGTTGTATGCTTCTTTTGCTGTGCTCGTACAGCTGCTGGAATGACCTGGAGTACTACTCTTTCTTTAAAACGTTCTCCCTTCAAATTCATTATGGATAGTCCCGGGCGAGAATCGGACAAAGAAATTAACATCATTTTGATTTTCGACTTTGTAATTTTTCATGTGTGTCTGCCTGTTCAACAAAATTGCGTGAAGTTTTCACTCGTCAAAACAAAATTTGATTGCGCCACGCTGCTCCATCATGAAAATTGGGACTCGGCGACAAAAACACATCTATTTCAAACGGACACAGCTGGCCAGTAAATGAAGTTGCACCACTGAAATCTTAACTGTGGGTAACTCAGGAATGATGATACTACATAGTTTGGCCGTTGGACGATAGTGCTAGTTGTAAATTTTATACAAAATTAGTTCCGGAACTTTTTGAATAAACTGTATATTATGAATTATAGATCTCCAGATGGCAAGGGGGATTGGAGGCAGCAGTACCAGCGGAGAGATATTTTATCCGGAGGAAGGCCCCACCCGTACTACCCTCCAAACTTTGTTCCGCCTATGTACCCACCAGAGCAGTATAGAGATCGGTTTCCAGCTGGTGACTGGCGACCTCCAGATAGAGACTATAGATATGACCGTCGTCAACAATAAATTATAAATATTTACTTAAAATATGACTAATTTGTACATGTTGAAATGTACCTCATTTTTGTATTATAGATAGTACTCATGGAACCTTTTTTGAGAAGTTATTGAGAACCAGTTTAAAGTGTAATTTATAATTTAATGATTTCGGTCGTCTTTCTCAATAATTTTTCAGAATTTTTGCATTTTTTGATTACCAAATGTTTTATATTGATTTGTTTTGATTGTATATTTTTAATTGTTTATAAAGGAGGCTGTGTTATGTCGACATTCATATATATCTATATATTATATATATGCAGGCCTACCAACACAGTGTATATGATTGGTGTACATACAGATAGATAAATATGTTTTGATATTATTTGTTTCAACTGTTTTCGACGATTAAACCCTTCACCTCTTTCACCTTAATTGTTTTATGTCCTACCCTTTTTCCTTCATCATAATTGTCTTTTTTTTAAATGAAAGGTATAAATATAATTTTTTCAATATAATTTATTACGTACATGTATACAACTAAAATTAATTATTTTTAATAGTCTGGAAGTCATATTTAAAATATAATTACTCTTCCATGTCAATAAAATTACAACTTGTGTAAATCAACAAAGCGAGAAGCAAGCATAAAATTGTAGCATTTGAAATCGAAAGTTTACAGAACAAAAAAATTTGTACTTGTACTAATACACAAAATATATTTATTAAACGCTATAGAAAATAAATATTTCTGTGGGCAAGATAATGATTAATATTTCATGAAAAATGTATCATATTTAAAGCAAAATTCCTGAATAATCACCACCTTATCCACTGTAACGGATGGAGTAATACAAAAACTGATATTCATTCAAATATTCCTTGGTATCTTATTCCTCAAGACTAACGCACTTTCAGCCGAGATTATAGGGAGAGCATTATCGTAATGGAATTGAATGAGATGACTGACGCTATTAAACATCCTATCCTTCGTTCGTACCTAAACCAACAAAAAAAACCACTTAAAAATTGAAAATTAAATACTAATACACTTACCACTCCTTCAGGGTCAATAAGCAGCAAATGTTTCTTATTACTGTCTTGCATTCCGGAAAGGACAAACTGACGTTCAACGGTATTTGTCGACTCTCGAACTAGGAAATCTCCGTCTTTCTGTAACAGGCTCTCCGCTTCAGCTCTACTTATCCTACCGTGAAACCAAATTTCATTTTCGAGCTCTGCGATCGGATCGTTATCACTTTTTCCATAAGCAGGTGTTAAAGACGTGTGCTGGTTGAAGGGCTCTAAAAATAAGATAGACTGTGTATTTTCTTATACAACGGTTTAAAAAATACTTACGCATATCAAAGACATCCCTTGGGATCACAACACTGTCGTTAACATAATCATGATGAGGCCCATCGTGCGCGAGTATATCTGAACTAAGATCTATTAAATTTGGGGTCTGTACAGGTGGTAATGTTGTGAAAGGTGGTACTGAAGATGGCAACGGAGGTACTGGAGGTGGCTCGCACACATCTGGTGGTACTTTCCCAGGTAAATCATTGTAGTAGTCTTTATCAGCATCGCCTCCCGTTGATGTCGATGGATGACCCATCGCTATCCCCAAACTGCTACAATAACAATTGCAAGTACCAGCATAAACTTAAAAAATGCATATTACTCACACTATCGGTGACTTATTCGTAAATTGTTGAAATCTCAGTTCAAATGCTTGCCCTATTGTCGAGATTACATCTTTTGCTAAACCTCCACCGCATTCCAAAACATAACATGCTCTTAAATCATTTGCATCTTTTGCTATGTACCCTACGAAGTCTAATGTGTCCTGAAGAATATTAAAAAATTAATAAAACCTTTATAAATGATTTATAACTTACGCTATCTCCTCCTGATGCAAATGATATCCTAGGCATTTCATGTGTGGCGATAATTTGATTAGTATCTAATGATGTCAATGACAAGTTAACACTGGAGACGTTCAAGTTAACATTTGTACCGGCATATTTTAAATTTGGAGTATCTGCAATTGCTTTTAGTACCTTCTTGTCTACTTTACGCTTTTTATCCACAGTTTTTAGTCTCGATGTTTCACATACTCTATTAATGCATTCTCTAAAATAAAATAGTGTTGTAATTGAATAATTGAGAATTAATTTATATTTTTTATTACAACTTACTTTGCTACATTCGATCTAGTTTTAAAATCCAGCGTTTTCATGGATACTTTAACTTCCAAACATCCCACATACTATAAAATAGTAATAACAACAGAACACTATTGTTTGCATTTCATCGAGACTTGTTAACCTTACCCGTACAGCATATGTCGCTCCCTGTTTGGCAATGAGTTTATCGGAATGAATCCAACCACTTGATGGTTTAATGTTAAATGCAGACATTTTCGACAATTTCCAAAAATTGTTAACACGGGTGTATACACCTGTTAGTTAAGTTTATTAATCATGTTAACACATTTATGGGGAATTAAACCGTCAATTATGTTTCTTCATAATATATATCACATTACTTGGGTACTATGGCAACTGAGTCATATTTTTCTGAGTATCTGTGGATTTTTTATCACATTAAAGGCTAATCTTTAAACAAAATCTATACCACAAAATATAATCTATACTTTATTAAATAAATGACAAGTCAACTTCCAGAATGAAGCAACAAGCAACGGAAAAAGAGAAAACACAGAGCCTCTATAGGGCACACAACATAACGTTAGGTACCAGTGATCACGAGAACGCCATAATTTTCTATTTCTCTCACTCTCTTATGTATGAGTTAAACAAGAAAAATTAAGTTCGAATTATTTGCATCTCTTTCTACAACAAAAAATATTCTAAAATATATAATAATTCAAGATTATTTTTGATAATGACAGAAAACGTTGGGAAATAGCTATAAATATGATTTATTTATACCTTTGTTCAATAGATGTCGGGATATAACAAACTTCTTACTTTTTAGTTCGGTAATCCACTCAGTGGCGTATCTTCTTATTTTAAATTAAATATTATTAATTATTATTTAATGATATTTAATATTTAATCAATGTAANGATGAATTCGGGATTATACGTGATATTATGCAAAACCATTTGCTGCAAATTCTAACACTTGTTGCGATGGAGAAACCTGCTACTTGCCAACCAGATGATATTAGAGATGAGAAAGTAAAAGTCCTGAAAAGCATTAAGGTGCTGGAATTAAAAGATGTCGTTTTGGGACAATACGTTGGCAATACTGAGGGAGAGGGTGAAGCTAAACTTAACTCCAAAAGAATTATTTCAAATCTCATTCCTTGTTTAATAACATACATATACACGAATTACATAGGTATTAACCCAGATAATACAAAGACGTACCTTTTCATTACATGTATGGGACCAATGAATTATTACATTTCAATACCTGTTGTCCTTATATGTTGCTAGTATAAGAGAAGGCTACTACCATTTTCGACGTTTTCAGAACATTTCTCGTACAACTTTTTTAGACATTTTTTATTTTTTGTGTCGTATACAGTGTGATTTAAATTACTGCTATTATCACAACTTCAGTATTAATGGAAAAAATAAAAATCAAATTTCACAAATTTTCTATTGGTTAATAAGCACGTTTAATATTGAATACCTCTTAATATACTTATTGTATTACAAATACTTACTTTAGAAAAGTACGTTTTAAAAAAACTTAGACCTTAAAATGTTTTCCTTTAATTACGAGAAAATAATTCTCATGAAATTACCTAGATATATCCTATATTTAATTATTAGGCAAGGTTGAGGCTGTTTAATGTATTTCCTCCTAGCTGGCTTATTCACTCATGTGTATTTGAACCAGTCATTAATGAGATAATTTATTAATGCATATACATATATTTATTTGTCTTTTTTTTAATAGGTACATAGTTTGTAATCGTACATACATTTTTTCTTTTATAGAAATATAGGCAAAATCTACGCCACTGATTAGATAACTGTTGCATAATTATTTTGCTCTCCCTATAGATTCGTAAACCATTTATTAATTGAAATATATTAGAATTTGCCAGTCAGCCTTAGCGCCTCTTAAAATTTTGCACACCAAATGACATTTAGAAACAAAATGAGCATTACGTATGTATACATATCTCTCTCCAACGTGCAATTTCGATGACGTATAGATTACCTGTCTTTAATTGATGATTTGAACCTTTTTGCACCGTCAGTTGTTACATTTTTGAAATGTGATGCTTGAATCTCTAGATCTTAGATCAAGAAATTTTTAGTGCATATTATCATTAGTATCTGGTAATTTCTTATTAAATATCGCATTTTATTCAATAATTAACCATTAAAATGAGCATTTCCGAACAGAAACCAAGTAAGTACGCAATATTTATTAGTTAATTTAAGCTTTTTATGTATTCTCTGACTTGCAACTTATACAAATTAAATTTGGCGTACACTTTTTGACTAAATCGCGGTGAGGTAGGTAACTATACAGGCAATACACAGGTTGTGCAACTTTTTACAAATGAATATTTTAAATAATACATATATA